>NC_090325.1:57754686-58063744 GCF_035084215.1 Heptranchias perlo
TTTCTACATGCTGGCTCAAAAAGCTCTCCTGGATGCACGTTAAGAATTTTGTACCCTCTAAGCCTTTTACACTCTGAGTATCCCAGTTAATATTGGGGAAGTTGAAATCCCCCACTATTATTACCCTATTATTTGCACAATTTTCTGAGATTTGCCTACATATCTGTTCCTCTATCTCCCCCTGACTGTTTGGGGGCCTATAGTACACTCCCATCAAAGTGCTTGCCCCCTTTTTGTTTTTAAGCTCCACCCATATGGCCTCATTAGAGGAACCTGCTAATATATCATCCCTCCTTATGGCAGTAATTGATTCTTTAATTAATATTGCGACCCCCCCTCCTCTTATACCCCCCCCATTGGTTGTGATCTTCCAAAATTCTCCAGATTCTAGAATGGTCCCAGCGGATTGGAAGGTAGAAAATGTGACCCCGCTATTCAAGAAAGGAGGGAGAGAGAAAACAGGGAACTACAAGCCAGTTAGCCAAGGAAATGGTAACAGGGCACTTCGAAAATCATAATATGATTAGGCAGAGTCAACATGGTTTCATGAAAGGGAAATTGTGTTGTCAAATTTATTAGAGTTTTTTGAGGATGTAACCAGCAGGGTCGATAAAGGGGAACCAGTGGATGTTGTATATTTGGATTTTCAAAAGTCATTCGATAAGGTGCCACATAAAAGGTTGTTAAATCAGATAAGGGCTCATGGGTTTGCGGATAACATATTGGCATGGAAAGAGGTTTGGTTAACTGACAGAAAACAGAGAGTAGGGATAAACGGGTCAATTTCAGACAAAAAGTCTATAACTGGTGGGGTGCCGCAAGGATCGGTGCTTGGGCCTCAGCTCTTTACAATCTATATTAATGACTTGGACGAAGGGATTGAGTGTAATGTATCCACGTTTGGTGACATTACAAAGCCAGGTGGGAAAGTAAGCTGTGAGGACACAGAGTCTGCAAGGGGATAGAGACAGATTAAATGAGTGGGCAAGAAGGTGTCAGATGGAGTATAATGTGGGGAAATGTGAGGTTATTTACTTTGGTAGGAAGAATAGAAAAACAGAATATTTTTAAAATGGTGAGAAACTATTAAATGTTGGTGTTCAGAGAGACTTGGGTGTCCTTGTACAAGAAACACAAAAAGTTAGCATGCAGGCACAGCAAGCAATTAGAAAAGCAAATGGAATGTTGGCCTTTATTGCAAGGGGGTTAGAGTACAAAAGTAAGGAAGTCTTACTACAATTGTAGACCTCATCTGGAGTACTGTGTACAGTTTTGGTCTCCTTATTTAAGGAAGGATATATTTGCCTTAGAGGCTGTGCAGCAAAGGTTCTCCAGATTAATTCCTGGGATGAGAGGGTTTCCTATGAGGCGAGGTTGAGTAGAATGGGCCTATACTCTCTGGAGTTTAGAAGAATGAGAAGTGATTTAATTGAAACATGAGATTCTGAGGGGGCTTGACAGGGTAGATGCTGAGAGGTTGTTTCCCATTGCTGGAGAGTCCAGAACTTGGGGGCATAGTCGCAGGATAAGGGGTTGGCCATTTAAGACTGAGATGAGGAGGAATTTCTTCACTGAGGGTTGTGAATCTTTGGAATTCTCTACCCCAGAGGGCTGTGGATGCTGAGTTGTTGAATATATTCAAGGCTGAGATAATCAGATTTTTGGCCTCTGGGGGAATCAAGGGATAAGGGATATGGGGATCGGGCAGGAAAGTGGAGTTGAGGTCTAAGAGCAGCCATGATCTGATTTAATGGCGGAACAGGCTCAAGGGGCCATGTGGCCTACTCCTGATCCTATTTCTTATATTCTTAAGTAATTTTTTTCTAAGTTTTGGGATCACCTATTTAAAGGGATACTGAACTAATAATCCCGAGAACATTATTTTAAATCCCACCAAAGCAGTTTGAGAATTTGAATTCAGTTTAAATAATCTGGAAATAAAAACACTGGCTTTAGTAAAACTGACCATGAAGCTGCTGGATTGTGGTGAAAATCCGACAGGTTCACTGATGTCCTTTATGGAATGAAACCTGCCGTCCTTACCTGGTCTGGTCGATATTTGACTCCAGTCCCATACCAACGTGGTTGACTCTTAATTGGCTCTAAAGTGTCATAGTGAGCCGCTGAGTGTATCAAACCCAGAAGAAGGTCCACCACCACCTCTGGGCGACTCGGGGTGGGTAATAAATGCTGGCCTTGCCAGTGATGCCCATATCCTGAGATTTAATTTGTAAAAAATTAATCTGAAAGAAATAGCGCACAACTTCAATGTAATTTTAAATTGATTTAAAAAGAACACATTTTATGAATGAACTGGTCAAACCCAAGAAAGCTCAAATTTATCTGTGATAGGAAAGCTAGTTGAAAAGGCAAATGTTGCGTTTTCCATTTGTGCACTCACCAGCCCATGTCTTTATGCCTGCTAGCTTCCACTGTCATTTATAAGATAACTCATTATTTAAATTTGTCGCTGATATTATTCATTGTTGAGAACACTTGAGATGACAAAGGAAGAGGATACATCAGGCACAGCAGTGCATAGGGACTGAATGCAACGGTTTAAAAAAATTCCTTTCTCTGATTGCTGTCAATATTTATAACTGGAATCCTCCTATGGTTAGAACTCAAGCACATCTGTTTTGATGGAGAGAATTAGTTTAAAATGAGATTTTGTTGAGTGCTGCCGAGATCAAGGTTAATGTGCTTTGGATCTTATCGTTGCACTCGATTTCAAAAGGGTAAATTGGGAGCAGACAGCAATTTCTACCACTCTGCGTTAATTAATATAGTATGCCCATCTCACTGAACCATTTATATGGGAATTCATTGTCAAGTGGCTATGACCAGGTAGCCATATTGAAAAACCAGTTGGCTCTCCAATATCTGCCACAGAAGAAACGAGGTCGAAGTCAGTTCCGTCAGATTTTGGATTCTGAGTCATGTTAAATTGTAGGTTTATGCTTGTGGGCATGGCAGACACAGTTGAATGAGATAAATAAAACATGGTCTTTTATTTTCATATTTTCCATCTTCAAAGCTTTATTGTTTTGGAATTTCATTATTTTAATGAGTGCTCCTGAAGCAAAAATAATTGAATTTGTTTAACTTTTGTCAGTGCAATCAAAACTGCTTTAAGTGGCTGCTGCCTAAAGTGATGATGTGGATATTGCACTCAAATGGTGCTCACCCAACATCATCAAGTCTTTGCGTTTTCTACCATTTGTACTGATCAGTTTAAATCAGTCATATTGATAAGTGCGTACTGGACTGCCCATTGTTCAGTGCGTGAGAAAAATTTATATCAAGTTTGCATCTCATTATCTCCATGTTGCATAATTGACGACAGCTGGCACTGCAAGGTGGCAATACAAAGGGCTTTTGATCTTGTGGTGCTCACTAGCTCTGCTCTGTGTTCAACATAGAAAGTATTTTGTTTTATTATTGATCAGTATATTGCAAATTAGGCCCAAAATAAATGGGAAACATTTAGCTCCACACTTGAACCTCTTTCAGTCAACGTCGAGAAGCCCTTCTGAGGAACATGGATGGATAGAAAGCCAACTGTCGCAGCTGCCATAAGAAAGTAAGAAATAGGAGCAGATGTAGGCCATATGAACCTGCTCCACCATTCAGTAAGATCATGGCTGATCTTCGACCTCAACTCCATTTTCCTGCCCGATCCCCATATCTCTGATTCCCTTAGTGTCCAAAAATCTATCCATCGATCTCAGCCTTGAATATACTGAACGACTGAGCATCCGCAGCCCTATGGGGTAGAGAATTCCAAAGATTCCATCCGGAGTTCATTTTACTATTTAAAGAAGAAAGAATGAATTTGCAGTTAAATAGTGCCTATCACACTCTCTGTCCTAAAGTGCTTCACAATGAAGAATTTTTGAAGTATAGTCATTGTTATTTCTCAAGGTAAATGCAGTAGCCAATTTTGCTCCTGGCAAAGTCCCATAAACAATAATGAGATGAAGGACTAGTTAATTTGTTGTTGATGGCTGAGGGATGAATGTTGGCCCAGAAACTGGAGAACTCCATACCCTTGAAGTCCCTTGCACTCGGTTCTGTGGAAGCTGGAAAAGGCAATATAATACCTGACTGGTGACTTTTTAATTTAGAAACTTGTAAAATCTTTTAACTTTGAAAACTTCATATATGTGTAATAAATATTTCTAATACAATGAAAATAAATGAATTGCCTTCCTAGGGTTTAATATTTGCCATTAACCCATCAGATTGGGACCTTCTGTTAGTGATCAGTTGGGTATGGTGATCATCTGGGCTGCTGCTCAAATCAGTCAATATAGCTGTGTCCCACTGTATTAAATGACAGTAATTTACAAGTCACAAGTGATCATGTTTGAAACAAAACTAAATTGTCACCTGTCATTAGAAGTAGAAATAAAATTAATCTCAAAGATTCATTGTAGAAAAGTGGTTCATTAAATTAGTACAGATGTTCCACTTGAGCCATAACATCAGTGGGTTAGGCAGAGATTACGTTACTTGTGAGAAAGTGATAGTGATGGTACTATGTATCTTGTAATGAGGATGACAAAGACTTTGCATTTTTGTATTGATCGTATTGATTTTGACTTTTGCTTCTTTAAGGAGTGTATCTGTTGCTTCAGTCACCAAATTCCCATAGGAACAATGGCAGCAATATTATAATGTACTTTTTAAGCACCTCTAAGATATTTGAAAGTGAAGAGGAAAAATGGCTAAAAATAAAGTTGATAAAAGTGCAGAGTGGTACTTGATTGTTTGAGACTTTCTCAGTTCGGCAGCCTGTTAGTATATCTATGTGCTGCACTATGAAGAGATAGGACATAAGTTGTTTCCAGTGTCTGTTGGGATTTCTGAGGAGGTGCCAAGTGGGGTTAAAAGCTTCCCTAAGGGCAGGTATGTAATACTATAGAAAGAAAAGCCATGCATTTAGGTCATAATTAGTGGATCTCTTACTTTTCATGGTAAGTTGGAGGGTAGGTCGGGGAAGAAGTGGACATGTGGTTGGTGGGAGGTATGGGTAGTTCTTGGTGGAGGGATTTGGCCAGGGTTGTAGATTGGTTTTGAGTAGCAAATTATTTTTTATTAGTTCATGGGATGTGGGTATCGCTGGCAAGGCCAGCATTTATTGCCCATCCCTAATGGGGAATAAA
The DNA here is from genome assembly GCF_035084215.1 of Heptranchias perlo. Lineage (NCBI taxonomy): Eukaryota > Metazoa > Chordata > Chondrichthyes > Hexanchiformes > Hexanchidae > Heptranchias > Heptranchias perlo. The sequence continues at coordinate 57,759,855 of NC_090325.1, forward strand.
ATGGGGAAGGGAATCTGACCAGGGGGGTCAGTCCGGTTTTAGGGCAATCGGTGATGACCCGGAAGGTGGTAGCAGATAGTAACACAAAGGGAGTGGCACTAAATTCCTCTGTATGCTGATGCTAACCTGCATGCTCTGTTTTGCCAACCTCCCCTCCATTTTCAAGCATACCCTCTGTCCTATTGCCTCCTGCACTTCTTCCCCACACCCCCTTGCTCAATGCCTGTTCTATCCCCTTTGCTTTGCACCACTGCTCTTTTTCCCTGTCACATCCCCTCACTGTCACCATCCTTTCACTCCCACTTCCCCCATCTGCTCCCCTTGCAGCCTGATGCCCTCCTGAGATTCAGCCTCTGTTCCTTTGTTCAACCGAATTTCCATTTCCCTCCTCTTTCATTCCCCTAGTCTCTTATTCCTGCCTTGAGTTCCAATCTTCCTCACCCTCCTATTTCCTCCCCTATACTTGCCCCAAATCCACTTTCCCTTTTCTCCCAATTCCCTTTTGCTCAGATCAGTCCTAATCCCTGACCCAAGCTCAGTTCTAATCTCCATCCTTCGGTCTCCTAATGGGCTTCCCCTAATAAAAGTCTGCTCCGTTCGTTGTTTGAAGCACTTGTTGAGTTATACTCTATAGTGCAATAAACACTTTAAACAACAAATTGCTGGCAGTTTGAGGTGAACAATTGGAAGACCGCAGGGTTTGGGAGCAGGACAATGGCCTGAGTCGCACATAATGGCTAAGACAAAAAGGAGCATGATGATGGGAAGCCACCAGGGCTGCAAGTGGAACAGCAGCCTGAGGTTCATGGAAGGGTGACGACAGAGATGCTGGAATGAGCAGAGTGTGAGAATGAAGGCATAAGGAGACATGCCCAAAGATAGCAACAGCAGCTGGCGGGACTGGTAGCTTTTGCGGTAGTATTGCAGGCAGGCAAAGAATGAGGAGATCGGTGTCTGGGACTAGGATGAGGATGACAGGCCTGAGACTGGTATCGCTAGCAGGGCTTTGAACAAGGGGAGATTATCAGGAACAGAAAAGGCAGGCTTGGGAGCGTAAGGAAAAGTGCAATGGGGTCTGCCAACAGGTCTAATGGTTAAGGAACAACCTTGCACATTTTCCTATGTTCACAGACATGCAAACCTTGACACTAACAACTTTGAAACTTAACACGGTACGCCTGGAGGTCAGTGGGCTTTTTCACCACTTATAGGCTCAGTAGACACCACCGATTTCATTGAGGACATCGGGCAATGGTCTGTAAATCATTACATACGAGACATTCTCCAAAAAGAGTAATGTCTGTATAGTTCTGTCAAGGGGAAGGGAAAAAAATTAACTATATAGGGAAGTATATTGATTTTTTAAAAAAGAACTACAACTGAAAACCTGCCATGTTGGAATTTGTAGAATTTAGGTTCCCCTGATGCTAGAACTGATGGGAGGAGCCTTCTGAACTGACACAATTCACTGGAAAGGAGGTTATGAATTGTGGCCTGCCTGAAGAACCATCAGTTGTCCAACAACAAATTGTACTTGTGATGGTGCCTTTAATGCAGCAAAACATCCTAACACTCTCAATCCCAGAAAATATCACTGGCTGGATATACTGCATTTAACAAAAAGTCAAGGCATATCTTTCTCAATATATACCTTTTTTAAAATTAACAATGAGGGAGTACGATGGACAGCAAATATTCCCCCTAGTCGACTTTGCTTTCATGAAATAGTTATACATTGAAAAATCATTTTAGAAAAGGGGTCCTCTATAATGGCTAGCAAACCAACATTTTTTGACACAATGCAAATCATGGTGGAATATGTCTGCTAAGGCCTATTATTAGAGCGTAGTGGGAATGCCTGTAGACCCTAGGAGCTGTGTCGACACTTCCACCACATTGATGGCAGACATCTTGATAGATAAAGATATCTTTATATCCTGCACCTGATGAGAAAACACTCAGACATGTGACAGTTGCTGTTGGTAGGAGTTACCTAGAGTATATGAGAACACTTGCTCATATTTTGAGGGCTTGATACTTAGCCTGGTTAGGTTACTGAGAGGGGAGCAGTTTTTTCCTGAAGCTTTGCAGTTCAAATTGGTGGAATCACTACTCCATGGAACATGATGCATTTCCATGCTGTGCTTAGGGGAATAGTGGCCATGAATTGCATGTTTTTGATCAGTTGTGTTGCTTGGTGGTTCGTTGTGCTGGTCACCTTACTGCTTGTGAGGAGGTCTTGGTAACTGCTGCCCACCTGCACTTATCTAATAGTCAACTACTGACAATCCTCCTTAGGGGCGAGGTCTCCAGGGACAAAGTGACTCCAAGATGGCAATGGAAAAGTGGAACTGAGTCAACCCTCTGGTAGACTTGTTAATCCGATACCTGAATCAAGCAAGACTACACTACCCTAGGGCACTGTTAATTATTGAGCTGCCATTTTGGCCTAGTTTTGCTCCTACAGGTACTGTCACTTGGGGCTGGGATGCCACACACTTTGTTCTAAATGATTCAGCAAGCCAATCCAGCGATGTCCCTAGCTGGGTAACTAGTGAAAGCTTTCCAAAGCTCTGTTCTGGTAAATTGAGTAACCGTACCTCTGCACACTCATGGGGGTCTTGAAAATCCTTCGTTTTGCTAACCTGATTCTAAGCACTCTCAAGTTGGGTGAGTGATGCATGTTTTAAGGAAAAATTAGGAGAGGCAATATAAATTAAATGGTACAATTTAAAAGGGAGTTGAGGAACAGGGAGATCTGGGGATTCACGGACGCAAATCTTTGAAGGTGGTAGGACAAGTTGATGAGACTGTTTTTAAAAAAACCTAGGCTTTATAAATAAAGGCATAGAATACAAAAGCAAGGACGTTATGGTTAACCTTTATAAATCACTGATCAAGCCTCGGCTAGGTTATTGTGTCCAATTCTGGGCAGCGTACTTTAAGAAGGATGTCAAGGCCTTGGAGAGAGTGCAGAGGGTATTTAGTAGAATGGTACCAGGAATGAGGGACTTCAGTTGTATGGAGAGACTATAGAGAAGCTGGGATTTTCCTCCTTAGAACAGAGAAAGTTAAGGGGAGATTTGATAGAGGTGTTCAAAATTATGAGGGGTTTTGATTAGAGTAAGTAGGAAGAAACTGTTCCCAGTAGCTAGAGGGTCAATAACCAGAGGACACAGATTTAACATAATTGTGCTTTGAGTCAATGATTTTAAGTGAGATGTGTTCTGATGGTGGAGAGTTTGCACTCTGTATTGAGCAAATAATCCTACATGTATAGATTTTTTTTTAGTATCTTGGTCTAGAGACTTTAACATGATGGTGGCTTTCTGCATATCAGACACCTTTTATCGCATGGTGCCTAATCTTGGCAAAAAGCCTCGTAAGAGTTTCCCGATGTCATGCACAAACATGCTGGCAGGCCTGAGGACACCTCCTTCCCTTGAATCTCCCAGTAACTCCAGAGTTGGATTGCATTTAATTGGTTACTTAGATACTTAACTCTGTTAATTGTGGATGTAACTGGACTTGGCTTAACATGTTATTCTATCGCTGGAAGAAACTTCTAATTAATATCTTCATTAGGGAACGCATCAGAATAAACCCTTTATTTTCAATGACACTACGCCAAATACCAACATATTTTGCCAGATGTCATATTACATAAGAACATAAGAAATAGGAGTGGGAGTAGGCCATATGGCCCCTCGAGCTTGCTCCGCCATTCAATAAGGTCATGACTGATCTTGTACCTCAATTCCAATTTCCCGCCCGATCCCCATATCCCTTGATTCCCTTAGATTCCAAAAATCTATTGATCTCAGCCTTGAATATACTCAACTTCCCCTGCTTCTCCCAGCAATTCCAGAGTTGGATTGCATCCACAGCTCTCTGGGGTAGAGTGTTCTTCAAGTGTAATCTACTGTTTGAAGTGGCAGAAGGGTTATTATGCTCTCGTGCTGTAGAGAAGCTTGTTTTTGGCCAGGGCAACTGTGGTTTTGATCACCTAACAAAAAGTTCAGACTTAATCTCGGCCACTATATTAAGAACCATCAAAACCAAATTTCATAAGAAAAGTTCAGGATTAATTCTGGTATCTTATGAGGCAAAAGACTGCCCCTTGGGGATGAGGGAGGTTTTTGCGTTGTGGAAGAAAGGAAGGTCATATCGTCTGATGTCAAATTTCTTGAAGTAAAAGGTATCCTGTGTGTTCTTGTCAATTGAATTCATATTGTGCATGATTTGTGGAGGATACCTTATTTACTAATAATGTTACCTTAATATTAGTTCAAATAGTTGTTGCTGTTTTAAACTGCTCATAGCTGCATGGATGGAAATAACTGAATTTTTGATTTCATGAATGAGCTTAAGGGGGGGGGGGAGTGGTCTACTGTGTTTGCTTATGTGTAAATAGAGTAGGGCAGTCAGATGCTGATTTATCGTAATTTATGCAGGACATGTGTTCGATTGAATATTTTAGAAAGCTTCTTTTATGTTGAAGCGTAATATTGGTAAACGTTGCGTTCCCAGGAATCCATCTACACTCATCCAAAAGCATTGTGTAAAACAAATTCGCTCTTGCTGAGACAGGAAATTGAGGTTTCCCAGGAAGATTGGCCCTGACATTCCAACAGATTAAAAGCTGCCAGGATTTCATTCTGAATTCTGAAATTTGGTGAGCCAGTAACTATGTCATGTGAGGCTTACATTACATAAGTTATAATTCAATTCCAGAGGGAGCGAAAGGTCAGAAGTGGGCAAATTTTTCCATTGCAAAGACATTGTTATGTAAAGACATTTTTCAAAATGGATAATTAGCTTATTTTGGAATTTTACTCATTGAGATTACATGTAATAATAGTACTGGACAGTATTTGTTGAATTATTTTCTTCTTTATAGTTCTCGAGTATTGTAAACAAATTTTTTAGTTGCATTAGCCAAAAACTTTAGTCCTCCTTCAGTATTTAATATTTGCATGTCCAGGTATTCAAATCACTAAGTAATCAAAAAGGCTAATGGAATGTTGGCCTTTACCTCAAGGAGGTTGGAATTCCAAGGGGAGGAAGTTATGCTTCAGTTGTACAGAGTCTTGGTCAGACCCCATCTGGCATACTGTTCAGTTTTGGACAACATGGGCTCGATGTTACCAGGGCTGCGGGTTTGTGGCGGGGGGCTATCGCGCCCGGCGAAATCAGTCTGCCCCCCGCGCGAGCGCAGCCTAATTGGATCCACTTACCTGTTCTTCCGGGTTCCCCACTGCTGACATCCGCGTCGGGCGGACTGCGCATGCGCAGTAAGCTCTGTCAGCTGGAGGAGCTCTATTTAAAGGGGCAGTTCTCCACTGACAGATGCTGCAAGAAATAGGAAAAATTACAGCATGGAGCAGCCCAGGGGGAAGGCTGCTCCCAGTTTAATGATGCCTCACTCCAGGTGGAGGAGGGGGAGGACAGAGATCTTCCCTCTGGCTGGCGGGAGGAAGCGGCCTGCCTCTGCCACCAGGAAGGCCTGGCTCGAGGTGGCCTAGGAGGTCACCTGCACCACCAACATATCGCGCACCTACATACAGTGCAGGAGGCGCTGCAATGACCTAAGTAGGTCAACCAAAGAGAGTACACTTGCTCATTCCCCTACACTCCATCTGCTACATCACCGCCCCCACCCCACACCTCCTTCTGCACTGCCAACACTACTCTGTCACATCACCGCTCACACCCACTCAAACCTCATCCTCATCTTGCCTGCACCTACTCACTTCGCCAGTACTCATCCCGCCACTACCACTCAACCCAATCCTCATACAATCTCATGGCTCTATCTCATACCCTCTCGTGCATCTCTTTCATGGTCAGCCTCACTCAACCTGCCACTACCTGTGCTGCAGCCACAGGGCATGCATCACATATGTGCAGTAGGAAGCGTAAGGCAAACATGTTGTGAGCATGAAGGGGATGCACAAGGGTGCTTCAGGGTTTGTCATGGTTTTTACTTCTATTTAATTTCTGACCAACTCACATCACATATTATATTGGCACCACTACTGCCACGTCTTTGCGAATCTTGTCTGGTTTGTGCAATAATGCCCGTTCCTGAGGATCACAATGAAGACCCACACCTGATGCCACCCATTGTGTCACTGCAAAGTGGGTGTAGGTGTATTTGCAGGGCTCTTTTGTGCAGACGACTGATAGACGTCGGCGATGTCCCCGGTGGCACCCTGGAAGGATGCGGAGGAGAAGTTGTCGAGGGCAGTGGTGACGTTGATGGCGACAGGTAAGAAGATGGTGCTCGGGCCAGCCAGGAGCAGCTCGGCATGAAGGAGGCTGCAGGTGTCCACGACTACATGTCGAGTGACTCTGAGCCTCCGTGTGTACTGCTGCTCAGAGAGGTCCAGGAAGCTGAGCCTCGGCCTGTGGACCCTGTGGCGAGGGTAGTGCCTTCTGCGACGCATCTCTCTCTGCGGTTGCCCTCCCTCCTGCTGTGCAGGTGGATGTGTCACAGCACTGTGTTGTGGAGCTCCACGTGTCAGAGGTGGACGGCGAGGCTGGTGATGCTGTTCGCCCTCCGAGGAGGTCATGACTGCAGCTACGGCGGCCCCCATCCGGAAGATGTACATCTGAGGAGGTCCGCAATGTAGTTACATGTCTCTGGACCCCAGGGTAAGTGTGCAAGTTGGTGAATTTTATTGTTAGGAGGAGGGTGGTGGAGGCCAAACTTTGTCCCAAGTGACAGAGTGGCCTCCTGCAATGAGTGAGGGTCTCTTTCCCCCCCCCGCCCCGACAACCTGTCAAATGGACCTTTGCAGCTGCCACAGGCTGATAGCTGCAACACGTCCATTTCAACTGGGAGTATTTCCCCCAGTATGGGAAACAGTCCCAGTTGTTTCTAAAATCCCACCCCTCCTGACATATTCCCTTAATCAGGTCTGTTAATGACCTGAAATAGCTAGGTAAATACTCTCAAGTGGCACCCCGCTGGCTTTAATTGCCTGCAGGAGTCCCACATGCGGGGGCTGCGCGCGCACGTTGGCTTGTCTGTGGGGAACCCGGAAGTGGGCGGGTTGGAGCCGGGCTCCCGACCCGTTCCGGGATTCCCCGATTTTCGGAGCCCCCCCTGCCAGGAACGCACCCGATAGCGGGTGCTAAAATAGAGCCCTATACTTCAGGAAGGATATATTGGCCTTGGAGGCAGTACAACACAAATTCACCACAATGATACCAGGGCTTAAAGGGTTAAATTATTGGCCTGTAGTCCCTTGAGTTTAAAAGGTAGATGGGTGATCTAATTGAGATGTTAAAAATGATGAAAAAATTCAACAGGGTAGACACAGAGAAACTATTTCCTCTGGTGGGGAAATCCAAAACAAGGGGGCACAATCTTAAAATTAGAGCTAAGCCATTCAGGAGTGAAATCCGGAAGCAATTTTTCACACAAAGGGTAGTGGAAATCTGGAATTCTCTCCCCCAAAAGGCTGTGGATGCTGCACCAATTGAAATTTGCAAGACTGAGATCAACAGATTTTTATTAGGTAAGGATATCAAGGGATATGGAGGAAAGGCAGGTAAATGAGATTGACATATAGATCTGCTATGATCTAAATGAATGGCAGAACAAGCTCGAGGAGCTGAATGGCTTACTCCTGTTCCTATGTTCCTATTCCAGTTTTTGAAAGAGTTTTGCAATGTAAAATGAAACTAGGTTTAATCCTGTAAGCAGATTACTTAAAGTAGTGTAATTTTTAATCCTTGAAATCATGTAACTCTGCAAGGGAAATTACCGAAAAGGTACAGCTTTAGGACTATGAGTCACAAGGCCTGTTTATAAAATGGCTGAATAACTGTTGTAAACAATTTTACAACACCAAGTTATAGTCCAGCAATTTTATTTTAAATTCACAAGCTTTCGGAGGCTTCCTCCTTCGTCAGGTGAACGATGTGAAAAGGAGGAAGCCTCCGAAAGCTTGTGAATTTAAAATAAAATTGCTGGACTATAACTTGGTGTTGTAAAATTGTTTACAATTGTCAACCCCAGTCCATCACCGGCATCTCCACATCATGAATAACTGTTGAAAGTGAAAATGGTTCTCGCGAACACTTGATTTTTGCTTTAGGCAATGTAACCTGCTCGAGTCTGAACATGCAGTTTTTTTTTGGGGGGTGGGGGTGTAGGGGTTGGGGGGGTGGGTGGTGCATTGTGGGGGGGGGGGTGGGGGGCAGGGCAATTGAGACCAAAAATAATTTTGGAAAGTTGCCACTAAAATCCATAAAAGTAAGTTTATCTGCTCTGTCCTTCATTCTGAGAGTTACATCTGAACATGGCATACAAAATTGTCATATACTGCACATCTTTTAATACCGCAACATGCAGCTGTTCAAATCTAAAGCTGAATTGAATGTAATTTGCCTCTGGAATACAAGTATAATGAATTGTTGTAATAAACTGTAAGGTGTGCTTTTTATCCACATTTATTAGGGAAAAGGTGTTCTGATGGACAATATTTTACTGAATCTGGAAACAATCATCAGATTATTTGTTTGTGCACTAATAATAGACAACAGCCAATAGTTGGATGCATCGTTCTACATTATACAGCAAATAAATTACAATATATGGAGGAGTGACACAAAATGTCATTTTTAAAAGTTTTCCACATTGTATTTTGTTGAATGTAAGCTTCGTAAATTCAACATTGATGTGAGTTAATTCAAGTTTTCAATATTCTAAAGGGAATTGATAAAACGTATACTGTTACTGTTCATTAAAATGAAGGTCTCACATATCAGGGAATTACAATTAAAAATTAGGAAATTAGTGCAAGGGGAAGTCAGATGTAATGTTTTCACCCAAAGCATAATGAGTTTAGAATGTATTGCCTGGGAAATTATTTGAAATGGACTGTATAAATGGATTGAATGGACAAATGAATACTTTTCTAGAGAAAGAAGAGATTTAGAGATATGCTGGGATTGATATTTGCAAAATACCTTGTTGGGCCTAATGGTCTTTTCCTGTTAAGATTTCTTACATTCTATATATTTTAAATCCATTATGAAATTATTCCTTTCAAGTGAGAATAAAATATATTGGTTGTGTATCCTTGGAAATGTGACCCATTATGAAGCATCAGTATATCCACTCATTTTGGCTATCACACTGGTTATTTATAGTATAACAGGCTATAACCGACCCAGGACCCAGGAGTGAATTAAACACACAGACTATGGAATCCAAACCAGCTTAGTTTATTCATCCCCAATGCTTCTTTACTTATTACATCGAACCAGACAGTCACCTGTACTATCATAGGTCCTTCTGCTTCACGCTTCTCCATATGGATTAGTCACTCATTCAGTCCTTACATTGTACAATGTACTGGACAGGGACAGGTAGTACTTTCCTGCTTACCACTTGTCCCTCATTGTTTTTTTTTCTCTCTCTCTATTCATAAATAGAAAGGAAGGAATCAGATTCAGTACTGATTTATAGATTAATGTTCTTATCTAACAGCATGTACTTCCTGTATTTATTCATTGAAACTCCATGAAACTGAGAGCAGCTTGTTTAAATGCGCTTTTGCACAAATCAGTTGCCAGTGTAGGTGTTTTAAAATATCAGTGCAGATGGTCCAGTTAATCAAGGCCAGCAGGAAGGTTGCTGCTACTGCACAGTGCTTTGGGTTGCATTTCTTGAGCTCTGCATGATGACAGTGATAATGACAGCCACTTTTTCACCCTTGACTATTCAACTGTTTTACCATGTCGATAGTAATCCTGATGAGGGATAGTGTCACCGTGTTAAATTGTCTTAAAAAAACTATTTCAAGCTCTAATAGTAAATTATAACATTGCACTTACACTTCTATTTCTCAAGCTTATATTTATGATAGATTCAGAAATTCCTGCTATGCCTGCATCTGGAAAAGATGCAGTGCGAGAAGTAGTTTTGTAGTAAAGGCTGCTTGATTACATGATAGAACTCACTTGCCAGAAAATGGTCCATTAAATTTTTAGATATTGTATATGTTGGTTGACTTATGATTGTCATAGGTTTAGGATCTAGATTCCTAGATAGCATTTTTCTGATATTAGCTGGGGTTAGAGATCAGGCACTTCCCCCTCAAGGAATGATGGATTGATTTGTCATTTGATTATCAGCCCTCTTTCACACACTCATGGTTCCCTATGGGGAGATGATAATCAGAGAATAAGTCAACACTGAGTTCTTTTACGTATTGTCCTAAATGGACAGTTTACAGTGGCACTGGTGGCAGTCGGAGAGCAGGCTTTTTGACTTTCTTGACCTGCAAATACTGGATGCAGAATTACATAGAAATGACAACATTGAATCAGGCCATTCCATCAGTCTATGTTGTTTTACAATCCTCCACAATGAGCAGTATTCCTCATCTACACGCTGCCCCTCGGTGACATCATCTGAAGACATGTATACTGACGACACCTAGCTTCACCTCTCTACAACCTCCATTGCCTCTATTTTCAGCCTGCTTGTCCGATATCTAGTCGTGGATGAGCTGAAATTTCCTCCAGTTAAACATTGGGAAAACCGAAGCCATTGTCCTTGGATCTCTGCCCCAAAATCCTGCCGTTCGCCACCAATTTCATCCCCTTCTCTGGCGACTGGCTCAGGCTGAACCAGACTGCTTGTAATCTCGCATCCTATGTGACCCCGAGCTGAGCCTGCGACCTCCTACTTCCACCACTGTAACATCTCCGCCCCTGTTTCTGCCCATTTGTTCCTGAAGCCCTCATTCATGATTTTCTCACCTCCAGACTCGACTATTCCAATGCTCTCCTGGCTGCCTCCCGTCTTACACCCTCTATAAACTTGAGCTCATACAAAATTCTTCTACCCATATCCTAACCCACACTAAGTCCCACTCACCCATAACCCCTGTGCGTGCTGACCTACAATTGCTCCTGCTCCACCAAAGCTTCAGATTTAAATTTCTCATCTTCATTTTCAACTCCTTCCACGGCCTCACACACCACCCTATCTCTATAACCTCCTCCAGCCCTACAACCCTTCGAGAACTCTGGCCTCTTAAGCATCCCCCACTCTCAGCATGGCCATGCTATCAGCCGTCTAGGCCAAAAGCTCTGGAATTTCCTCGCTACACCTCTTTGTTCTCCTCCTTTAATAACCTCCTTAAAACCTACCTCTTTGACCAAGCTTCAGTTACCCCTCCTAATAGCTCCTTCTTTGGTTTGACGTCTGATTGTGCTTCTGTGAAGTGCCTTGGGACATTGCTTATGTTAAAGCTGCTATAAGAAATGTAAGTTGTTGTAATACTCTTAATCCATAGAATGATATAGCATAGCCTCGCAAATTTTTCCCTTTGAGTATTTATCCAATTCCCTTCTGAAAGCCATAATCTGCTTCCACCACCCTTTCAGGCAGTGCATTCCAGATCATCATAACTCAATGTGTAAAATTTTTCATCTCTGGTTCTTTTGTTTAATTAAACAAATATTTTGTATGTGTCTTCACAAAAGAAGTCACAAAAATCATACCGGAAATAGTGGGGAACCAAGGGTCTAATGAGAGTGAGGAATTAAGATTAGTAAAGAAAAAGTACTAAGAACATAAGAGCATAAGAAATAGGAGTAGGAGTAGGCCATACAGCCTCTCGAGCCTGCTCTGCCATTCAGTAAGATCATGGCTGATCTTCGACCTCAACTTCACTTTCCAGCCCAACCCCCTTGGTTTCCCTAGAGTCCAAATATCTATCTCAGCTTTGAATATACTCAACGATTCAGCATCCACAGCCCTCTGGGGTAGAGAATTCCAAAGATGCACAACTCTGAATGAAGAAATTCCTCCTTATCTCAGCCCTAAATGGCCAACCCCTTATCCTACAACTATGCCCCTTCGTTCTAGACCCTCTAGCCAGGGGAAATAACCTCTCTGTATCTTACCCTGTCAAGCCCCCTCAGAATCTTATGTTTCTGGAGAAATTAATGGGATGAAAAGCTGACACATCCCCTGGACCTTAGCCTACATCCGAGGGTTTTAAAAGAGGTGGCTGCAGAGATATTGGATGCATTGGTTTTGATCTTCCAAAATTCCCTAGATTTTAGAACGGTCCCCGTGGATTGGAAGGTGGTAGCAAATGTAACCTTGCTGTTCAAGAAAGGAGGGAGAGAGAAAGCAGGGAACTATAGGCCAGTCAGCCTGACATCAGTAGTAGGGAAAATGCTAGAATCCATGCTAGAATTCCACCATCGACATAGCACAAGTCAGGAGTGCGATGGAATACTCTCCACTTGCCTGGATGATGGCAGCTCCAACAACACTCGAAGCTCGACACCATCCAGGACAAAGCAGCCCATTTGATTGGCACCCCATCCACCACCCTAAACATTCACTCTCTCCACCACAGATGAGCCGTGGCTGCAGTGTGTACCATCGACCAGATGCACTGCAGCAACTCACCAAGGCTTCTTCAACAGCACCCCCAAACCCGCAACCTCTACCACCTAGAAGGACAAGGGCAGCAGGCACGTGGGAACACCACCACCTGCATGTTCCCTTCCAAGTCACACACCATCCTGACTTGGAAATATATCGCCGTTCCTTCATCATCACTGGGTCAAAATCCGGGAACTCCCTTCCTAACAGCACTGTGGGAGTACCTTCACCACACGGACTGCAGTGGTTGAAGAAGGTGGCTCACCACCACCTTGTCAAGGGCAATTAGGGATGGGCAATAAATGCTGGCCTTGCCAGCAATGACCACATCCCATGAATGAATAAATATTTTTTTAAAAATCTATTAAGGACGTAGTAACAGAGCACTTAAATCATAATATGATGAGGCAGAGTCAACATGATTTTATGAAGGTGTAACTAGTGAGGTAGATAAGGGGGAACCAGTGAATGCAGTATATTTGGATTTTCAAAAGGCATTTGATAAGGTGCCACACAAGAGGTCATTACACAAGATTAGGGCTCGTGGTATTGAGGGTAGTATATTAGCATGGATTGAGGATTGGTTAACGAACAGAACAGTAATGAACGAGTCATTTTTGGGATGGCAGGTTGTAACTAATAGAGTGCTGCAAGGATCGGTGCCTGAGCCTCAGCGATTTACAATCTATGTTAATGACTTGGATACATTACACTTGGTCCCTTCATCCAAGTTTTCTGGAGATACATAGCTTGGTGGGAAAGTAAGCTGTGAGGGGGACACAGAGTCTGCAAAGGGATATAGACAAATTAAGTGAGTGGGCAAGAAGATGGCAGACGAAGTATAATGTGGGAAATGTGAGGTTATTCACTTTGGTAGGAAGAATAGAGAAACAGAATATTTTTTAAATGGTGAGAAACTATTAAATGTTGGTGTTCAGAGAGAGACTTGGGTGTCCTCATACAAGAAACACAGAAAGTTAGTGTGCAGGTGCAGCAGGCAATTAGGAAAGCAAATGGCATGTTGGCCTTTATTGCAAGGGGGTTAGAGTACAAGAGTAGGGAAGTCTTACTACAGTTGTGCAGGGCTTTAGTGAGACCTCGCCTGGAGTAATGCATACAGTTTTTGGTCTCCTTATCTAAGGAAGGGTATACTTGCCTCTGAGGCGGTGCAACGAAGGACCACTAGATTGATTCCTGGGCTGAGAGGATTATCCTATGAAGAGAGGTTAAGGAGAATGGGCTTATATTCTGGAGTTTAGAAGAATGAGAGGTGATCTCATTGAAACATATAAGATATGAGGGGGCTTGACAGGGTAGATGCTGAGAGATTGTTTCCCCTGGCTAGAGAGTCTAGAACTAGGGGCATAGTCGCAGGATAAGGGGTCGGCCATTCAAGACTGAGATGAGGAGGTATTTCTTCATGCAGAGGGTTGTGAATCTTTGGAATTCCCTACCCCCAGAGGGCTGTGGATGCTGAGGCATTATATATATTCAAGCCTGAGATGGATAGATATTTGAACTCTAGGGGAATTAAGGGATATGGGGATTGGGCAGGAAAGTGGAGTTGAGGTCAAAGATCAGCCATGATCTGATTGAATGGCAGAGCAGGCTCGAGAGGCCGTATGGCCTACTCCTGCTCCTATTTCTTATGTTCTTATGTTCTTGCACCCCCTCTAAGGCAAGTAGCACAGGTTCACTAGATTGATTCCTGGGATGAGGGTTGTCCTATGAGGAGAAATTGAGTAGACTGGGCCTATACTCTCTGCAGGTTAGAAGAATGAGAGGTGATCTCATCGAAGCATATAAAATTCTTAGAGGGCATGACTAGGTAGATGCTGAGAGGCTGTTTCCCCTGACTGGAGAGCCCAGAACTAGGGATCATAATCTCAAGATAAGGGGTTGGCCATTTAGGACAGAGATGAGGAAAAATTTCTTCACTCAGATGGCTGTGAATCTTTGGAATTCTCTACACCGGAGAGCTGTGGATGCTCAGTCATTGAGTATATTCAAGATTGAGTTCAATAGATCTTTGGGCACGACGGGAATGAAGCAATATGGTGTCAGGGCAAGAAAATGGAGTTGAGGTGGAAATTAGCCATGAATGATCTTAATGCATGGCGGAGCAGGCTCGAAGGGCCGTATGGCCTACTCCTGCTCCTATTGTGTTCTTGTGTAACTGAAGTCTTTCTTCCCTGGCACCATTCTAGTAAATCTCCCCTGCACCCACTCTCAGGCCTTGACATCCCTCCAAAAGTGCGGTGCCCAGAATTGGCCACGACACACTGGCTGGGGCCTAACCAGTGTTGTGATTGACCCCAGCTTGGTTTGAGTGTTACTGATCCAGGATTTACTGAAGCCAAACTCTTGGCCAGTGCTTCATAACCACAGTTGAGGAGGCATATGGATCTGTAGTATGCATATTTTCACATTTTAATTGGGACTATGGTTGATTTGAATGAGTCCAGGAGGATGCCACATGCTACTATGAGCATGTGGTGGAATAGCTTTGCCAACATGGGGATCATGGAGTTGTGCTTTGGAGGATTTGGTGGAATCCATCTGGACTCAGGAAGCTTTTTGGACTTGGGAATCCAAGACTGGGGTATGTGATGCCTATAAATTTCCTCTGAGGCAAAGAAGTAGGAGATTGACTAGGAACTTCTTCATTTCTTGCTGAGTGGCCTGTACCTCAGGGATGTAAAGGAAAGCATAAAGTTTTACAGCACAGAAGAAAGGAATGCAAGAAAAACGACATGGCAGAGCCAGCTCCAGTGGTCCGGGATTCTGGTGGAAGAAAAGAAACAGGTCGACACCAAGGGTGCAGACCACCCCACCAGAAGTGTTACGATGCGGGGTCCCCAACCCAAGCACCAAATTGCTCTTTCCTCCCATCCCTGGAAATGTTGGCACACCCATCCCACATTGCCAGCATGTACTGCCAGAGAGAAAATGGGAGCTGTAGTTATGGCATGATGTTGTTAAAATCAGTATTAAGGCTAGAAGGGTGCAAAGTGCCGACTGGAAAGATGAAGTGCTGTTTCTCAAACTTAAGTTGAGCTTCATTGAAACAGTGTAGAAGGCCAAAGACAGAGGTCCGATTGGGAGTGTGTACTAGTCACGTTTAGGCCAGGAATGCCAAGTCATTAGTGAACTATTTGGGGTTTTAGAACAATCCGTGACTCTCTTGGTGCTAGCCCACAAATTAAGCAGATTCTTTTGAATACATTTTCACAATTTGCCATGATGGGATTTGAACTTGCAACCTCTGGGTTACTCTTCCAGTGCCATAATCACTATACTACCGTGCCACTGTTTTATCTGAACTGGTCAGTTGGTATTTTATTTTTCAGATTTCCTGTTGTTGACACTGGGTGGTAATTCCTCAGAAAATATCACAGTAGGTTGTCCTTTTTAGGATAAACACACAAAAGTCAGAAAAACTATGCCTTTTAGGTCATATAGTAATTCCAGTGCCCAAGGCTATGCTTTTTGATGGCCTTAATGTAGAGATCAAATAATGCAGTCAAAACCGAACAAGAGCATTAACATATAATAAGGAACTTGGATACAAATTGGAATTTTACAGTCAGCACAGTGCACTCCAGCTGGGCTGTGATCATTATGGTTTGCATTTTGCTACTGGCACATGCAATACATTGCCTGGATTAAAAACAAAGCATCTCCATAGTCGAGTCAGCATGTCTACACGAACACTGTCCATGCATAAGCAATTTCATGATCACCGACATTCAAACAGGAGCTAATATTCTGAAGTGTTACTTCAAACAACCCAGTAGAAGGTTTTTCTGCCTTAGGTCATTTTGCAGTACTCCAGGATATGATATGACTTAAACTCGAGGATGAGAATTTTAAATTGGAGGTGTTGGGGGACCGGGCGCCAATATAGGGCAGCAAGGACAGGGTGATGGGTGAGCGGGACCTGGTGTGGGCAACAAATTTTTGGATGAGCTGAAGTTTATGGACGGGAGGACGACCAGGAGAGAATAGGAATAGTGGAGTCTGGAGAGAGACATGGATGAGCGTTTGAGAGGATAAGGGGGTGGCCATGAATGTGGTTAGGAGAGTGTGTATCGAGGGAAAGGTTTAGGGAGGACAGGTTGTCAGTGAATTCAGAGGAGAGCAGGCAAGGGGAGCTGAGATTAGGATTGAAGTCATTGAAGATAAGGAGTTGTTCAATCTCTGTGAGAAACTCTGGGTGGAGGCTGTGAGGGTGGTAGACCGTGAGAATTTTGGAGATGTGAGGAGGTAGAACAAGTTGAGATGCTTGAAGGAGGAGAAATTACAAAAGGAGTCGGGGAGCGACAAAGGTAGAATTTGGTGATGAGGGCCACTACCCCACAATAGCGGTTTAGCATGTGTAGATGGTAGAAGGTGTAACCAGGCAGGGAGGCATCAGTAAGGCTATGAGCCAAGATTGTCAATGTGATCATCCCACAATAAAATCATTGACTGCAAGGACCTTCTTTGTGAGTGAACAGATATTGTGAAGGGAAATGGAAGCATTATTGGTCCATTGGCAGAGTCCAAGGTGGCAGTGGTGGGTGGCTTCAGCAGGATGGGAAGAAGGTGAGGTTTGTCCCTAGCGGGTGCACTGGGTGCAAAGGTTAGCGAGAGAGGAGAATGGGTCAGTTTGGGATGCTGCTGGTAAAGAGACAGTGATGGGTGCCTCAATAGGTTCTTCAGTGATTTAGAGATTTTCCATTGCCAATTTCTATTATCGGGGTAGTGGGGGGTGGGGAAGAGGGGCTCCATTGAGGCAGATAATTGAGGCTCCACAGTAGTCTGTTTTCTGAGCTGTATCTACAGCGTATAAATTTTTTGACGAACCTCACATCCAGAAGCAGGCAGGTAGGGGAAATTTTGGTTTTGTGAAAGAAGATAACATTACAGTTGTGATCTTTTTTGTGTGGGGGGGGGGAAGGATTATCATAATATATGGATTAGAGACTGATAACGTTCATTTTGAAATCACAATCTTCAATGCTTGTGCCGAAGAATGTGTGAATATTTTTGGAGATTGAGGCTTGGTCTTGGGCTTTTCTAAGGCTTTTTTCATAATGCTCCAAAATCATTTATTGTTTGTTTAAAGATTTCCCCTTCCAAAAGTCCTTGACTTTATCTTCTTGCTTCCTCCTTTGGCTAGGATTGGGCTAGAGAGACTTAGGTTGCTGTCATTGCGACTTAGTGATCAGATGACAGGAGATATATTCCTGTGGTGCAGATTTTTCTACTTGTCCTTGTTATACTGTGACTTTTTGTACAGATTTTAAGGCAGCATAAATTTGGGATGAATTTAGGGGTAGTGCTGAAAGCACAGATGAGGAAACTGGAGGGTTTATATGGAATGCTTTCCGCAATAGATTTTGAACCTGAGTCATTCACGATAATCTAAGAGGAAATTAGATAAACATTTGATGAAAAATATTTAATACAGGGAAAGGACAGTGAAACAGGATTAGAACAGATAACATTGGTGGGGTGGTAGTCATGCGATCATAGAAATTTCTGTACAGAAATTTCTATGATTGATTATGTAAAAATCAGAATGTAGAGCTGTGATTCTGGTGCATCACCTTTTTACTGCAATCTACCTAAGGTGGT
This sequence comes from Heptranchias perlo, assembly GCF_035084215.1. Lineage (NCBI taxonomy): Eukaryota > Metazoa > Chordata > Chondrichthyes > Hexanchiformes > Hexanchidae > Heptranchias > Heptranchias perlo. The sequence goes on from NC_090325.1 coordinate 57,777,904, forward strand.
AATCTGGCATTGGAGTTTGTTGTACTGCTTATAAGCTTCATAGCTGCAGATGGTGCGATGATCTAGTATTCACTTTATATCCAAATGTCATGACTTACCTCCTAGTATAGGAAAGAACCCTTAGGCCGGTAGACGCGCATCAATCGGTAGATGAGTTTTACTTGCCTCATACAGTAGCTCTCTGATTTCCTCTTAAACTTGGTATATCACTTTGCATGTACAGCTAAGCAGGTCATTGGGGATATTAAGCCATGTACATACCTGGCCATATACAGTGACACTTGAAAAATGTGTTAATGCAGTCTTGTACATGTTCTCCCTCTCCTCTCGTGATAAATAAATATACCTGGTGTCTCTGTCCCCCTCTTCCTCCCTCCCCCGCCCCACCAGAGGTTTACAGCACAGATGGAGGCCATTAAGCCCACTGTGTCTGAGCTGGCTCCGTGCTCAAGCAGTCCGAAACTAATCTCATTGCCCTAGTTTCTACCCATAACCCTGAATTCTCCACCACCTCACTCTGTCCCAATGCGATTCTGCTACAGTGAAGTGCTCCATGTAGTGCCACATGTGAAATTCTCAAACTTACTTTTGTGGAACAGTAGTATTGCAAAGTTTCAGAATTTATTGACAGCTGATCTTTAGGTTCAGTTGGGAGCCTTGTGTACAAAAATAAATAAGAGTATCTCAAAGGCTGAGTTCCAGGTGTTCTTTCACCTGCAAAAGACTCATAACTCATCTACATCTGTGGTGCTCATGAGTTAAACTGGGAGAAAGAACTGCCAACAGTAAGAAAGCATCAGTTTGTCATATCCAAATATATTATTCTTAATTGCAGTCTGTTGCACCAGAATAGTTCTGTTGGGGTTTATTAAACCCATGGCTAACAAAAAAATCTTTCACAGCTTATCAAAAATCCACAACGTTTTCTGTAACATATTGAAAAAATCTGTGAATTTCTGATACATGATCAGAGTTATGAAAATGTTCTTGTATAATTGTAAAATGATTTCTGTTCAGTTTTCACGAATTCAAGTAATCCACAATTTTGTTCTATTTTTACATTTGGTGCACAAATGCTAGTTCCGTCGTCCGAGTGTTAGATCTGTTGCCTTCAGAATTCCAGCTCAACTTGTTTGAATTTAATTAATTCATTTCACTACAGTTTTATTTTGGATGGAAGGCAATTTATGAAAAGAAAATATCCTTAGTTACCTAATAGTCATCAATAATTGCTTTCAGGCTAATTTCTCTTTGATCATACAGTTCTACAAAACCCTTATTGTATGTTTGGCAGTATTATTACAGGTATATGCAAATTTATTTCATAAGTTTGTGTGTAACTGTAATATTACTGAGGTGACCTACTTTTGACTCGTGCCGTTGGCTTGGTTTAGACTTGTAACATTTTTATTGCGCAGTATCTACAATTAACGTGATTATTTAAAGATCTATCTCTAATATGCTGTATTCTGAATCTTCAGATATTGAGATCATTAATCTGAGTTATCAAATACAATACATTCAGCATATGCAATAGTCAATTCACACTATGAAATACCTTTTTATATTTATAATTTATAAAATACACTATAACACTAGATCAGTGTTGTCCAATAGAAATTGCTGACTCGCCATAGGTGTGGCTTCGCTGCGACGGTGACACCGTTTTAGCCCTTTGTACTCACTTTAGTAGAAAACGTCTTATACACTCTCACGACAGGTAAATGTACTTCAAGTGTGTATATTTACTTAATGAACATCTACCACCATTCAGTAAACAAGGAAGTAAAGCACAACAATAAAAAAACACTCCCACCACTCTGCATTTCGTCTTTCCATTTTACCAACAAATGCACAAAATTATTGAAGTACATGTGTATACACCATACAAATGAGTATTGAGATCACATGCCCAAACATTGTATCTTACTCATTTTTTATTTGCTAATCAAAATGCAATTAGCCATAACTGGATTCCCAATTAGTGGCTAACATATTGGACAACACTGCTATAGATGCACTTTACTTTCAATATTGTGTTTAGCTAGTGGCGTGATAGGAAATGAACCACATCTCTTTGGACCATATACTAATTAAAATAAGGAGTAATGAGACTCCACATTTTTAGAAGTTAATTTTTTGTTTGGCAGTCATTAAGACTGTTGAAACTTAGTTTAGTCCTGGCATTTTTATGTGTACCTGTTTTGTAGCAATATTAGTTAATTTCCAGCTGGGCAGAAGAACAAGTTGGTGCTGGTCTGTTGATTGCAGCCGACGATATCCCTTTTATGCGAACCTGTCACATCGCTGGTGAACCAGGAAGAGCAAGTTCCGGCTTTGAGTGTTTGACTGCGAATGCTGGAACTTGCTCTTTCATTTGGCCACTAACAATGGTGAGCGCTGTTGAGTTTACCGTTCTTTTTAAAGCAATTTCTGGCCCCGTATAATACATTTCCTGTCACTATCACCTCAGAATTACTAGAATGAAAGCATTTCAGAACAGACTATCCATCCAACATTGCTGGGAGAGTACAGTGCTGGCAAATGTTTAAAGGACCAAGGAATGATTGACCATCAATAGATGGAAGATGGATTGACAGGTTTGTATTGCTGGATTTTGTTTAATTTCAGCAAAAATTTCTTTCTTCAAAGCTGCCTGCCCCTTTCTGCTGCTGTAGGTGTCTGACTCCTGCAACAGCCATCACCCACCCTTAGCCCTTCCAGTGGCAAGCTGCAGAGTGTAGGTGAGAATATTACCAGGGACTTATCAAAATAAAAATGAAATGAGGCTGATCTTGGAAACTTTGCCAGGGTCAGCAGTGGGTTATTTTGGTGGGTGGGTGGAACTCCTACCCCACTACATCTTTGCTGGTGATTATGCCAGAGAGGAAAATGTTGGCTTGTGTGACGAATCAAACTACTGGAAAAGATGACATCTACACCTGGTGCAAATTTGAATAAAGGATCTTCAAAAAATTAATTGCATATTACTTTTAAGTAGATTCACCAGGGAACCTCGAAGTTACAGTAATAGGTACTAACCATTTTACTCACAAACATATAACGTGGAATGAGAAAAGGCCAATTTTTCCAGTGTATGATGTGCAATATCATTGTGAATCATGCTCATTTAATCTCCTGTGGAAAGGTTTGCAAATGCTGCACTACAGTATAATTGATTTTAAAAGATTTTGAATTAAGTGAATGTACAGTAATGTTCTCCAACTGTCAGACTTTGTCCTGGTCTGAATCAACTTTAATTGAAAACACACAACCATCATTTTGCAAAACGAATCCATTGGTGATAGTTGAGGTTGGGATTATATGTGCCCTTCTTTTCTGAAGCAGGCTGTCCAGTTCCAAATTCCTTACAGTTAACTCTTCAATCCTTGAGAGCGAAGATAGTGGAGACTCACATGGGAGCAGATAATTGTCACTTCATTTGTGAATATATGTTGGTGCAAATTGGCAGGTGATATGGAAGGAAGTTTTACCATAGCAATAAGATTACTGACCCTTTGGGCTCTTCATCATTCTTCAAAGAATAGCTTCCTTTATACTTCACAATCCCTTCCAATTGTCCTCTCAGGTCCTGACAGGTTTGTTTTAGGGTTGGCATGGGGTTTTAGGACCAAATTGGTAGAAATCAACTTCAGATGAAAAGGAAACCGGTTTCTATGATGTGTGATGGGATGCAAATTTTTATGACATGCTCAACATATGGTTTCTTCAGAATCGATCAAATTTGGCCAAGATGCTATAATTCGAAGAATGACAGAGACTCTACAACAGTCAAACTCAATTTATATGGTGGGCCTGATCAGACATCCTAGCACTTGGCATGGGCCACATTCAGCAAAATTGTTTGTACACTTAGGTAGAAGTTGGTTTGCATTTGTTTTTTGTGCGTATAAATTGGCACAATGTATGCTGATTTCTGGGTATGAAGACCTGCACCTAATCTGCATGACTGCATGGCCACCGTCATATTGGCCTCACTGTTTTAGGCATACCTGGCTGCTGCTTGAAATCAGCATTGGATGAATTTCAATATGCAAATAAGGGTCCTGCACCTGTTTCAGGAACCTTTTGCAAAATGCATAAGAAACTAGGTGGAGCATGCACCGTGCAAGCTCCAACAAATTTTTCAAGTTGGACAGTGACCTAAACTTGTCCTTAAAGGGATCAGGGTATGCAGCTCACCAATGGAAACAAACTTTCATTATTTACTCACCTTAAAGTCCTCAGATTTCACTCACCCCTTTGCTGGCTGCTCCTCTTTCGGCACCACTGCCACTCACCATGTTGTTGCTGTTGCTGCTGGTCCAAGCTCTACAAGAAATTCTAGACTCCACCCCACCCCATTCCACAGTCCTCTCTGCACACTGCCCAAGCGCAATCCCCCAACCCCCCAGTCCCCAGTTTCCTTCTCTTCCTTTGCCTGAGCACCAATCTCCCGCTCCCAGTCCCTAGTCTCCCCCTCTTCCCCCAAGCCCCTATCCTCCAACTCCCATTTCCCAGTCTCTCTTTTCCCCCCCCCCCCCCCCCACACGAGCCATGATCATCTTCTTAACCCCCAATCCCCTGTCATTCTCTCCCTCTGCCCCGAGTCCCAATCTTCCGACCCCCAGTGTCTGTTTACAGTCTTCCTGTCCAACCCACCCTGCACCTCTTCCTGCTCCATCTCTCTCTGTCTCCTTATGATTCCAGTCACCCCTAAGTGGGACAGGCTCGCTGTGCTGGATGGGGTGAGTTGGTGGGGGGCGGGGGGCTGCTGTTGGGTGCAAATTTTTAAAGGGCAGTTCTCCCGGGCTGTTAGAAATAGGGCCCGGGAGGTTCATGTCACATTCCAGGAGACTCGGCAAACCTAAGCACAGCACACCGTAGGAAGGATGAAAGTGGTCCTGTATGTTTGACACCCCTGCTGTACAAGCTGTCCGATCTTTCTTGTAATTTAGGGAGCCACGCTATCATTTCCCACAGCTCACTAGAGTGGGGGAAATTTGAATCCACTGATTTGGCTGCAAACAAGGCAGTGCCAACTGAACAAGCCTCCATGCTAGGCAATTCAATTAAAGGTAACCAGTTTGGTTTTTACTTACCTTAATTTGTTTTAATAAGATTGATTTATATTAATAGCACTGTATTAATATCAAACAGTTAGCTATTCACTGTACAGTATTACTTGTACATACATTGCATATCTGATTTAGTGTAGTTTATGCTTTTGTACCAACATGTGATCATTTTAAAAAAATAAATATGCCCTGCTCCTTCAGCCTTTTTTCTTTAATTAAATAATTATTGTTTTTTTTAAAATCATTTTCCACGGCACTCTTGTTAAACAAGTAATTAACTTTGATAGCCGGTAGAACACAGAACATGTCACTACTTTTTAGTTTCTGTTGGTGTGTGGTGGCTTCATGCAGAGTATTGTGTCATCTAATGTACAGTAAATAAAATTTATATTTTGAACATGCTGAAAAAACAATACAAATGTATCCCATCACATGAGTTGGCATAGTTTTTGATCTGCTTATTTTAATTCAGGAGCCACAATGCCCTTTAGATACTTTCTATCCTTATAATCACTTCTCCAAAAGAAAACAACACAAATCATTCCCACAAAATAAATTATACATGGCTATATATTGATTGGCAGTTTGATACTGAAAATCTGCTACTGATATTCTCAGACCTAATTAGGTTTGTGTATTAAATCTATTATGCCAAGATAGGGAAACCCATTTACAAATTGATCTGTCAGTTTCTGATGCACTGTGAAATGATTGATTGGTTTGCATGAGTTAGAAAATCCAAAGAAGGATTTCATCTTATTACTGCAGATTCTGGAAATCTGAAATAAAAATAGAAAATGCTGCAAATACTCAGCAAGTCAGGCAGCATCTGTGGAGAAAGAAAGTGTTAACATTTCAGGTCGATGACCCTTTGTCAGAACTGGAAGAAGTCGAAGATTAAACAGTTTTTAAGCAAGTAGAGGCAGAAACCCTCAACTCATTTAATAAGTACCTGGATATGCACCTGAAGTGCAGTGACCTACAAGGCTTCGGACCAAGTGCTGAAAAGTGGGATTCGGCTGGGTGGCTCATTTTTGGCCCGCACGGACACTGGGCCGAATGGCCTTCTTCTGTGCCGTAAATTTTCTGTGATTCTTCTATGAAGTACAGAGCCTGGGAAGGGGTGGGGGGGGAGGGACGGAAGGGGAGGAAAGAGCAAAAGGGAATGTGTCTGAAGGTGAACAAGGTAAAAGACAAACGGAAATCCCATCTGAGAGTAGAGCAGAACTTCTTTAAGGTGGGCATTCCTGGAAGAGAAGTGGCAGTGAAATGAACACTAAATCAAAAGCAAAATACTGCGGATGCTGGAAATGTTTGTCTCTTTTACCTTGTTCACCTTAATCGCTCTCTGTTTCCCTTCAGAGACCTTCCCCTTTGTTCTTTCCTCCCCTCCCCTTCCTTTCCCCCTCCCCACTTCCCCTGGCTCTGTACTTGCTTAAAAACTGTTTAATCTTCAACTCCTTCCAGTTCTGACGAAGGGTCATTGACCTGAAACGTTAACTCTGTTTCTTTCTCCACAGATGCTGCCTGGCTTGCTGAGTATTCCCAGCATTTTCTGTTTCTGTTTCATCTTATTACACTCACTGTGATGTTCAAGTGGGCTGGAAAAATGTAATAAAAGCCGACAATGTCCAGGAGCTTTAATTAATTCAATGTTAACTTTTTAAATTCAAAGTAACAACTTCAAAATCATAAGTATCTTCAAAAATTAATTGATGTGTCAATAAGTCATTCATAGCCTTGAGGCCCAATTTTTTCTGTAAATAAGGAAGAATAACCATTTGTGTATGCAAGTTAGCTGCTGCTTCAGATTCAAGCCCACTACTACGATCTCCTTTTCTTGACCATTCTCTGGTCCCATACTCCTCTCTCCTCCTATTGGCCTGACCCAGACATCTACCTTTCATCTTTCCCCTCTCTGGTATTTTGTCCCTCTGATCCCTACCCTAAACCATCACTACTTTTCTGTCTTACTTCTATCCTGCCACCACCTTGGGCTTGAATCCTTTTTGAACAAGCCCACAGCTGCCCTCTGCACCTTGACATTCTCTGATAGCCCAATATGGCACTTATTGCTAGCTCTTCAAGCAGTAACCCCAGCTGCACATCCATCATTCACTAAACTTCCCGCCGAGCGCACTCGTTAGGGGCTAACCTCACCAATCAACTGCCCGTCTCATTCACCCCACCCACTTCCGTGTCCGTAGACTGCCAGTGGATTGACTAACACCACTCCGCTCCGCATTTCCCTCCAGAATGTTTGCTCAATGGTGAACAAAGCCCTTGCCATCCACCAACGTCTTGTGTCTTGTACTGACATTGTGGCCTTGACTGAAACTTGACCTGCGGGTGGCGACACCTTGTCCCTAACCGTAACCTTCCCACTGAACTATGCTTTCCATCACCTACCTGCCCAAATCACCACCATGGCAACATAGCCTCCATCACTGAGTAATGCCTTGACCCTCTTTCTACTCCTCCAGAACCTGTTCAAGCATCTAACCCTGTACCACCCCCTCGCCTTTAAAATTCTGATTATCTACCCCTTCCCACACCCCAAGTTTCTCCCCGCGATATTCTTCGATCTCTCACCTCTGAACTAAGTGCTCCTCAATCATCACATTTTCTCTCAGCTCTCCTTGCCTTCTTTCCTCCCAATTTACTGCTTTTCTGTCCTCTCTAAGCCGCTCTCTCGCTCTCGCTCTCTCGCTCTCGCTCTCTCGCTCTCGCTCTCTCGCTCTCGCTCTCTCGCTCTCTCGCTCTCGCTCTCTCGCTCTCTCGCTCTCGCTCTCGCTCTCTCTCTCTCATATATTTATATATTTTTTTAGATATATATATTTTCTCTTACCCATATTCATGCCACCCCCTTGTCCTCACCATCTTCCATGGTCTCTCTCCCGCTCTGGTCTCAATCACTTACAATGACATCTCCACCACTTTGTTTTATCCCACATGACCTACACCCTCCTACCCCCTTTCAACCCCACCTTCCTTCTGCTTCTTCCCCCATGTCACTTACAACTTCATTCTCCAACTCCTAACTGCCTTGCCTTCGGCTCTCTATTTGCCACAATACCTGTGCAGCTTGTGTTTGCTCAGCTACTTCCTCGCCCTTTGATGCCTTTGTTTCTATCAAAACCTTCACTGTCTCCCATCCCTGTCTTTGCCCCTGGTATGAGCCCCATCTTCACTCCCTCAAGTCAAGGGATGCAAACTTGATTAGGCCTGGTGCACAACAGGCTTAGTCATCTATTGGCAGATCTGGCTTGACCATATCGAGCTCTATCAGTACTTGCTCTTCTCTGCCAAAACCATTCATTACTCTAAATAATACTGGAGAACAAAGATCCCTTTCTCCTGACACCTATTCTCTTTCAACAAGTACAAGGAGCTCATGGACTTCTTTGTTACCAAGATAAATCTCATCCGTTCAGCTGCTTTTGCTGCATCTCCCTTCCCTTTGCTTACTCAGCCAAATCTCTCCATGTCCACCTTCCACTCTAGTTCTGAACCCCATCTCTGTCAAGTTTCTCTCTATCTCCCCCTCATCATCTCCAATCATGTCATAAACTACATTCTTTTTGACTGAGAGGTTGCATTACCACCCACCTTCCCTTTCATGCCTCCATACAGCTGATGATATTAATGGTTCCCACCCCAGGCAGATCCTCTTCGCTTTCAAAAATGTCATTATCACACCCTCAAAAAAACCTACTCACGATTCCTTCATCTTTGCTAACTGCCGCCCCATCTTCCATCCCTACCTCAGCCCATCAGCTGCTGAAACTCTTATCCATGCCTTTATCACCTCAATTACTTCAATGCTCTTATGGATGGCCTCCCATCCTTAATTTTCCTTAAACTTCAATCCTCCAAAACTCTGCTGCCCATATCCTATCCCACACCAAATCCCACTCACTCATCCTCGCTGATATACATTGGCACCCAACCCCTCATTGCCTCAAATATCCGTCCTTGTGTTTAAATCCCTCCTTAGCCTTACCCCTCCCTATCTCTGTAACCTGCTCCAACCCGACAACTCCTTCCATGCCAACCCTCCTATTCCTCCAAATCCATCCTCTTGTGCATGCCCCCCTTCTTTTGCCCCACAGTTAGCGACTGTGCCTAATCTCTGGAATTCTCTCAAAACTCCACTTCCACTCTCGTCAAAACTCGTGTCCAGGATCAAGTCTTTTATCACCCCTCCTAATTTCTCTACCTTAGGCTTGGCATTGTTTATTTTTCTCCTCATATCTGTGAGGTGCCTTGAGACGTCTTTCTACATTCAAGGTGCTATATAAATGTGATTGAGAGGTTTTGGGTTTGGAAACTTAGCTCAGGGCTGAACAGCTCATGCTTTGACATGAAGTAGTGTCTCGGGAGAGGAATGAAGCCACTGGCAAGAGTGCAGAGTTATTATTGTGGTGGTATTGAAGTTTGCTTCCTTCCTTGCTTTTGTTTCTGTAACTTTTGATGGTGTTAATGCTAGTGAAATAACAGGACGATATTTCTGTTAATGTCAAATTACGCTAAACCTACGTGTTTCCTTTTTTTAGACTGCTGTATCTTCACATGAACACTTGTTTCTTCATATGCTCTGGTGCAGAGGCATCTACAAATCCTGCTTGTTTCAGAGTGATTTTATATCTCATGTTGGTATTGCTAATACTGGATGTTTTTGTAATTGCAGCTGTCATCATTTGAAAATTATTGATATATCTTGTTTTTTTTGTCCTTTTTATTGCTCTGATTTACATAGTCTCAATTTTATGTTGATCTGATATGAAAAAGCATTGGCCTAGAAATTGGTCTGCACAATGCCCATTTGTTGGACGCTACTCAGACTGCTAAGGTCCCAATATGGCGGGCAGGAAGCATGCGCATATTTCTGGCTGGAAGTATGTTGCATTCCATATCAGGTAAGATCAAACAAGAGCCGTCCTTTACCCATGCCTGAAGCAGGTGTTAGGCCCCTTATTTGCATATGCAAAGGCCCTAATGTCTGCTTGAGGTCCCCTCTCCAAGATTGGTTTGCCCTGAGGCAGCCAGCACCATCGCCATTTAAAACCGAGATGAGGAGAAATTTCTTCACTCAGAGGGTGGTGAACCTGTGGAATTCTCTACCACAGAAGGCAGTGGAGGCCAAGTCATTAGATGTATTCAAGAAGGAGATAGATATATTTCTTAAAGCTAAAGAGATCAAGGGATATGGGGAAAAAGCGGGAACAGGGTACTGAGTTAGGCGATCAGCCATGATCTTTTTGAATGGTGGAGCAGGGCCGAATGGCCTACTCTTGCTCCTATTTTCTATGTTTATGTTTACCTGAGAGCTGCTGCGACACTAGCAGCGGCCCAATATTTCTCAAGTCTTTGCTGGCAGGCTGTTGCGCAATGCCAACTCCATTATAATGAGATCCGAGGCCCAATATCTGGGGAGCCTCGGACCTCACCATTCTGGCGCAGTGTCTAGACTCTGTACTAATTTGATCAATCTTCAATGAGCAAAAGGCACATCTTTCCTTTTGATGCACAGTTATATTTTTCAAAGGGTTAGAACTCATCGGTATACCAACCGGTGTTATGGTGACGTAACTTGTTCTAGGGAGTTAAGCACAGCTCGTGGTTAAAATTCTGGGTCTAAAATATTCATCATGCACCACAGTGGTAAGCATACAAAGCTCCTCAGATGTACAGCAACCTGGGGTGTTACGATGACAACTGGTTTCAGGAGATTTAGTACAGTCATTGAAAAGCTATGTCTAAAATATTCATGCACACCACAGTGCTAAGCTGTCAAAATGTCTCAGTTGAATACTGACTATAGCGTTATGATATAACTTGTTATGGATGATTAAGTATGACCACTCCTGGTTAATTCCCTGGCAAGCAACCCACTTTTCTATCTTCTAATATGCCCTAGTCAGCAATTGGAGATCCAGATAGCCTCGTTTCTTTTCTGTCCAGGACTATTGTAGTCTGGACATTGAACTGATAGAAAAAACATTGTTTCACTTTTTTTAAATCAATGAAAGGCCATTTGGTACCTTAAGCTTGTTCCTGTACACAGTTTGTTTTATTGTGGACTATACTACACTCACTTAATCTTCTAAGAGAAGGTCTTGCAAAGATATTTTTCATATATCCATTACTCCTGTTCTGTAATCTTGTTAGATCCTAGTCAATTTTGTCCTCATATAAGTAACTTCCTTACATTGTCCGTTCCTCTCATCATATGAAATATCTGCATCATGCACTTCTATTCTCCAATCAGAATAATCTTTAGTGTGTGAGTCCCTCTTCATAACTTCAAACCCGAAATAGGAAAATCAGTTTCATTATCCTCTGAATCTTGTCCAGTGCATTAATGTCTTTTTGAATCTACAAAGTATTCAAAATGTGGCCTCACTAAGGATCTACATAAAGTTAGAATAAGTTGCTTCAACCTACAATCAAATTCCCCAATACTTGAAGATGCATTCAAGTGCTCGGTATGCTTTGTTGAGAGCAGCTTCACATTGACCGTATTCTTTTGTTGAACATCATAAATCACACACCGATCCCTTTCTCCACCTTTGCTAATGGAGTTTTAAAATGGGAAACCTTCATCTTGTATTTGTCTCTGATTTTATTGTGCATATTCTTGCCTTGTGTATGCAAATATATTTAAATCCCTAGATCTATTTCTACAGGAAAGCAATTTTATTTTACTTTACAGCCGCTTTTCCTCAGTTCATCAAATTCTCTTATTTTTCACGTTGCCATGGGCTGTCAATTATTTCTACTTATTTCTCCCAGAAGACTTTGTTTCAGCAAAATAACCGTGTTAATTTGAGAGAATACTCATATCCTGTCTATTCCTACCATTTTGTGCTTGAATTGGCCCCAAGCTGTTTTGTTTTTCTGACATGGGAGTTTGAGATGACCATCTGTGCATTACTTCAGCACAGGCACAACTGGAAGCTGAATTAAGTTGGGCTTTTGTTCATCACCGTGGATTCAACTTTTACACAAGTTGCTAAGGAGGTAAATAGCAAAATAGCATCTGCAGCGGTGTAAAAGTTCGACAGGTCATAAGAACATAAGAAGTAGGAGCAGGAGTAGGCCACATGGCCCATCGAGCCTGCTCCGCCATTCAATCAGATCATGGCTGATCTTCGACCTCAACTCCACTTTCCTGCCCGATCCCCATATTCTTTGATTCCCCTAGAGCCCAAAAAATTATCCATCTCAGCCTTGAATATATTCAACAACTCAGCATCCACAGTCCTCTGGGGTAGAGAATTCCAAAGGTTCACAACCCTCCGATTGAAGAAGTTCTTCCTCACCTCAGTCTTAAATGGCCGACCCCTTATACTGAGACTATGCCCCCTATTTCTAGACACTCCAGCCATGGGAAACAACCTCTCGGCATCTACCCTGTCAAGCCCCCTCAGAATCTTACATGTTTCAATTAGATCACCTCTTATTCTTCTAAACTCCAGAGAGTATATGCCCATTCTACTCAACCTCTCCATCAGGAAACCCTCTCATCCCAGAAATTAATCTAGTGAACCTTCACTGAACTGCCTCGAAGGGAAGTATATCCTTCCTTAGATAAGGTGACCATAACTGTAAACAGTACTGCAGGTGAGGTCTTACCAAAGCCCTGTGCAATTGCAGTAAGACTTCCTTACTTTTGTATTCCAACTCCCTTGCAATAAAGGCCAACATTCCATTTGCTTTCCTAATTGCTTGCTGTACCTGCATGCTAACTTTGTGTTTCTTGTACGAGGACACCCAAGTCTCTCTGAACACCACCATTTAAAAAAATATTCTGTTTTTCTATTCTTCCTACCAAAGTGAATAACCTCACATTTCCCCACATTATACTCCATCTGACACCTTCTTGCCCACTCACTTAACCTGTCTATATCCCTTTGCAGACTCTGTGTTGTCCTCACAGCTTACTTTCCCACCGAGCTTTGTATTGCCAGCAAACTTGGATACATTACACTCAGTCCCTTCATCTAAGTCATTAATATAGATTGTAAAAAGCTGAGGCCCAAGCACCAATCCTTGCGGCACCTCACTCGTTACAGCCTGCCAGCCTGAAAGTGACCCGTTTATCCCTACTCTCTGTTTTCTGTCCGTTAACCAATCCTCTATCCATGCGAATATATTGCCCCCAATCCCATGAGCCCTTATGTTGTGTAACAGCCTTTTATGTGGCACCTTATTGAATGCCTTTTTGAAAATCCAAATATACAACATCCACTGGTTCCCCTTTATCTACCCTGCTAGTTACATCCTCAAAAACTCCAATAAATTTGTCAAACACAATTTTTTTTTATTTCTTCATGGGATGTGGGCATTGCTGGTGAGGCCAGCATTTATTGCCCATCCCTAATTGCCCTTGAGAAGGTGGTGGTGAGCCGCCTTCTTGAACCGCTGCAGTCCGTGTGGTGAAGGTTCTCCCACAGTGCTGCTAGGAAGGGAGTTCCAGGATTTTGACCTAGCAACGATGAAGGAATGGCAATATATTTCCAAGTCATGATCGTGTGTGACTTGGAGGGGAACGTGCAGGTGGTATTCCCATATGCCTACTGCTCTTGTCCTTCTAGGTGGTAGAGGTTGTGGGTTTGGGAGGTGCTGTCGAAGAAACCTTGGCGAGTTGCTGCATTGCTTCCTGTGGATGGTACACAATGCAGCCACAGTGCGCCGGTGGTGAAGGGAGTGGATGTTTAGGGTGGTGGATGGGGTGCCAATCAAGCGGGCTACTTTGTCCTGGATGGTGTCGAGCTTCTTGAGTGTTGTTGGAGCTGCACTCATCCAGGCAAGTGGAGAGTATTCCATCACACTCCTGACTTGTGCCTTGTAGATGGTGGAAAGGCTTTGGGGAGTCAGGAGGTGAGTCACTTGCTGCAGAATACCCAGCCTCTGACCTGCCCTTGTAGCCACAGTATTTATGTGGCTGGTCCAGATAAATTTCTGGTCAATGGTGACCCCCAGGATGTTGATGGTGGGGGATTCGGCGATGGTAATGCCGTTGAATGTCAAGGGGAGGTTCTTAGACTCTCTCTTGTTGGAGATGGTCGTTGCCTGGCACTTGCCTGGTGCGAATGTTACTTGCCACTTATCAGCCCAAGCCTGGATGTTGTCCAGGTCTTGCTGCATGCGGGCTCGGACTGCTTCATTATTTGAGGGGTTGCGAATGGAACTGAACACTGTGCAATCATCAGCGAACATCCCCATTTCTGACCTTATGATGGAGGGAAGGTCATTGATGAAGCAGCTGAAGGACGGTTGGGCGGAGGACACTGCCCTGAGGAACTCCTGCAGCAATGCCCTGGGACTGAGATGATTGGCCTCCAACAACCATTACCATCTTCCTTTGTGCTAGATATGACTCCAGCCACTGGAGAGTTTTCCCCCTGATTCCCATTGACTTCAATTTTACTAGGGCTTCTTGGTGCCACACTCGGTCAAATGCTGCCTTGATGTCAAGGGCAGTCACTCTCACCTCACCTCTGGAATCCAGCTCTTTTGTCCACGTTTGGACCAAGGTTGTAATGAGGTCTGGAGCCGAGTGGCCCTGGCGGAACCCAAACTGGGCATCGGTGAGCAGGTTATTGGTGAGTAAGTGCCGCTTGATAGCACTGTCGACGACATCTTCCATCACTTAGCTGATGATTGAGAGTAGACTGATGGGGCGGTAATTGGCTGGATTGGATTTGTCCTGCTTTTTGTGAACCGGACATAGCTGGGCAATTTTCCACATTGTCGGGTAGATGCCAGTGTTGTAGCTGTACTGGAACAGCTTGGCTAGAGGCGCAGCTAGTTCTGGAGCACAAGTCTTCAGCACTACAGCTGGGATGTTGTCAGGTCCCATAGCCTTTGCTGTATCCAGTGCACTCAGCCGTTTCTTTATATCACGTGGTGTGAATCCAATTTGCTGAAGACTGGCTTCTGTGATGGTGGGGATATCAGGAGGAGGCCGAGATGGATCACCCACTCGGCACTTTTGACTGAAGATGGTTGCAAACGCTTCAGCCTTGTCTTTTGCACTCCGCCATCATTGAGGATGGGGATGTTTACAGAGCCTCCTCCTATTAGTTGTTTAATTGTCCACCACCATTCACGACTGGATGTGGCAGGACTGCAGAGCTTTGATCTGATCCGTTGGTTGTGGAATCGCTTAGCTCTGTCTATAGCATGTTGCTTCCTCTGTTTAGCATGCATGTAGTTCTGAGTTGTAGCTTCACCAGATTGGCACCTCATTTTTAGGTATGCCTGATGCTGCTCCTGGCATGCTCTTCTGCACTCCTCATTGAACCAGGGTTGATCTCCTGGCTTGTTGGTAATGGTAGAGTGAGGAATATGCCGGGCCATGAGGTTACAGATTGTGCTGGAATACAATTCTGCTGCTGCTGATGGCCCACAGCATCTCATGGATGCCCAGTTTTGAGCTGCTAGATCTGTTCTGAATCTATCCCATTTAGCACGGTTGTCGTGCCACACAACACGTTGGATGGTGTCCTCAGTGCGAGGACGGGACTTCGTCTCCACGAGGACTGTGCGGTGGTCACTCCTACCAATACTGTCATGGACAGATGCATTTGCGACAGGTTGATTGGTGAGGATGAGGTCAAGTAAGTTTTTCCCTCGTGTTGGTTCGCTCACCACCTGCCGCAGGCCCAGTCTGGCAGCTATGTCCTTCAGGACTCGGCCAGCTCGGTCAGTAATGGTGCTACCGAGCCACTCTTGGTGATGGACATTGAAGTCCCCCCACCCTTGCTACCCTCAGTGCTTCCTCCAAGTGATGTTCAACATGGAGAAGGACTGATTCATCAGCTGAGGGAGGACGGTAGGTGGTAATCAGCAGGAGGTTTTTTTGCCCATGTTTGACCTGATGCCATGAGATTTCATGGGGTCCAGAGTCAATGTTGAGGACTCCCAGGGCCACTCCCTCCTGACTGTATATCACTGTACCGCCACCTCTGGTCGGTCTGCCCTGCTGGCGGGACAGGACATACCCAGGGATGGTGATGGAAGAGTCTGGGACGTTGGCTGAAAGGTATGATTCTGTGAGTATGGCTATGTCAGGCTGTTGCTTGACTAATCTGTGGGACAGCTCTCCCAATTTTGGCACAAGTCCCCAGATGTTAGTGAGGAAGACTTTGCAAGGTCGACTGGGCCTGGTTTGCCGTTGTCGTGTCTGGTGCCTAGTGGTCCGATGCCGGGTGGTCCGTCTGGTTTTAGTCTTATTATGACTTTTTTTAGCGAGATTTTACAACTGAGTGGCTTGCTAGGCCATTTCAGTGGGCAATTAAGAATCAACCACATTGCTGTGGGTCTGGAGTCACATATAGGCCAGACCGGGTAAGGACGGCAGGTTTCCTTCCCTAAAGGACATTAGTGAACCAGATGGGTTTTTACGACAATCTGGTGGTTTCATGGCCACCATTACTGATACTAGTATTTTAATTCCAGCTTTTATTCAATTAATTGAATTTAAATCCCCCTGCTGCCGTGGCAGGATTTGAACTCATGACTCTGGATTATTTGTCCAGGCCTCTGGATTACTAGTCCAGTAACATAACTACTATGCTACCGTACCCGTTTTATATGCTACCGTACCCGTTTCCCTTTCATAAAACCATGTTGACTCTGCCGAATAATATTATGATTTTCTAAGTGCCCTGTTACCACTTCCTTAATAATGGATTCAAAGGTCAAAGCAAAATTCGCCTTTTATCCACTGGTTAAAGTGAAATTTGTTAAGGGGGCTGTTTTAAGTTTGCCATTTTACACCCAATCAAAAACCAGACCGGCGAAAAATTAATTCACATTTATTTTGCTCAGCTTTTCTTGTCAAATTCTTGTCCCCTTTTGCATCATTCTTTCTACTTTAATTTTTCAGTAACAAATAAATTCCTTACATTACACCTTTAGTAAGGACACATGGTTATTTAACAGAAACAAAAATAGAAAATGCTGGAAGCACTACTGGTCAGGCAACATCTGCGGCGTGGACAGACGATTTAACCTTTTGGGTACACAGGTGTTTTGATGAAGGGTCCACACCTGAAATGTTAACTGATCTGTTCTCTCAAGATGCTGCTGACTTGCTGAGTGCTTCCAGTATTATCTGTTCATGTTTCAGATTTCCAACATCTGCATTTCTCTTGCTTTTTGTTTTTTGGTTATTTAATAGGTTGTACCACAGTTTATTGGGTAGCAAACACCGGGTCTTTTTTTAAGGGCTGAGTCTTGATACCTATTAACTTGTGTCACAAAGAACAGAATATAAAATATAGCCTGTTAACCATTTATCCTTATTGAAGGCATGATGTTAGAACTCTACTTGAATGTGTCCTCCAGCTTCAACGTCTGCCTAAAGATCAAAGGTAGATTCACTGGCCTGGATTTTCCTTAAGAAAACCATCAGTTTTCGAGCGGTATGGAGGCAGTCTGGCAAATAAAATGGGGTAGTGAGGCCCTATGCTGAAACTCCACATCTAAAAATGGGCACTGGAATTTCCTACCCGTGATCTACCCACTGGAAGGTTGACCAGCCGCACTTAAATGAAGCACAGGGTGTGGCAACATGCTACCCCAAGATTTCCTTGTGTTCCCACCCACTTACCATGCCTGAAAAATCACTTCCACTGTAAAGGTGGCCCACAGGTGGGAAGAGATTAGAAAGATGAACGGTCACGCGGAAATGTGATTCCCTCTACTTTGAAGCTGCCGTTTCTGAGCATTTGAAGGTACTTCGTAAAACTTACTGAGAATTTAAAGGGACCTCTGCAGAATGAAATAATGGATTTCCCTTTGGGGATTCCATTGTTCATGTGCTTTGAGGAACAGGACGATGAGGACATGGAGGGGGAAAGAATGGATGCCAACAGAGTGCAACAGCATGAACCCAGGCTACAACCAACCTACAGGGTGTACAGACCAGGAAGAATATGCAATGTTTGAGTAGGCTGTGTTTTCCCCATGACCCCGTCATGGAGATATGCCAACTGTTGGAACCTGATATGCAGCCTTTTTTTGTTGGGGCACTGCTTTGTCAGTGGCTGTGAAGGTGATAACAGCTCTTAACTTTTATGCATCCTGATGTTTCCAGGCATCCTCTCGTGATATTAGTCATATCAGTTTATTGCTGCATTAGATACGTTACAGATGCTTTGTTCAGACACTCGTTATTTAGTTCCACATGGACCCAACAAAGCAGAGAGAGAGAGTGCCATCTTCCGAGTCACTGGATTCCCAGGAGGGCAGGATGTCATTAATGCCACCCATGTAGAATTATTGATTCCCATTTTCAGTGCTTGGACAGATCATAGGGAGCCCTACAAGGGTTCCTGGAATTGGAGTGGCTTGTTGCATCCTCCATAGTTTGGCCATTGCAAAGGGATTGGGCCTTCCAAGCATAGAAGGTGAAGAGGGAAAGATGCTGGGGACCAATCTCCTCTCACGACGAAGAATGTCAGGAGAGGGAGGAGGTGGGCATTGATGCTCCACTTCCAGCAGCACGTGCCATCAGGCAGGAGATTGTCACCAACGTCTCTCAATAAAGAGGGTGTTCTCCATCTGCATGCCACAAATATCGCTTCATTATCCCTTAGCTTACTCTTAGATAACCACCTTTAATATCCTCTCTGGGAGAGGACAATTACAAACATTAATCACCATACAAGAGGGATAACGGGGGGCCTCCCTGGAAAAAATACGTAAACATACCGAATTGCCAGAAACGTACATATTTACTACCATCTTGTCCCTTAATTGTGCTCTACTACTACCTTTACCTCTTATCACTGTCACTACCGCTTGTGGCTTAAACTGCCTCCACGCGTGATTGGAACCTCTTGGAGCTACATGGTGCTACTTCAGTTTGTGTACTCATGCAGCCTTCAAGGATGAGGGTGGCACTCATCTCAGTGAAGTCAATGTCCTTGAAAGACTTGCTTCCAGTCTCACGTCACTTGCCTGTCCAATGCCTACTTGGTCCAGACCTGAAGCTTCTCCCTGCGCCCCTGTGCTGGTTTTGGAGGGAGTTGCATTGATGCAGCACATCGTTACTGTCATGAGAAGTAGCGACATCTGCACTTACTCCTTATAGCCCTCATGAATGCTGGGCACAGGCTCAGTGGGCTAATGTGGTGAGAGCAGATGGAATAGTCCCATTTATGTAATGAAAGCCCTGAGCTAAGCTGTTCTTACAGGTTTTCTATGGGGGCAGCCATTGTTGCCACCACAGTAGCAACAACTGCACTTATGATTCGGTAATTTCCTCATCACTCCCCTTCCAACTCCTGCTCACTGGTGCTCTGTGATGCACCCAGGGATATTCCCTGTATCCCAGTGATGCCCTCATCCTGAACGGGTATATCCAGGTTGCTGTTGAGTAGGTAAGGTGCCATGACAGATTGGGTGAACCATGTGGAGGAAGAGTCCCTCAGGAGGTGCCACGCTGCTCATCTGATGCTTTATGTAAACATTTGGAACACAAAGGACATTCATGTTCGCAAGGTGTTCTTTGACTTGTGAATCAGACAGAAAGTTGTATTTGATACTGACAGTAGGAAAATATTCTTTTTCTTCACAATTTTCATCTTGACCATTGCAAAAACTTCGTTCAAAAGCCACATTTCACATTCTTAAAAAGGCTTCTCACTAACAGTAGAAAGAAACCTATTAATATATATTTGAAATTGCTAATTCTGCTGGTGGAAATTCATACAATGGTCTTGAATATTAGTAAAACTCCATACTGATAAAACTAGACCGTAAGTTCCTAATAAGCTTAATGTTTTTCTGTTTGGCAAATCACTTACTACCCAATTCTGTCTATTAATGAAGTTAGTGTTGTACCAGTTCTCCAAGCATTTTTTCTGAATTCGCAACTATCACTTGCCTCACCTTTGAGCTAGACTGCAAAATCCTGTTTCCCATTAAGAAGCACTTAAGTACTTCGCATTTTCACTTTGTACTTCATCTGCTCCCAACTTTGTAGAAACCAGCTTATCTCCAAGAGTACACTTTGTGTAAAGGTTTTTGATTCTCATCTCCTGACAAGTCCTCCCAATTCATTGTCAGTGGATTTAAGGAGCAGTTATGCATCTGGCACGTGACCTAAGCAGATGTTCTTAACCTTTCTCTTTCTACATTACTCTTCACAAGATCACAAGGTAAATAGGGATGAGGAAAGGCCATTCAGCCCATCTAAGCTCATCCATTTAGAAAAACTAAACTTTGTTCCCAATCACAACATCTGACGACCATTCCAAATGTTCATCACTCCTTGCATGAAGAAAGCTTGCTCCAGATTCACCCATTCTACACTCTTGTACGTTCTATGGTCATGAGTTCTGGCTGTTGGCCGATAACTTCTCTCCCACCCTAATAGTATATGAGACCATTCATCTTTGTCACTGGAGTTCACATGGTAGTCAGTTGTCTTAAAGCAGCCACCTCTTAAAATTAATTGCATATTCTTCTGCTATTCTTCTGTCGCATACTGTCAGATTAAATTTCTTCTTCTGTTTCCTGGGTTTACAATATTCGCACTTTATCCGTGATTGAAAAGATTACAGAGTTACCATGTATAACAGAATTTGTTTTGGATGGGGGAATTAAGCACAACTGGTATTCACTGGAAAATATACAAAAGACAGCAACTAATGTAGGGTTATTTTATTTGTTTCATGTCACCTTTAATGAAAGTGCTTGGAAAAAATGGGAACATCTTTTATTCCTTTGCTAGTAGCTGGGAATACTAAAATATCAATGAAGTAGTTATCAAATTTATAATATACTAAATAGAATGTTACGAGTATGATGGATTTGTGTTCAGCAAAACTGCTTCATGCAGATAAATGGTTTTTGTGCACCTAAGAGTATAACTGGGTTCTGACAGTGGTTTGTTTCTCTTTGCACAAACGTTGTATGATGTCCCTACTTAAGTGCATGATTTAATTGCATTTGTGATTTAACAATGCATTAATTTTCTTTTCCATAGTGAGATCAGCCGGTTGGAACTTGGTTTGATCGTTGAGGTCTGGAACAAAGGACTAATCTGGGACACAATGGTGGGCAATGTGTGGATACCACTGAAGTGCATTCGGCAATCTGATGAGGTAAGGGGGCTTGTAAATGATTCAAAATGCCTTTTTAGCTAGCACTTTGCAGAAATACCTTGAAAATAAGTTCTCTGTACAAACTCATCCTATAGTCTTCTGAACTTATGTACAATGTCTCCTTCAGTGGCTTTTCTTGGTAACTTATTAACACCACTATTAAATGCAACACTGTACCCTATTTTCATTTTTACAACAGTTTAGCACGATGTTGATTGTTTCCTAGATTTATGATGTGCAACCCATGATCAGGATATTATGCCACTGTTCCATTTAACACACATTCCCTCTTTTTATTACTGGCTCCCATACTAATTGTTTTAACATATCCACATTAAATTGCATCTGGTACCTATTAGGCCTGAAAAATGTAAACCCTTCCGAATCTGGTTGCATTTTTCCTCGTTATTTGTCATCGCTCCTTCCTCGTTTGTTTCTGTTTGTATCATCTGCAATTTGGAGATTATTTTACTGTACCTTTTGACCAAGTCCTTAATCCATATAATTAAAAGTCTTGCATGTAGTCTGTTGTGCATTAAAGCTATAGGTAGCGCATTAAATGTGTCCATAGCAGAAAAATAAATCCTGCTTCTCTCATTGGCTGAAAGTAATTTAATCGTCACCAATTTAGATCTCACAGAAAAGTAACTCCTTTTGAAAAATTGCAAGTTCAACCAATTGCATCACTGAATTGATTGTTTTTCAAGATGGTTTTAGTCATCGATTTTATTTTTGACCCAGCTGAATATTTAGCTGTATAAAGAATATTTATAAGAATAAACAACGTAACTAGTAGGCGTTGCTCACGGGTAACCCAAGACATGGATAGCCATTTCTCATGTTCACCGTGGTTCCACTGCAGCCTTAGACACAGGTTCATGAAACAGTATATTTACTGAAGCAAAATATTACATGACTGACGCAAGCTAAAAGTATCACATATCTTACGGATCCGATAAGGTGCAGGCTTCACAGATAAAATGTTTGTAATACTTCATACCCATCACTGAACAAAACTTTGTTCTTCTGTATCCCATGATGGATGAACCTCCGATCCACCATCCTCCATAAACTTAAGCTCATCCAAAACTCTGCTGCCTGCGTCGAATCCAGCACCAAGTGCTGCTCACCCATCACCCCTGTCTTTACCAACCTACATTTGCTTCCAGTGCATCAAATTTAAAATTCTTACTCTTTTAATTTAATTTTTCATTCTCTGGATATGGTAAATGCTGGCAAGGGTGGTATTTATTGCCCATCCCCAGTTGCCCTGAGAAGGTGGTCGTGGGCCTTCGTCTTGAATCGCTGCACTCCGTATGGTGAAGGTACTCCCACAATCGTGTTAGGTCGGGCGTTCCAGGATTTTGACCCAGCGACAATGAAGGAACGGTGATATATGTCCAAGTCAGGCTGGTGTGTGACTTGGAGGTGAACTTGGATGTTCCCATACACCTGCTGCCCTGGTCCTTCTAGCTGGTGGAGGTCATGGGTTTGGGAGGTGCTGCCAAGGAAGCCTTTGCAACTTGCTGCAGTGCATTCTGTAAGTAGTACACACTGAATCCATGGAATGTTAGTGGATGGGTGCCGATCAAGCAGATTGCTTTGACCTGGATGGTGTCGAGGTTCTTGTGCTATGCAGCTGCACCCATCCAGGCAAGTGGAGAGTATTCGACTTGCTTAATTGTCCACTGCCATTCATGACTGGATGTGGCAAGGTTGCAGAACTTTGACCTGCTCTGTTGGTTGTGAGATCGCTTAGCTCTGTTTATAGCATGATCCTTTTGCTGTATAGCATGAATTTAGTCCTGTGTTGCAGATTTACCAGGTTGGCACCTCATTTTCAGGTCCGCCTGATGCTGCTTCATCATTGGCAGCTCTGCCTTTAGCCATTTGGGCCCTAAGCTCTGGAATTCCCTCCTTCTCCACCTCTGCTCCTTTTAAGATGCTTCTTAAAACCTACTTCTTTGACCAAGCTTTTAGTCACCTGTCCTAATATCTCTTTCTTTGGCTTGATGTCAATGTTTGTCTGATTATGTTCTTTTGAAACGCCTTGGGTTGTTTTACTGCATCAAAAGTGCTATATAAATGCAAATTGTTTTTGTTGATGATGTGGCCAAGATTTATCCTTCATCCAGCACCACCAAAACAGATTATCTGGTAATTTATTCATTGCTGTTTGTGGGACCTTGCATAAGTTGGCTGCCACGTTTCCTTACATTACAACGGTGACTTCACATCAAGAGTACTTCATTGGCAGTCATAGAAACATAGAAAGGTTACAGCATGGAAGGATGCCCTTCGACCCATCGAGTCCATACCAACACTATGCAAGAGCAATCCAGTTAGACCCACTCCCCCACCCTATCCCCGTAGCACTGCAAATTTCTTCCTTTCAAGTATTTATCCAGTTCCCTTTTGAAGACCATGATTGAATCTGTTTCCACCATCCCCTCAGGCAGTGCATTCCAGATCCTAACCACTCAGTGTAAAAAAAAGTTTTTCCTCATATCACCTTTCGTTCTTTTGCCAATCACCTTAAATCTATGTCCTCTGGTTCTTGACTCTTCCGCCAATGGGATCAGTTTCTCTATCTATTCTGTCTAGTCCCTTCATGATTTTAATACCTCTATCAAATTTCCTCTCAATCGTCTCTGTTCCAAGGAGAACAACCCCAGCTTCTCTCGTCTATCCGTGCAACTGAAGTCCCTCCTCCCTGGAATCATTCCAGTAAATCTTTTCTGCACCCTCTAAGGCTTTCACATCTTTCCTAAGTGCGATGCCCAGAACTGGACACAGTCATGGTCGAACCAGTGTTTTATAAAGGTTCATCATGACTTCCTTGCTTTTGTACTGTAGACCTCTATCGAGAAAGCCCAGGATCCCGTATGCATTCTTAACTGCTTTCTCAACCTGCCCTGCTACCTTCAACGATTTGTGCACATATACCCCAGATCCCTCTGTTCCTGTACCCCTTTTAGAATTGTGCTCTCTAATTTATATTGCTTCTCCTTGTTCTTCTTACTGAAATGTATCACTTTGCATTTTTCTGAGTTAAATTTCATCTGCCATATGTCCGCCCATTTCACCAGCCTGTCTATATCCTCTTGAAATCTATCCCTATCCTCCTCACTGTTTACTACCCTTACAAGTTTTGTATCATCTGCAAATTTGGAAATTGTGCCCTGTCCAAGTCATTGATATATATCAAGAAAAGCAGTGGTCCGAGTACCGACCCCTGGGGAACATCACTGTACAACTCCCTCTAGTCCAAAAAACAACTGTTCACCACTACTCTATTTTTTGTTACTTAGCCAATTTTGTATCCATGCTGCTACTGCCCCCTTTATTCCATGGGCTTCAATCTTGATGACAAGCCTATTATGCGGCTCTTTATCAAATGCCTTTTGAAAGTCCATATACACCAGATCAACCGCATTGCCCTCATCTACCCTCTCTGTTACCTCATCAAAAAACTCTATCAGGTTAGTTAAACACGATTTGCCTTTAACAAATCCGTGCTGGCTTTCTCTAATCAATCCGCACTTGTCCAAGTGATGGCTAATTCTGTCCAGGATTATCGTTTCTAAAAGTTTCCCACCACCAAGGTTAAACTGACTGGCCTGTAGTTGCTGGGTTTATCCTTACACCCTTTTTTGAACAAGGGTGTAACACTTGCAATTCTCCAGTCTTCTGGCATCACCCCCGCACCTAAGGATGTTTGGAAGATTATGGCCAGTACCTGTGCAATTTCCACCCTTATTTCCCTCAGCAACCGAGGATGCATCCCATCCGGACTGGGTGACTTATCTACTTTAAGTTCAGTTAGCCTTTCTAGTACCTCCTCTATCAATTTTTAGCCCATCCAGTATCTCCATTACATCTTGCTTTACTGAGACTCTGGCAGCATCTTGTTCCTTGGTAAGGACAGATACAAAGTACTCGTTTAGTACCTCGGCCATGCCCTCTGCCTCCATGAGTAGGTCTCCTTTTTGATTCCCGATTGGCCCCAACCCTCTTCTTACTACCCATTTACTGTTTACATGCCTATAGAAGACTTTTGGATTCCCTTTTATGTTAGCCACCTGTCTATTCTCATACACTCTCTTTGCCCTTCTTGTTTCCTTTTTCACTTCCCCTCTGAACTTTCTATATTCAGCCTGGTTCTCACTTGTGTTATCAACCTTACATCTGTCATACACCCCTTTTTTCTGCTTCATCTTACTCTCTATCTTTTTTGTCATCCAGGGAGCTCTGGCTTCAGTTGCTCCACCTTTCACCTGCGTGGGAATGTACCGAGACCATACCCGAACCATCTCCTCCTTAAAGGCCACCCATTGTTCAGTTTTGCCTACCAACCTTTGGTTCCAATTTACCCAGGCCAGATCTGTTCTCACCCCATTGAAATTGACCCTCTTTTTTTTATTCGTTCACGGGATGGGGGCGTCGCTGGCGAGGCCAGCATTTATTGCCCATCCGTAATTGCCCTTGAGAAGGTGGTGGTGGGCCGCCTTCTTGAACCGCTACAGTCCGTGTGGTGAAGGTTCTCCCACAGTGCTGTTAGGAAGGGAGTTCCAGGATTTTGACCCAGCGACGATGAAGGAACGGCGATATATTTCCAAGTCGGGATGGTGTGACTTGGAGGGGAACATGCAGGTGGTGTTGTTCCCATGTACCTGCTGCTCTTGTCCTTTTAGGTGGTAGAAGTTGCGGGTTTGGGAGGTGCTGTCGAAGAAGCCTTGGCGAGTTGCTGCTGTGGATGGTACACACTGCAGCCACGGTGCGCCGGTGGTGAAGGGAATGAATGTTTAGGGTGGTGGATGGGGTGCCAATCAAGCGAGCTGCTTTGTCCTGGATGGTGTTGAGCTTCTTGAGTGTTGTTGGAACTGCACTCATCCAGGCAAGTGGAGAGTATTCCATCACACTCCTGACTTGTGCCTTGTGGATGGTTGAAAGGCTTTTGGGAGTCAGGAGGTGAGTCACTCGCCGCAGAATACCCAGCCTCTGACCTGCTCTTGTAGCCACAGTATTTATGTGGCTGGTCCAGTTAAGTTTCTGGTCAATGGTGACCCCCAGGATGTTGATGGTGGGGGATTCGGTGAGGGTAATGCTGTTGAATGTCAAGGGGAGGTGGTTAGACTCTCTCTTGTTGGCGATGGTCATTGCCTGGCACTTGTCTGGCGCGAATGTTACTTGCCACTTATAAACCCAAGCCTGGATGTTGTCCAGGTCTTGCTGCATGTGGGCTCGGACTGCTTCATTATTTGAGGGGTTGTGAATGGAACTGAACACTGTGCAATCATCAGCGAACATCCCCATTTCTGACCTTATGATGGAGGGAAGGTCATTGATGAAGCAGCTGAAGATGGTTGGGCCTAGGACACTGCCCTGAGGAACTCCTGCAGCAATGCCCTGGGGCTGAGATGATTGGCATCCAACAACCACTACCATCTTCCTTTGTGCTGGGTATGACTCCAGCCACTGGAGAGTTTTCTCCCTGATTCCCATTGACTTCAATTTTACTAGGGCTCCTTGGTGCCACACTCTATCAAATGCTGCCTTGATGTCAAGGGCAGTCACTCTCACCTCACCCCTGGAATTCAGCTCTTTTGTCCATGTTTGGACCAAGGCTGTAATGAGGTCTGGAGCCGAGTGGTCCTGGCGGAACCCAAACTGAGCATCGGGAGCAGGTTATTGGTGAGTAAGTGCCGCTTGATAGCACTGTCGACGACACCTTCCATCACTTTGCTGATGATCGAGAGTAGACTGATGGGGCGGTAATTGGCCGGATTGGATTTGTCCTGCTTTTTGTGATCAGGACATATCTGGGCAATTTTCCACATTGTCGGATAGATGCCAGTGTTGTAGCTGTACTGTAACAGCTTGGCTAGAGGCGCAGCTAGTTCTGGAGCACAAGTCTTCAGCACTACAGCTGGGATGTTGTCGGGACCCATAGCCTTTGCTGTATCCAGTGCACTCAGCCATTTCTTTATATCACGTGGAGTGAATCGAATTGGCTGAAGACTGGCTTCTGTGATAGTGGGGATATCAGGAGGAGGCCGAGATGGATCATCCACTCGGCACTTCTGGCTGAAGATGGTAGCAAACGCTTCAGCCTTATCTTTTGCACTCACGTGCTGGACTCCGCCATCGTTGAGGATGGGGATGTTTGCAGAGCCTCCTCCTCCCGTTAGTTGTTCAAGTGTCCACCACCATTCACGACTGGATGTGGGAGGACTGCAGAGCTTTGATCTGATCCGTTGGTTGTGGAATCGCTTAGCTCTGTCTATAGCATGTTGCTTCCGCTGTTTAGCATGCATCTCGTCCTGAGTTGTAGCTTCACCAGGTTGGCACCTCATTTTTAGGTATGCCTGGTGCTGCTTCTGGCATGCTCTTCTACACTCCTCATTGAACCAGGGTTGATCCCTGGCTTGTTGGTCATGGTAGAGTGAGGAATATGCCGGGCCATGAGGTTACAGATTGTGCTGGAATACAATTCTGCTGCTGCTGATGGCCCACAGTGCCTCATGGTTGCCCAGTTTTGAGCTGCTAAATCTGTTCTGAATCTGTCCTATTTAGCACGGTGGTAGTGCCACACAACATGTTGGATGGAGTCCTCAGTGCGAAGACGGGACTTCATCTCCACGAGGACTGTGCGGTGGTCACTCCTACCAATACTGTCATGGACAGATGCATCTGCGACAGGTAGATTGGTGAGGATGAGGTCAAGTAAGTTTTTCCCTCGTGTTGGTTCGCTCACCACCTGCCGCAGGCCCAGTCTGGCAGCTCTGTCCTTCTGGACTTGGCCAGCTCGGTCAGTAGTGGTGCTACCGAGCCACTCTTGGTGATGGACATTGAAGTTCTCCACCCAGAGTACATTCTGTGCCCTTGCTGCCCTTAGTGCTTCCTCCAAGTGGTGTTCAACATGGAGGAGGACTGATTCATCAGCTGAGGGAGGGCAGTAGGTGGTAATCAGCAGGAGTTTTCCTTGCCCATGTTTGACCTGATGCCATGAGATTTCATGGGGTCCAGAGTCAATGTTGAGGACTCCCAGGGCCACTCCCTCCTAATTGAGTATTTTTACTTTAGAGTGGTCCATGTCCTTTTCCATAGCTAATCTAAACCTTGTTAAACCTTATGAAACTATGATCGCTGTTCCCTAAATGTTCCCCCACTTACACTTGGTCCACTTGGCCTGCCTCATTCCCCAGAACCAAGTCCAGCAACGCCTCCTTCCTCGTTGGGCCGGAAACATACTGGCCAAGAAATTTCTCCTGAACATACTTCAAAAAGCGCTTTGGGATGTCTTGAGGTTATGAAAGAAGCTATATAAAAGCAAGTTTTTTTAGTTCTTTTGTTCATTCTTTATTTAGGGGTATGGCCATGTCATGGTAATGTTATTGAACTAGTAATCCAGAGAATGTGAGTTCAAATCCCACCGTGGCAATTTGAGAATTTGAATTCAGTTTAAATTTTGAAATAAAAAGCTGCTATCAGTAAAAGTAACCTTGAAGCTGTCGGATTGTCATTAAAACCCAACTGGCTCACCAATGACCTACAGGTAAGGAAACATGCTGTACTTACCTGGTCTGACGTATATGTGACAGCCGTCCCACACCAAGGTGGTTGACCCTTAACTGTCCTCTGAAGTGGCCTGGCAAGCCCTAAGTTGTATCAATCCTTCCAGGGCAACTAGGAATGGGCAGTAAATGCCGACCTTGCCAGCAACCCTCATCCCGAGAATGAATAAAAGTTTATTCCATGTAGAGAAATGGAAAGTTATGAAGCTGGTGAGGGGAAACAACAGAGGGTGTACAAAGTACATGGGAACAGTCTACAGAAAACAACACAAGAGGGATCTGGGGAATTTAGTGAGAAGCACCAGTAAACCAACGTGTCGCTGTGGAGAGAATGACCAACAGGATCTTGAGGTATAGAGTACAAGGCCAAAAAACTAATAGGTGTGGTTAATTAAGTATGCCTATTGATGAGTCATGAGTAACCTTGATTTCCTGGAGTTTGCTTGATTGCCTTAGGGGTATTACCAGTAATCAGAGAGGGTGGTGCATTGTCTAATAAATAGTCTTTCCTCACCCCATTTTAAGTTCTTATGTAACACACATTTCTGCCAACAACAGTTTGTGTAAAGTGTTGCTTTAAATGAATGGTGACACAAAGTTGTATCTCAAAAGACTTTTTTCCTAAATCGAGTCATGCAACAAAAATCTGTTTTTTGAGTTAATCATTCAACAGTTGCAGTAACTTGGTTTGAGTCACAACAACACAGCAATAGCTAGTGTGATGGATTCTGGAATCCTTCAGATTTAATTTATAAGTTCTGAATTTTTATAGGAATTTGTAAGTTGGCCTCGGCACTGGAAAATTTAGGGTGGAAGCCACAGCAGATGTGGAACCATTGATATTTACAGCACAGAAGGAAGCCATTTGGTCCATTGTGTCTGTCAGCCCTTTGTTAAAGCAATCCAACACTAATCTCCCTGCCCCACTATCTCCCCATTGCTCAGTACCTTCCTCTGCTTCAAATGATTATGCAATTTTCCCTTAAAAAAAAATGTAATGGTCTTTGCCTCAACCACTCTCCATGCACCAACAACCCATTGCATAAAGACCTTTCTCCTTAACTCTCTGCTCATACTTTTAAATTGGTGACCCCTTGTAATTGACTGCCCAATTAGAAGAAATCGTATTTGCTTATTCACCCGATAAAAAACCTTTAATGATTTGTAAACACCTCTGTTAAATTTCCTCTAAGCCATCTTTGCTCCAATGGAAACCCCGTTTCAGTATCTCAAGACTCTCCTCAGAAGTACAGTTTTCTATCCCTGGCATCATTCTTGCGAATCAAGGTTGTATGATCTCTAAAAGGGTGTAAAATGCCCTTTCTATAATGGTGTGCATACAGTACTATCTGTCCTAAACTATGTTTTGTATGTATTTCTTGAGTACTTCAATACTACTTTACTCTTGCACTTTATGTCCCTATTTATAAAACCCAAAATTGTGCTCTCTATGCCCAGGTCTAAATCATCTATGTATACAAGTAACAAAAGTGGACCCAGCACTGACCCTTATGTTACAACACTTCCAAATAAGTGACACCATTCACCCTAACTCTTTGTACCTGTCTGTCAACCAAATTTCTAACCAACCTCTTCTGAGACACTTTTTTGTATGCCTTCTGAAAATCCATGCACACTGCACTTACTGCATTCCTTTATCCATCCTATTGGTTAATTCTTCAAAAAAACTCTCTTCAATTTGTCAAAGATGACTTGCCTTTAACAATTCCATGCATTACTAAATGCTCACTCATTTTGTCTTGAATTATTGGTTCTATGGGTTTGCCTACAACGGATGTCAGACTAATTGGCTTATAGTTGCCCAGTTCAGCCTTCTCCTCCTTCATGAACAAAAGTGTTACATTGGCTACTCTCCAGTCCCATAGCTCAATTTACATATTTAACGAGGATTGAAAAATTGTCCAGCTATCTCCTTTTGTTCTTTCAACAGTTTCGGGTGCTTGCCATCGGGGTCCAGTGAGTTTTACAACTTGAATTCTGCTATTTTGTTCCGAAACAATTCTTTTTCTGCAATTAGCTCTAACAATTGGTCCATGTCGTACCCTAGTACACTTAACATTCTCACTTCTGCCATCATTTGTAAAAACCGATGCCAAATATTTATTTAATATCTCTGCCATGTTTTCATCCTCTACAACTGGACTCCCCCTGAATCCCTGACCCCCTCTGCCCTCTCTTTATATGCTTCTAAAAGTCCTTACTATTTCCTTTCATATTATTTGATCGTTTTTTTCATGTTCCCATTTAGTCCTTCGAATCTCCCTTTTCACCTCCCTTCTATATTTCTCATGATTATCTTTAGTGTTGTTACCCCAACTTTAACATATGCTTCTTTTAGTTTTAACCTCTCTATTAATACACAGAACTCTGTTGTTTCACATCCCTTTTTGCCTTATAGGAAAATATTTATTTTGTACTCTGTTCAATTCACAATTGCGGATTTTGCAGTACTGATGGTAAACCTATTTGCTAACCTTTCTCTGCCCAGTTAATTTGGGCCAGATCCCTTGTTATCTCACTGAACCTTGCCTTTTTCCATTATAGCATCCTTATCTTTGACTCTTCATTATCTTGTTTCTATTCTTATATTGAATCTAACTATGTTGTCGTCATTATTTCCCAATTGTTCTCCAACACATATCAGTTATTTGCTCCACTTCATTTCCCACTGTGATAGTTTAGATTTTCTTTGACTGAGCTTGAGAGCTAGGAGGCAAAGCATAATATACATTTCTGTCTGGGAACATTGTATATTAGTTACAAATTTAGACCTTGCACTGTTAGAAGAAGGGATTGATTTTTGAATCATAAAGAAACATTTATACAGCATCTTTCACACTTTCAGGATGCCCCAAATAACTAACAGCCAACGAAGTGCTACTGCATTGTCAGGTTATAGGCCAACAGCTTTATTTGAAATCACAAGCTTTCGGAGCTTTCCTCCTTCGTCAGGTGAGTGCAGGGTTCCATAAAGGCACCGCATATATAGTCATAGAACAATGCCTGGTGATCAAACTGAGACATATTACCAGGCTAGTGCCCTGTATTCTTCAGATTCTTATTTTGCTGTGCTGCAATACGAATTGAGGGCTTATGGAGGCCTCACGAGGTTAATTTTTCGTGAAATTTTTGATGAAGGACTTGTGTTCAAGAGCTGTTGAAGACAAGAGCGAAGACTGTGATCTCTCTTCGCATTATAGAATAGTTGTTGCTAAGTAATGTTTTTTTTTGATTAATTCTTGCTCTTGTTAAAATTTTTAAACTCTTAAATTTTACTTAAAGCAAACTTGATTCGTAGTTCTTAGCTTGAGCTATATGCTCTTTCACTGAGATATTTCTCGACCTATTCGAAGAGTTCTGAATCAGTCAGTAACCTAGACTATCGGCAAAAGCAACCGTATAACAGTAGACATATTAACGATTGTTTTCTATTTCTGGTGCATACCCCAATGGTAGAAATGTTTGTGGTTCACCCATGGGGGAGACATGCAATCTCATGTACTTCAAGCATAAGACCAAGTTTCAGTTCATAGGAGGCTCAAGCTTGCCAATGGATGCTGACTTTTCTATTCTTAACAAAGTTGCATTCTGTGTTCTCCTTGATTTCTCTTGTCTTTTTTTGCATCTGCTTTTTTACTCTTTATAATTGATCCAATGGGCTCAATTTTAAAATCAAATTGCGGGGGCGTTGGGGGCGGTGGAGGCTGTGAAAGTGACGCAAATCCTGAGCGGGTTCAGACGTCTGCTCCAACCCACCAACTTCCAGGGTTGCCACAGATCGTCTGTGTGCGCGCGCTTCACGATTCCAGAAGTCCTACCGGCAGTTAAAGTCGGTGGGATGATCGTTAAAGAACCAAATGTACCTCATTGAAGTACTTAAGGTACTTTATGTCTGACATAGTAGGTAGTTAAAATAATTTTAAACTTACCTTGTGCGGCTTTCCCACGGCTTCCGATTCACGCCTGGTATCAGACGTGAAGGGCCCGATCAGGCAAAAATAAACAGAATAAATTAAATAAAAAACCATTGCTCAAAGTTTTTTTTAAAAAAAACCTACCCTGCTCTGATGTCCGATGGCTCCCTCTCGGATGCCCCTCTCGGCACCCCCCCCCCCTCTCTTGGTTCTGGGGGAATCAGGTTGGCTGCCGGGCGTGAAACCTGGAAACAACTTTAATCACCATCAATTACATTGTGATCGCGTTGGAAAAGGTACGTTTTTTTAATTCAGGTTTGCCACATGCACCTTCACCACCACTCTCCCCGGCCCCCCTGCTGCTAACCCGTCACATTTCAAAATTGAGCCCCATGTGTCTATTTTTCCATCTTTGCGTTCTCCTAAGATGGAATGCGAAACTGACTGGTCCCATGCTATTGAGGTAAGTCAGTTTGAATAATGGGTAAGCCTGCATTCTAGCTTCCTATTATCATTTTAAAGTGCTCTAAGACCATAAGAGATAGGAGCAGGAGTAGGCCTGTTCCTCCATTTAATGAGATCATGACTGATCAGATTTTTACCTCAACTCCACTTTCCCGCCTTTTCCCCATATCCTTTGACTCCCTTGCTGATCAAAAATTTGTCTAACTC
This sequence comes from Heptranchias perlo, assembly GCF_035084215.1. NCBI lineage: Eukaryota > Metazoa > Chordata > Chondrichthyes > Hexanchiformes > Hexanchidae > Heptranchias > Heptranchias perlo. The sequence continues at coordinate 57,811,293 of NC_090325.1, forward strand.
AGCCTTGAAAACTTTATATCACCCTTTGTTTACTGTGTATCTTTTTGAAAAAGTCTCCGTAACTTTAGGTATTCTCAGCAATATTGCATTCCGTGGTCATTTTTGCTTCTCAATACTTTTTCTCCTTTTTTTTAAACGTGCTTTTTATCCATTGTTCCTACTTTATCAGTCCTGATTTTCTTCTCATTTAAGATTGAACATATAACTAATTGGTCCCACTCAATTTAGGCAAGTCACTGAGCAATAGGTGAACCTCATCAGGATAGGACTCTTTAACTGTGGTTGGATAAAAATATTCTTTCAATCTTAACAAAAACCCACATTTGGACAGACTTTCTGTCCTCTTCACTCCCTTGACATAAGCTTAACATGAAATACTATTGAAACACCTAATGGCATGAAAAAGACCAGCCTGTAATTAATTTTATACTGATTGCTGGTATTACTGAGACAGAAAAAAAGGCACAAGCTGAGAAAAGTGGCCATTGTAATAATGCATGCACCAAAATGATTGAATATGGTGGTTATTGCCAAGAGGGTAACATTTTAAAATGGAGTAAGAAAGGAATTGTATGTTAGTCTCAATGGCAGAAACTCCACTCCCACCCAGCAGTGGTAATTCCTGCTTAGTGCCTTTTTAATATTATAAACTTATTGCACTTTTGCACAGCAGTCATCTAAAACATCTAAAAACCTGGGCTGACTATAGATTACCTTTTCACATGGCAAATTTAGGGCTGGAATTTAGAAAATATATGTCCTTACACAATTTTAGGATCTTGATCCTGCTTAAAAAAAATATGGGGATGAAATTCCTTGGCCTTTCTAGTGCACTCTTGCAGTAACTCTGGTGTAACTCTGGCAGAGGGGACTGAAAATAGGCCGGGACCCTGTTTCTCTGGGTGGTGCTCAATTTTATTGGTAATCGGCGTGCTCCACTTGTTGGAAGAGATATAAGGGATGATTTCTGCAGTTCGCTATTGCTAGTGAAAATTGTAAGCATGTGTATAAAGAATTGGTTTCTGATTTTTCTATCAAAGCTAACTGTGAAAATCTTTCAGAATGGTTAGGAAGGGGATTGTAGCTTTATCATAGTATTTTCATGCCACATTTACTATCATTACAGCATAAACGTGGCATGAAAATCTTGGCATAAAAGAGGTATTAAATGTGCTCGTATTTTATTTGGCATGGTTTTAGCAATTTCAAAAACATTGCTGTGTGGAGTTTAAACAAGGCACTAATTATAAAGAGGTGTGATCCTCCACTTAAATGTGGCACCAATACATTTTACACTGGTGGTTCTCTGATTATTTGCTTAACTTTAAAAAGAGGGTTTGGTTGCATTTCTCCATTTTTGGCAGGGAAAATGGGAGAAATAGGTACCATGCATCTGAGGAGATTTTTTTTTAAACAAATATTTTATGTCACAAAGCCAATCCATTTGAAATAAATCAGGCGCCAGCGTGATTTAGCCCTGTCTGACTGATATAATTAGATTGTGAGGAAGGATTAGTAGATCAGTGGATTTGTTTTAGAAATTAAGCCCACTCGCCACCAGGTCAGTGCACCCTCTGCTGGCAACAATCATAATGAATCACCCCAAGTGAAGACCATAACTAATTAATTTTTTTTTTAAATCTATGCACACCAAATAATGCTGTGCAAAAAAAAGAAACATTGGTAAAATGTGCTAGCTGGTGATTTAAATTTAATTTAAAATACTGTATTGTATTTTTTTCAGGTTGCCTATTATGCCACCCGGCTGAACAAATAGCAACTCTTATTATGTAACTCTTTACTACTTTTTTGTTCATGGAAACAATATTTTTTTACAAATGGGAGGAACTGAGCAATAGTGAGTTAAAAGCAGATTTGTTAATTATTTAACAATAATAGCATTTCAGCAGGGACAATAGCTGGATTTAAATTGTGTATATATAACCATATTAAAAACTTTGCATGGAACTTGTGCTCTATTAAACCACGTTATATAAACATTTTAATGGGAAAGCCAATGTTAGATTACCAATGCTTGCTGTGACACCTTTTAACTTTTACCAGTCATGCTATAAGCTGGCACTCTAATGGGAATTCCAATGTTAAATGACAACACTGGTCTGCCACACCAGGAGGCATGACTGGGAATTCCAATATTAAATGGTAATATTGATCTGTAAGGATTACCTATCATGCTAAGTTACTCAAAGCTTTCTGGAAAAAAAATCATTTTTCTTCTTAACAAAAATGTAAGTTGTATTTTGAATGGAAATCAAACCTCAGAGAAATGCATGGGATTGGAGGGGGCAAGGAGGAGGAAAACAGGTTGAAAGAGTCTCTGGCCTCTCAGCACCCACTCTCAAAAGAAGTGAGTGAAAGACAAGTGGATGGAAGGTTAAGAATGAGGTGAATGTCAGTGAAGCAAGGGGGGAGGATACATGGGTGGGGAAGATAGCTTAAAGTGGAAAAGATGGGGTAACAATGGGACTGAGGGTGTGGTCGGAAGGGGGGGCGAGGAGTAATTGATGTGATGGGAACAAGTGGGTGGAAAGGGAGCTGCGCAGGGCCACATTTGCTCTGCAAGCTCACTGGAAAATGGAGCCCAGAGCCATCGGTGCCTCCTTTTTCTGCCAAGCCACCCACTTCTGAAAAAAGATGAGACAAACAGAAATACAAAGACAATAGAGACAAGTAAGAGAGACGGTACTCTTGAATTTGCCGTAGAATGCTGTGGGAGATCCGCTAATGCTGTATTAACTACAGAAAGCATATTAAGGTGAGAGAGTGGAACACAGACCGAATGTCTTTCCTCATACCAATTTGAGTTCTTAGAGAAAAAACAAATTGAATTTCAAAAGCAAAAACATCCTGATTATCATCTGAAGTCTCTAATTGTTACCTGATTATCATTTGTATCATTTTCATGATTGTAAAATGCAATTTTGTGTGTGTGTGTGTGTTATATATCTCTAACACACACACACACAAAATATATATATATATGTAGGGAAAAAGATAGACAGTATTGAGAGAGAGTCACAAAGAATTATTAAAACCAGTCACAAAAAACAAATTCAATCTTTGCAGCGGCCTCTTAGAAAGGAACATAGGAAGGAAGGTAGGAACATGAGTAGACCATTTAGCCCTTCGAACCTGTTCCACCATTCAATGAGATCATGGTTGATCTGTGACCTAACTCCATCTACCCGCCTTGGTCTCACGTCCATCAATATCTTTGGTTAACAAAAATCTATCAATCTCAGATTTAAAATTAACAATTGAGCTAGCATCAACTGCCGTTTGTGGAAGAGTTCCAAACTTCTACCACCCTTTGCATGTAGAAGTGTTTCCTAACTTCACTCCTGAAAGTTCTGTCTCGAATCTTTAGGATATGTCCCTTAGTCCTAGACTCTCCAACCAGCGGAAATAGTTTCTCTCTATCTAGCCTATCAATTCCCCTTAATATCTTGAAAACTTCGATCAAATCACTCCTTAATCTTCTAATTTCCAATTGTAAACAATTTTACAACACCAAGTTATAGTCCAGCAATTTTATTTTAAATTCACAGGAAGGAGGAAGCCTCCGAAAGCTTGTGAATTTAAAATAAAATTGCTGGACTATAACTTGGTGTTGTAAAATTGTTTACAATTGTCAACCCCAGTCCATCACCGGCATCTCCACATTCTAATTTCCAGGCAATACAGCCCTAGTTTGCGGAATCTCGTCTTATAATTTAACCCTTGGAGCCTAGGTATCATTCTAATTAATCTATGCTGCATTCCCTCCCAGGCCAATATATGCTTCCTATGGTGTGGTGCCCAGAACTGACCACAGTACTCCAGGTGTGGTCCAACCAGGGCTTTGTGTAGCTGCAGCATAACTTCTACCCCCATATATTCTAGTCCTCTAGGTATAAGGGCTAACATTCCATTAGCCGTTTTGGTTATTTTCTGTACCTGTCCATGACATTTTAGTGATCCGTGTACATGGATCCTAAGTCTCTTTGGACCTTCGAGCTTTTCACCATTTAGAAAGTACTCTGATGTATCCTTTTTAGGTCCAAAGTGGATGACCTCACACTTGCCTACATTGAAATCCATTTGCCACAGTTTTGCCCATTCACTTAATCTATTACTATCTCTCTGAAATTTTATGCTTCCACCTACACTGCTTACAATGCTTCCTATCTTTGTGCCATCGGCAAACTTGGATATGTGACTCTATTTTCCGGCATTTGAGTTGTTAATAAATACAGTGAATAGTTGAGGCCCCGACACAGATTCCTGTGGGAACCACTGGTTCCATCCTGTCAATTTGAGTACCTGCCCATTATCCCTACATCCCTACTCTCTGTCTTCTGTTGCTCAGCCGACTTCCTAACCAGGTCAATAATTTGCCCTCAATTCCATGAGCTTCAACTTCAGCTAACAGTCTTTTCTGAGGGACTTTATCGAATGCCTTTGGAAGTCCATATAAACAACATCCATCAACATTCCTCAGTCCACTACCTTAGTCATCTCTTCGAAAAATTCAGTCAGGTTCGTCAGACATGACCTACACTTTACAAATCCAAGCTGGCTCTCTCTGATCAGCTGAAAATTTTCAAGGTGTTCAGTCACTCTATCCTTAATTATAGATTCTAATAATTTCCTGACAACAGATATCAGGCTAACTGGTCTATAATTCCCTGGTTTTCCTCTCTCACCTTTCTTCAATAGCGGAGTGACATGTGCAATTTTTCAGTTTAAAGGAACGGTTCCTGAATCAAGAGAACTTTAGAAGATTATAGTTAGGGCATCTGCAATGTTCTCATCTATTTCCTTTAAAATCCTGATGTGGAAATGCCGGTGATGGACTGGGGTGGACAAATGTACGGAGTCGTACAACACCAGGTTATAGTCCAACAGCTTTATTTGAAATCACAAGCTTTCGGAGCTTTCCTCCTTCGTCAGGTGAGTGAAGGGTTCCATAAAGGCACAGCATACATAGTCAGAGAACAATGCCTGGTGATTACAGATGATCTTTCCAACTGCACGTTATCACACCTCGGCAGAGAGATAATCACAGCAATCAAAGGAGTGGATGGTGTTCACACAGGTTAGTCAGGGACACATTACATCCAAGAATACTGAATACACAAGGGGTCAGATAACAAAGACACAGAGAGAGAGACCCGAAAGGCAGAGCGAGAGAGAGAGAATGACCAGTTGTATTAAAAACAGATAACTTTTTTTCACTGGTGGGGTTACGTGTAGCGTGACATGAACCCAAGATCCCGGTTGAGGCCGTCCTCATGGGTGCGGAACTTGGCTATCAATTTCTGCTCGACGATTTTGCGTTGTTGTGTGTCTCGAAGGCCGCCTTGGAGAACACTTACTCGAAGATCCGAGGCTGAATGTCCTTGACTGCTGAAGTGTTCCCCGACTGGGAGGGAACCCTCCTGTCTGGCGATTGTTGTGCGGTGTCCATTCATCCGTTGTCGCAGTGTCTGCATGGTCTCGCCGATGTACCATGCTCCGGGGCACTCTTTCCTGCGGGGATGGCCATCCCCACGCCTCCACTACTCTCCTTCAAACAGCCACCTAACCTCAAACAGACCATCGTTCGCAGCAAATTACCCAGCTTTCAGGAGAACAGCGTCCACGACACCACACAACCCTGCCACGGCAACCTCTGCAAGACATGCCAGATCATCGACACAGATACCACCATCACACGAGAGGACACCACCCACCAGGTACATGGTTCATACTCCTGTGACTCGACCAACGTTGTCCACCTCATACGTTGCAGGAAAGGATGCCCCGGAGCACGGTACATCGGCGAGACCACGCAGACACTGCGACAACGGATGAACGGACACCACTCAACAATCACCAGACAGGAGGGTTCCCTCCCAGTCGGGGAACACTTCAGCAGTCAAGGACATTCAGCCTCCGATCTTCGAGTAAGCGTTCTCCAAGGCAGCCTTCGAGACACACGACAACACAAAATCGTCGAGCAGAAATTGATAGCCAAGTTCCGCACCCATGAGGACGGCCTCAACCGGGATCTTGGGTTCATGTCATGCTACGTGTAACCCCACCTGACGTAGAGTCATCCAGACTCAAGTCGTAGTTGGCTTGTTCTCCATACACAGATGCGGCCGGACCTGCTGTGATTTCCAGCAAAAAAAAAGTTATCTGTTTTTAATACAAACCCCAGCATCTGCTATATTTGACCCCTGGTGACCCCACCTCAGTATTCTTGAATGTAATGTTTCCCTGACTAAGCTGTTTGAACACTCCTTTGATTGCTGTGATTATCTCTCTGCCGAGGTGTAATAAAGGGCAGTTAGAAAAATTATCTGTAATCACCAGGCATTGTTCTCTGACAATATATACTGTGCCTTTATGCAACTCTTCACTTCACCTGACGAAGGAGCAAAGCTCCGAAAGCTTGTGATTTCAAATAAAGCTGTTGGACCATAACCTGGTGTTGTGCGACTCCTTACATTTGTCCACCCCAGTCCATCACCGGCATCTCCACATCAAGGTAAATCAATGTCAGAGTAGTGGGAGGCATTCAAGGGGTGCAGAGTAAACATGTTCCCACAAAGAAAAAGGGTGGGGCTGCCAAATCTAGAGCCCCCTGGATGTCAAGGAGCATACAGGGTAAGATACACAGTGTGCTGCTGAGAGTTTGGTAAGTGTGGGAGTTTAATGGTGAATCTCTTTAAATCTAGTGCATATTGCTTCAACTGTTTAAGGTCAATTTAAAAGTTTAAATTTTTAAGTTTCTGTCAGGCTTCAGCAGAGAGCTGCTGTAGCAAGTTAATTGGTTAGCGAGATTCAACTGGTACTTGAAGGTGGGGCAGGCCTGACTCATCTGAGTCTCAACTGTAGAAATACAGGGGCCTGTCAGTGCGAACTGCACGGTGTGCGGATACACAGTGTGCTGCTGAGAGTTTGGTGAGTGTGGGAGTTGGGGGAAGTGGGGGAAGGAGGTGCTGCTTTGCCTTGCTTTTCCGAACTTTTCCCGCAGAGCGGCAGTGGACCTGAGAGTAGAAGACTGAGATTGTGGAATAAAAGCAGCAGCAGACCTGCAACAAGAGACAACTACTGTGCGACATCACAGGTGAGGTAGGAGAGTCCGAGAGGTGAGCAGAGTATAAAAGGGGAGACCTAGAGCGGGAAGAGAGTCTAAGAGTCTAAGGCAAGTCATGGCAGCACAGCTCGCACCCGTGATATGCTCCTCCTGCACTATGTGGGAAGTCATGGACACTACCAGTGTCCCTGGCGACCATGTGTGCAGGAAGTGTGTCCAGCTGCAGCTACTGGCTAACCGTCTTTCGGAGCTGGAGCTGCGGGTGGACTCACTGTGGAGCATCCGCGATGCTGAGACTATCGTGGATAGCACGTTCAGTGAGGTGGTCACACCGCAGGTAAAGAATACGCAGGCAGAAAGGAAATGGGTGACCACCAGGCAGAGTAAAAGGACTAGGCAGGTAGAGCAGGAGTCCCCTGGGGCCATCTCCCTCTCAAACAGATATTCTGCTTTGGATACTGTTGGGAGAGATGGCTTATCAGGGGAAAGCAGCAAGAGCCAGGTTCTGGGCACCTCGGGTGGCCCTGCTGCACAGGAGGGGAGGAAGAAGAGTGGCAGGGCTATAGTGATAGGGGATTCCATTGTAAGGGGAACAGATAGGCATTTCTGCGGCCGCAAACGTGACTCCAGGATGGTATGTTGCCTCCCTGGTGCTGGGGTCAAGGATGTCACGGAGCGGCTGCAGGGCATTCTGGAGGGGGAGGGCGAACAGCCAGTAGTTGTGGTCCATATTGGTACCAACGACATAGGTAAAAAAAGGGATGAGGTCCTGCAAGGTGAATTTAAGGAGTTAGGAGATAAATTAAAAAGCAGGACTTCAAAGGTAGTGATCTCAGGATTACTACCGGTGCCACGTGCTAGTGAGTATAGGAACAGGAGAATAGACAGGATGAATGCATGGCTGCAGGGATGGTGTAGGAGGGAGGGATTTCGATTCCTGGGACATTGGGACCGGTTCTGGGGAAGGTGAGACCTGTACAAGCGTGACGGGTTACACCCGAGCAGGACCGGGACCAATGTCCTCGCGGGGGTGTTTGCTAGTGCTGTTGGGGAAGGTTTAAACTAGAGTGGCAGGGGGATGGGAACCTGAGCGGGGAGTCAGAAGGGAATAAAGTTGAGAGCAGCAAGAGAGGGGAAGATCCAGGGGAAATCTACAATACAAATAGTACAAACAGTTGTTCAAGAACAAGTGAAAGGGAAAAGCGTAGAGCAGCGGAAAGAAAGTGTACTTTAGGCACTTTAGGTACTTTAGGCACGACAGATAAAATGAAAACTAGAAGGCATAAGGCGATTAACCCAGCATCAAAGCTGTGGTAGGGGGTTGGGAACCTGAGCAGGGAGACAGAGGAAAGCGTATCAGGAAGGGACAGAAGGTATGGAGTAAAAGGTAAAGTGTTAAAAAAGGAAAAAGCAGGAACGAAGTGTCACAAAACATATTTGAAAGTTCTTTATCTGAATGCACGTAGCATTCGTAACAAAATGGACGAGTTAACGGCACAAATAACGACGTATGGGTATGATCTTGTGGCCATTACAGAAACATGGCTGCAGGGTGACAACGACTGGGAATTAAATATGCCAGGGTATTTAACAATCAGGAAGGATAGGCAGGAAGGAAGGGGAGGTGGGGTGGCTATGTTAATAAAGGAAGGAATCACTGTAATACAGAGAAAAGATATTAGGACAAAGGATCAGGATAATGAAATAGTTTGGGTAGAGATAAGGAATAATACGGGGCAAAAACACTCATGGGCGTAGTATATAGGCCTCCTAATAGTTGCAACTCTGCTGAAAGAAGTATTAATCAGGAAATAGTCGGGGCATGTAATAAGGGAACAGCTATAATTATGGGGGATTTTAACTATCATATTAACTGGACAAATCAAATTGGGCAGGGCAGCCTTGAGGAAGAGTTTATTGAGTGTATTAGGGATGGATTTCTTGAGCAGTATGTAACTGAACCTACAAGGGGGCAAGCAACCTTGGACCTGGTCCTGTGTAATGAGCCAGGATTAATTAATAATGTCTTAGTTAAGGATCCCCTTGGAATGAGTGACCATAACATGGTTACATTCCATATCCAATTAGAGGGTGAGAAGGTTGGTTCTCAAACAAGCGTACTGAGCTTGAATAAAGGAGACTATGATGGTATGAGAGCGGAATTGATTAAAGTGGACTGGGAAAATAGTTTAAAGGGTAAGACAGTACATGAACAGTGGTGTTCATTCAAGGAGTTATTCTACAACTTTCAAAATAAATATATTCCACTGAGGAAAAAAGGGTGTAAAAGAAATGACAGCCATCCGTGGCTAAGTAAAGAAATTAAGGATAGTATCCGACTAAAAACAAGGACATATAAGGTAGCCAAACTTAGTGGGAGGATAGAAGATTGGGAAGTCTTCAAAAGACAGCAAAAAGTAACGAAAGGATTGATTAAGAAAGGGAAGATAGATTATGAAAATAAATTAGCAAAAAATATAAAAACAGATAGCAAGAGTTTCAACAGTTATATAAAAAGAGAAAGGGTGGCTCAGGCAAACGTAGGTCCTTTAGAGGATGAGACCGGGAAATTAATGGTGGGAAACATGGAGATGGCAAAAATGCTGAACAAATATTTTGTTTCAGTCTTTACGGTAGAGGACACGAAGAATATCCCAACACTGGACAAACAGGGGGCTCTAGGGGGGGAGGCGCTAAATACGATTAAAATCACTAAGGAATTGGTACTCAGTAAATTAATGGGACTCAAGGCGGATAAATCCCCTGGACCTGATGGCTTACATCCTGGGGTCTTGAGGGAAGTGGCAGTAGGGATTGTGGATGCTTAGGTAATAATTTTCCAAAATTCTCTGGACTCGGCAAAGGTCCCGGCGGATTGGAAAACTGCTAATGTAACACCCTTATTTAAAAAGGGTAGTAGGCAGAAGGCTGGAAATTATAGACCAGTTAGCCTAACATCTGTGGTGGGTAAAATTTTGGAGTCTATTATTCAGGAGACAGTAGCGGAACATTTGGATAAACATAATTTAATAGGACAAAGTCAGCATGGCTTTATGAAGGGAAAGTCATGTCTGACAAATTTGCTTGAGTTCTTTGAGGATATAACGTACAGGGTGGATAAAGGGGAACCAGTGGACGTAGGTGCCACATAAAAGATTATTGCTCAAGATAAAGAATCACTGGATTGGGGGTAATATTCTGGCATGGGTGGAGGATTGGTTATCTAACAGGAAGCAGAGAGTTGAGATAAATCGTACATTCTCGGACTGGCAACCTGTAGCCAGTGGTGTTCCGCAGGGTTCGGTGCTGGGTCCCCAACTCTTTACAATCTATATTAACGATTTGGAGGAGGGGACCGAGTGTAACATATCAAAGTTTGCAGATGATACAAAGATGGGAGGGAAAGTAGAGAGTGAGGAGGACATAAAAAATCTACAAGGGGATATAGACAGGCTGGGTGAGTGGGCGGAGATTTGGCAGATGCAATACAATATTGGAAAATGTGAGGTTATGCACTTTGGCAGGAAAAATCGGAGAGCAAGTTATTATCTTAATGGCGAGAAACTGGAAAGTACTGCAGTACAAAGGGATCTGGGGGTCCTCGTGCAAGAAAATCAAAAGGTTAGTTTGCAGGTGCAGCAGGTGATCAAGAAGGCCAACGGAATGTTGGCTTTTAATGCTAGGGGGATAGAATATAAAAACAGGGAGGTATTGCTGCAGTTATATAAGGTATTGGTGAGACCGCACCTGGAATACTGCATACAGTTTTGGTGTCCATACTTAAGAAAAGACATACTTGCTCTCGAGGCAGTACAAAGAAGGTTCACTTGGTTAATTCCGGGGATGAGGGGGCGGACATATGAGGAGAGGTTGAGTAGATTGGGACTTTACTCATTGGAGGTCAGAAGAATGAGAGGCGATCTTATTGAAACATATAAGATTGTGAAGGGGCTTGATCGGGTGGATGCGGTAAGGATGTTCCCAAGGATGGGTGAAACTAGAACTAGGGGGCATAATCTTAGAATAAGGGGCTGCTCTTTCAAAACTGAGATGAGGGGAAACTTCTTCATTCAGAGGGTAGTAGGTCTGTGGAATTTGCTGCCCCAGGAAGCTGTGGAAGTTATATCATTGAATAAATTTAAAACAGAAATCGACAGTTTCCTAGAAGTAAAGGGAATTAGGGGTTACGGGGAGCGGGCAGGACATTGGACATGAATGTCGATTTGAGGTTAGGATCAGATCAGCCATGATCTTATTGAATGGCGGAGCAGGCTCAAGGGGCCGATTGGCCTACTCCTGCTCCTATTTCTTATGTTCTTATGTTCTAAAAGGAAAGCTTATGTCAGACACTGAGAACTCAATACTACAGAAAGCTTAGAGGAGTATAAAAAGTGCAGGGGTGAAGTTAAAAAGGAAATTAGGAAAGCAAAGAGAGCGCGTGAAAAAATATTGCCAAGTGAAATCAAGGAAAACCCAATGATGTTTTATAAATATATTAAGAGCAAGAGGATAACTAAGGAAAGAGTGGGGCCTATTAGAGACCAAAAAGGTAACCTATGTGTGGAGGCGGAAGATGTTGGTATGGTTCTTGATGAATACTTTGCGTCTGTCTTCACAAAAGAGAGGGACGATGCAGATATTGTAATTAAGGAGGAGGAGAATGAAATATTGGATGGGATAAACTTAGTGAGAGAGGAAGTATTAAGGGGATTAGCATCTTTGAAAGTAGATAAATCACCAGGGCCGGACGAAATGTGTCCCAGGCTGTTAAAAGCAGCAAGGGAGGAAATAGCGGAGGCTCTGACCATCGTTTTTCAATCATCACTGGATACAGGCATGTGCCGGAGAATTGGAGGACTGCTCATGTTGTAGAATTGTTTAAAAAGGGAGCGAGAGAATGACCGAGTGATTGGGCAAATTATTGGAATCAATTCTGAGGGACAGGATAAACCGTCACTTCGAAAGGCATGGAATAATCAAGGACAGTCAGCACGGATTTGTTAAGGGGAGGTCGTGTCTGACTAACTTGATTGAATTTTTTGAGGAGGTAACAAGGAGGGTCGATGAGGGTAGTGCATTTGATGTGCTTTACATGGATTTTAGCAAGGCTTTTGACAAGGTTCCACATTGGAGACTGGTCAAAAAAGTACAAGCCCATGGGATCCAAACGAGAGTGGCAAGTTGGATCCAAAATTGGCTCAGTGGCTGGAAGCAAGGGTAAATGGTCGACAGGTGTTTTTGTGCCTGGAAGGCTGTTTCCAGCGGGGTTCCACGGGGCTCAATACTAGGTCCCTTGCTTTTTGTGATCTATTTATTAATGATTTGGACTTAAATGTAGGGGGCATGATTACGAAGTTTGCAGATGATACAAAAAGTTGGCCGTGTGATTGATGGTGAGGAGGAAAACTGTAGACTGGAGGAAGATATCAATGGACTGGTCAGGTGGGCAGAAAAGTGGCAAATGGAGTTCAATCTGGAGAAGTGTGAGGTAATGCATTTGGGGAGGGTAAACAAGGCAAGGGAGCACACAATAAATGGGAGGATACTGAGAGGTGTAAAGGAAGTGAGGGACCTTGGAATGCATGTCCACAGATACCTGAAGGAAGCAGGACAGGTAGATAAGATGGTTAAGAAGGCATATAGAATACTTTCCTTTATTAGCCCAGGCATAGAATATAAGAGCAGGGAAGTTATCCTGGAACTGTATAAACACTGGTTAGGCCACAGCTTGAGTACTGTGTACAGTTCTGGTCACCACATTACAGGAAGGATGTAAATGCACGAGAGAGGGTGCAGAGGAGGTTTATGAGGATGTTGCCAGGACTGGAGAATTTTAGCTATGAGGAAAGATTGGATAGGCTGGGGTTGTTCTCTGGAACAGAGGAGGCTGAGGGGAAATTCAGTTGAGGTGTACAAAATTGAGGGGCCGAGATAGAGTGGATAGGAAGGACCTATTTCCCTTAGTGGAGAGGTCAATAACCAGGGGGCATAGATTTAAAGTGATTGGTAGAGGGGAGCTGAGGAAAAAGTTTTTCACCCAGAGGGTGGTCGGGGTCTGGAACTCACTGCCTAAAAGGGTGGTAGAGGCAGAAACCCACAACTCATTTTAAAAAGGACCTGGATGTGCACCTGAAGTGCCGTGACCTACAAGGTTATGGACGAAGTGCTGGAAAGTGGGATGAGGCTGGGTGGTTCATTTTCGGCCGGCATGGATGCAATGGGCCGAATGGCCTCCTTCTGAGCCGTAAACTTTCTATGATTCTATGACTGGAGGATTGCAAATATTGCACACCTGTTCATGAAAGGGAAGAGGGATAAAACCGGCAATTACATGCCAGTCAGCCTAACGTCGGTGGTGGGGAAACTATGCAAGACAATAATCCAGGGCAAAATAAATGAAAGTCAACACAGATTTGTTAAAGGAAAATAGTGTTTGACTAATTTAATTGAGTTCTTTGTTGAAGTAACGCAGGGGGTTGATGAGAGTAGTGTGGTTGATCTTGTTTGTATGGATTTTCAAAAGACCTTTGATAAAAGTACCACATAATCAACTTATTAGCAAAATTAAAGCCCATGGGATTAAAAGGACGGGCAGCATGGATACAAAATTGGCTAAGGGACAGAAAGCAGAGAGTAGTGATGAATGGTTGTTTTTCAGACTGCAGGGAAGTATACAGTGTTATTCTCCAGGCATCAGTATTGGAACCACTGCTATTTATGATGTATATTAATGACCTGGACTTTGGTATAGTCGGTATAATTTCAAAGTTTGCAGATGACACGAAGCTTTGAAATGTGGTAAACAATGTGGAAGATAGTAACAGACTTCAGGAGAACATAGACAGACTGGTGACATGGGCATACACAAAGCAGATGAAATTTAACAGAGAAGTGTGAAGTGATGTATTTGGTAGGAAGACAGAGGGTGGTTGTAGAGGGTTGTTTTTCAAACTGGAGGCCTGTGACCAGCGGTGTGCCTCAGGGATCGGTGCTGGGTCCGCTGTTATTTGCTATTTATATTAATGATTTGGATGAGAATTTAGGAGGCATGGTTAGTAAGTTTGCAGATGACACCAAGATTGGTGGCATTGTGGACAGTGAAGAAGGTTATCGAGGATTGCAACGGGATCTTGATAAATTGGGCCAGTGGGCCGATGAATGGCAGATGGAGTTTAATTTAGATAAATGTGAGGTGATGCATTTTGGTAGATCGAATCGGGCCAGGACCTACTCCGTTAATGGTAGGGCTTTGGGGAGAGTTATAGAACAAAGAGATCTAGGAGTACATGTTCATAGCTCCTTGAAAGTGGAGTCACAGGTGGATAGGGTGGTGAAGAAGGCATTCAGCACGCTTGGTTTCATTGGTCAGAACATTGAATACAGGAGTTGGGATGTCTTGTTGAAGTTGTACAAGACATTAGTAAGGCCACACTTGGAATACTGTGTACAGTTCTGGTCACCCTATTATAGAAAGGATATTATTAAACTAGAAAGAGTGCAGAAAAGATTTACTGGGATGCTACTGGGACTTGATGGTTCGACTTATAGGGAGAGGTTGGATAGACTGAGACTTTTTTCCCTGGAGAGTAGGAGGTTTAGGGGTGATCTTATAGAAGTCTATAAAATAATGAGGGGTATAGATAAGGTAGATAGTCAAAATCTTTTCCCAAAGGTAGGGGAGTCTATAACGAGGGGGCATAGATTTAAGGTGAGAGGGGAGAGATACAAAAGGGTCCAGAGGGGCAATTTTTTCACTCAAAGGGTGGTGAGTGTCTGGAACGAGCTGCCAGAGGCAGTAGTAGAGGCAGGTACAATTTTGTCTTTTTAAAAAGCATTTGGACAGTTACATGGGTAAGATGGGTATAGAGGGATATGGGCCATGTGCAGGCAATTGGGACTAGCTTCGTGGTATAAACTGGGCGACATGGACATGTTGGGCCGAAGGGCCTGTTTCCATGTTGTAAACTTCTATGATTCTATGATTCTAAGAATGAGGAGAGGCAATATATACTAAATGATACAATTTTAAAGCAGGTGCAGGAACAGAGACACCTGGGGGTGCACATACACAAATCTTTGAAGATGGCAGGACAAGTTCAGAAAGCTTTTAAAAAGGTATTTGGGACCCTGGGCTTTATTAACAGAAGCATAGAGTACAAAAGCAAGGAAGTTATGCAAAACCATTATAAAACACTGGTTGGGCCGAAGCTGGAGTATAGTATTCAGTTCTGGGCACCACACTTTTGGGAGGATGTCATGGCCTCACATACGGTGCGGAAGAGATTTACTAAAATGGTACCAGGGATGAGGGACTTCTGTTATGTGGAGAAGCTGCGGTTATTCTCATTAGAACAGAGAAGGTTATGGGGAGATTTGATAGAGGTATTCAAGATCATGAATGGTATTGATCGAGTAAATAAGGAGAAACTGTTTCCAGTGGCAGAAGGGTCGGGTACCAAAGGACACAGATTTAAGGTGATTGGCAAAAGAGCCAGAGGCGACACACAGAAACATTTTTTCACGCTGTGAGTTGTAATGATCGGAATGCACTGTCTGAAAGGGTGGTGGAAGCAGATTCAATAGTAACTTTCAAAAGGGAATTGGATAAATACTTGAAGGAAAAAAATTACAGGGCTATGGGGAACGAGCAGGGGAGTGGGACTAATTGGATAGCTCTTCCAAAGAGCCAGCTATGATACTTTTTTTTTACAACCTTATCAACCTGAGGTGCTGCATTTAATGTTCTGTGAGCCTGTACCCCAAAGTCACTCTGCTCCCCCACAGCACTGCGCCTACCTACATAGAAACAGGAGTAGGCCATTCAGCCTCTCCAGCCTATTCTGCCATTCAATTAGATTATAGCTGATCTGTACCTCAATTCGATTTACCCTCCTTTGATCCATATCCCTTAATACTTCTACCTAAAATATATCTATTGATCTCAGTCTTGAAAATCTCAATTGACCCCCCCAGCATCCACAGCCATTTGGGGAAGAGTGTTCTAGTTTTCCACAACAGAAATGTTAAGATTATACTGAGGATAGACTGGAAAAACTGCAGCGCTCTCCACAAAGAAGGCTAAGAGGAAATCTGATAGAGGTGTTCACAATTGTAAGTTGGTAACCAGGGGGCATGAACATGTCATCAAAAGGGCAAAGGGAGACATTAGCTTTTAATAGGGAAATGTATAATGACTTGGTGAGTAAGGGGAGGAAATTTAAGGGGGTTTAGGGAACTGAGACAAAATTATCGATGTGACGAGTGTCAGGCATGCGCACTTGGACCCAGAGCATGTCGGTCTTCGCAAACGCAGTGTAGGTCACCAACCGTGCATGCATATTTCAGGTCACCAACTGCCATTCACTAAAAGCGCGGACTGGAGGCTGAGTAACAAAAATGGAGCTGATGCAGGTAGCCGTGTGGGGAGGAGATCAGAGCCTGGTGGGGGGTGCGGAGAGCCGAAGCAGGGGGAAAGACAGAGCAGAAGTAAAGGGGAAGGGGAGAAGAAGGAAGTAGGGCAGAAACAGCGCGGGAAGCAGAGGGAAAGGGGAGGAGGGGATGGGGAACAGAAGCATAGGGGAAGGGAAGGGGAGAAGAACAGGGGAAGGAGATAAGGGAGGGAAGCAGAGGGGAAGGAGAGAGCAGAAGCAGGGGGGAAAGGGAGAAGCAGCAGGGGAAGTGGGGAGCCCAAAGGGAACAGAGCAGGGAGGGAGGTGATCCAGATCGAAGGCGGGGTAAGAGAGGGAGAAAGTGGTCCAGAGCATCTTGCCTTGTTCCTCCCTTCTCACCTCTCCTTTTAAAATCATCGTTCTCTATCACCCATCGAAGTGCCACGCCAAGTTTCTCACCGAGATATCTTCACTGCTTTCCTCCCTCAGCCTCTCCATTGAGTGACTTCTCATCCCCTGACTTCAACCTCAATCTCAATTCATCATGCTCTCACTCCTCTGAGTTCACTGCCCTCCTGTCCTCCCTTATTCTCTCCCACAATATAAATTCCCCTACCCATATTCACAGCTATCTCCTCGATCTTGCCATCTCATGTGGCCTCTCTACTCCCATTGTGTCAACTGCAGATAAGACTATCTCTCATCACCTCCTTGTAGTCCTCTCCACCCACATCCCCCTTCCACCTCCCAACCACACTTCCTTCTATGTTCGCCCCTGGAAAATGCCCCCCCCCCCCCCCCCCCCATGTCAGTTACAACGGCACTTTCAAATTCATAGAAACATGGAAAATAGCAGCAAGAGTAGGCCATTCGGCCCTTCGGGCCTGCTCCGCCTTTCAAAACGATCATGACTGATCGTCCAACTCAGTACCCTGTTCCCGCTTTATCCCCATATCCCTTGATCCCTTTAGCATTAAGAAATATATCTGTCTCCTTCTTGAATTTTTTTTTTATTCATTCGTTCACGGGATGTGGGCGTCGCTGGCAAGGCCGGCATTTATTGCCCATCCCTAATTGCCCTCGAGAAGGTGGTGGTGAGCCGCCTTCTTGAACCGCTGCAGTCCGTGTGGTGACGGTTCTCCCACAGTGCTGTTAGGAAGGGAGTTCCAGGATTTTGACCCAGCGACAATGAAGGAATGGCGATATATTTCCAAGTCGGGATGGTGTGTGACTTGGAGGGGAACGTGCAGGTGGTGTTGTTCCCATGCGCCTGCTGCCCTTGTCCTTCTAGGTGGTAGAGGTCGCGGGTTTGGGAGGTGCTGTCGAAGAAGCCTTGGCGAGTTGCTGCAGTGCATCCTGTGGATGGTGCACACTGCAGCCACAGTGCGCCGGTGGTGAAGGGAGTGAATGTTTAGGGTGGTGGATGGGGTGCCAATCAAGCGGGCTGCTTTATCTTGGATGGTGTCGAGCTTCTTGAGTGTTGATGGAGCTGCACTCATCCAGGCAAGTGGAGAGTATTCCATCACACTCCTGACTTGTGCCTTGTAGATGGTGGAAAGGCTTTGGGGAGTCAGGAGGTGAGTCACTCGCCGCAGAATACCCAGCCTCTGACCTGCTCTCGTAGCCACAGTATTTATATGGCTGGTCCAGTTAAGTTTCTGGTCAATGGTGACCCCCAGGATGTTGATGGTGGGGGATTCGGCGATGGTAATGCCGTTGAATGTGAAGGGGAGGTGGTTAGACTCTCTCTTGTTGGAGATGGTCATTGCCTGGCACTTATCTGGCGCGAATGTTACTTGCCACTTGTGAGCCCAAGCCTGGATGTTGTCCAGGTCTTGCTGCATGCAGGCTTGGACTGCTTCATTATCTGAGGGGTTGCGAATGGAACTGAACACTGTGCAGTCATCAGCGAACATCCCCATTTCTGACCTTATGATGGAGGGAAGGTCATTGATGAAGCAGCTGAAGATGGTTGGGCCTAGGACACTGCCCTGAGGAACTCCTGCAGCAATGCCCTGGGGCTGAGATGATTGGCCTCCAACAACCACTACCATCTTCCTTTGTGCTAGGTATGACTCCAGCCACTGGAGAGTTTTCCCCCTGATTCCCATTGACTTCAATTTTACTAGGGCTCCTTGGTGCCACACTCGGTCAAATGCTGCCTTGATGTCAAGGGCAGTCACTCTCACCTCACCTCTGGAATTCAGCTCTTTTGTCCATGTTTGGACCAAGGCTGTAATGAGGTCTGGAGCCGAGTGGTCCTGGCGGAACCCAAACTGAGCATCGGTGAGCAGGTTATTGGTGAGTAAGTGCCGCTTGATAGCACTGTCGACGACACCTTCCATCACTTTGCTGATGATTGAAAGTAGACTGATGGGGCGGTAATTGGCCGGATTGGATTTGTCCTGCTTTTTGTGGACAGGACATACCTGGGCAATTTTCCACATTGTTGGGTGGATGCCAGTGTTGTAGCTGTACTGGAACAGCTTGGCTAGAGGCGCAGCTAGTTCTGGAGCACAAGTCTTCAGCACTACAGCTGGGATGTTGTCAGGGCCCATAGCCTTTGCTGTATCCAGTGCACTCAGCTGTTTCTTGATATCACGTGGAGTGAATCGAATTGGCCGAAGACTGGCTTCCGTGATGGTGGGGATATCGGGAGGAGGCTGAGATGGATTATCCACTCGGCACTTCTGGCTGAAGATGGTTGCAAACGCTTCAGCCTTGTCTTTTGCACTCACGTGCTGGACTCCGCCATCATTGAGAATGGGGATGTTTGCAGAGCCTCCTCCTCCCGTTAGTTGTTTAATTGTCCACCACCATTCACGACTGGATGTGGCAGGACTGCAGAGCTTTGATCTGATCCGTTGGTTGTGGAATCGCTTAGCTCTGTCTATAGCATGTTGCTTCCGCTGTTTAGCATGCATGTAGTCCTGAGTTGTAGCTTCACCAGGTTGGCACCTCATTTTTAGGTAAGCCTGGTGCTGCTCCTGGCATGCTCTTCTACACTCCTCATTGAACCAGGGTTGATCCCCTGGCTTGTTGGTAATGGTAGAGTGAGGAATATGCCGGGCCATGAGGTTACAGATTGTGCTGGAATACAATTCTGCTGCTGCTGATGGCCCACAGCGCCTCATGGATGCCCAGTTTTGAGCTGCTTGATCTGTTCTGAATCTATCCCATTTAGCACGGTGGTAGTGCCACACAACACGTTGGATGGTGTCCTCAGTGCGAAGACGGGATTTCATCTCCACGAGGACTGTGCGGTGGTCACTCCTACCAATACTGTCATGGACAGATGCATTTGCGACAGGTAGATTGGTGAGGACGAGGTCAAGTAAGTTTTTCCCTCGTGTTGGTTCGCTCACCACCTGCCGCAGGCCCAGTCTCGCAGCAATGTCCTTCAGGACTCGGCCAGCTCGGTCAGTAGTGGTGCTACCGAGCCACTCTTGGTGATGGACATTGAAGTCCCCCACCCAGAGTACATTTTGTGCCCTTGCTACCCTCAGTGCTTCCTCCAAGTGGTGCTCAACATGGAGGAGGACTGATTCATCAGCTGAGGGAGGACGGTCGGTGGTAATCAGCAGGAGGTTTCCTTGCCCATGTTTGACCTGATGCCATGAGATTTCATGGGGTCCAGAGTCAATGTTGAGGACTCCCAGGGCCACTCCCTCCTGACTGTATATCACTGTACCGCCACCTCTGGTGGGTCTGTCCTGCCGGTGGGACAGGACATACCCAGGGATGGTGATGGAAGAGTCTGGGACGTTGGCTGAAAGATATGATTCTGTGAGTATGGCTATTGCTTGACTAGTTTGTGGAACAGCTCTCCCAATTTTGGCACAAGTCCCCAGATGTTGGTAAGGAGGACCTTGCAGGGTCGACTGGGCTTGGTGTTTTGCCGTTGTCGTGTCCGGTGCCTAGTGGTCCGATGCCGGGTGGTCCGTGCGGTTTTATTCTTATTATGACTTTTCGTAGCGAGATTTTACAACTGAGTGGCTTGCTAGGCCATTTCAGAGGGCAATTAAGAATCAACCACATTGCTGTGGGTCTGGAGTCACACATCGGCCAGACCGGGTAAGGGCAGCAGGCTTCCTTCCCTAAAGGACATTAGTGAACCAGATGGGTTTTTACGACAATCCGGTAGTTTCATGGCCATCATTACTGATACTGGTATTTTAATTCCAGATTTTTATTTAATTAATTGAATTTTAATTAATTAATTGAATTTAAATTCGCCAGCTGCCGTGGCGGGATTTGAACTCATGACTCTGGATTTTAGTCCAGGCCTCTGGATTACTAGCCCAGTAACATAACCACTATGCTACCGTACCCGGTAGCATAGTGGTCCCGACTTGGACTCCACTGCCTTCTGTGGCAGAGAATTCCACAGGTTCACCACCCTCTGAGAGAAGAAATTTCTCCTCATCTCAGTCCTAAATTGCATACCCGTATCCTGAGACTGTGACCCCTGGTTCTGGAGTCCCCGGCCATCGGGAACATCCTCTCTGCATCTAGTCTGTCTAGCCTGTTTGAATTTTACATGTTTCGATGAGATCACCTCTCATTCTTCTGAACTCTAGTGATTATCGGCCTAGTCGACCCAATCTCTCCTCATACATCAGTCCTGCCATCCCAGGAATCAATCTGGTAAACCTTCGTTGCACTCCCTCGATGGCAAGGACATCCTTCCTCAGATAAGGAGACAAAACTGCACACAATACTCCAAATGTGGTCTCACCAAGGCCCTGTATAACTGCAGTAAGATATCCCTGCTCCTGTAATCAAATCCTCTTGCAATGAAGACCATAAGAGATAGGAGTAGGCCATTTCGGCCCCTCGAGCCTGCTCGGCCATTCAATGAGATCATGGCTGATCTGATTTTTACCTCAACTCCACTTTCCCGCCTTTTCCCTATATGCTTTGACTCCCTTGCTGATCAAAAATTTGTCTAACTCAGCCTTGGATGTATTCAGTGACTCAGCCCCCACAGCTTTTTGGGGTAAAGAATTCCAAAGATTCACAACCGTCTGGGAAAAGAAATTCCTCCTCATTTCCGTCTTAAACGGGCGACCCCTTATTCTAAGACTATGCCCCCTAGTTTTAGATTCCCCCATGAGGGGTAACATCCTCTCAGCATCTACCCTATCGAGTCCCCTCAGAATCTTGTATGGTTCAATAAGATCTCCTCTCATTCTTCTAAACTCCAATGAGTATAGACCCAACCTGTTCAATCTTTCCTCATAAGACAACCCTTCCATACCTGGAATCAACCTCATGAACCTTCTCTGAACTGCCTCCAATGCAACTATGTCCTTCCTCAAATAAGGGCACCAGAACTGTACGCAGTACTCCAGGTGTGGTCTCACCAGCACCCTGTACAGTTGTAGCATGACTTCCCTGCTTTTATACTCCATCCCCCTGGAACTAAAGGCCAATATTCCATTTGCCTTCCGGATTACCTGTATGTTGACTTTTTGTGTTTCATGTACGAGGACACCCTGATCTCTCTGTACCGCAGCATTTTGTAGTATTTCTCCATTCAAATAATATTTTGCTTTTATTTTTCCTCCCAAAGTGGATGACTTCACATTTTCCCACATTATATTCCATCTGCCAAATTTTTGCCCATTTGCTTCGCCTGTCGATATCCTTTTGCAAACACTTTGTGTCCTCATCGCAACTTGCTTTTCCACCTATCTTTGTGTCATCAGCAAATTTGGCCACAAGACACTCTGTTCCTTCATCCAAGTCATTGATATATATTGTAAATAGTTGAGGCCCCAGCACTGATCCCTGCGGCACCCCACTAGTTACAGATTACCATTTTGAAAATGACCCTTTTATCGTGACTTTGTTTTGTTAATTAGCCATTCCTCTATCCATGCCAGTATATTACCCCCAACACCATGAGCTCTTATCTTGTGCAGTAATCTTTTATGTGGCACCTTATCGAAAGCCTTTTGGAAATCCAAATATACTGCATCCGTTGGTTTCCCTTTATCCACCCTGCCCGTTACTTCCTCAAAGAACTCTAATAAATTTGCCAAACACGATTTCCCCTTCATAGAACCAGGTTGACTCTCCTTGATTGTATTATGAGTCTCCAAATGTCCTGTTACTACTTCCTTAATAATGGATTCTAGTGTTTTCCCAATGACAGATGTTAGGCTAACTGGTCTGTAGTTACCTGCTTTCTGTCTGACTCCCTTCTTGAATAGGGGTGTTACGTTTGTGGTTTTCCAATCCGCTGGGACCTTTCCAGAATCTAGTGAATTCTGGAAGATTACAACCAATGCATCCACTATCTCTGTCGCCACTTCCTTTAAAACCCTCTGATGCAAGCCATCAGGTCCAGGGGACTTGTCAGCCTTTAGACCCATTAGTTTACAACTACTTTTTTTCTGGTAATAGTGATTTGTTTTTAGTTCCTCCCCTTTGCCCTTTGATTTTCTACTATTATTGGTATATTATTTGTGTCTTCTACTGTGAAGACAGATACAAAATATCTGTTCAATTCCTCTGCCATTTCCTTGTTTTCCATTATTATTTCCCCAGTCTCATCCTCTAAGGGACCAATGTTTGCTTTAGCTACCCTCTTCCATACCATTCGCCTACCTAACTGCTTGCTGCATCTGAATGCTCGCTTTCAGCGACTGTTGTACAAGGACACCCAGGTCTCGTTGCACCTCCCCTTTTCCCCAATCTCTCACCATTCAGGTAATAATCTGCTTTTCTGTTTTTACAACCAAAGTGGATAACCTCACATTTATCCACGTTATACTGCATCTGCCATGTTCTTGCCCACTCACCCAACTTGTCTAAATCACATTGGAGCCTCTTTGCATCCTCCTCACAGCTCACATTCCACCCCAGCTTTGTGTCATCTGCAAACTTGGAAATGTTACATTTAGTTCCCTCATCCAAATCATTAATATATATTGTGAATAGCTGGGGCCCAAGCACTGATCCCTGCGGTACCCCTCTAGTCACTGCCTGCCACCCAGAAAAAGCCCTGTTTATCCCTACTCTCTGTTTCCTGTCTGTCAACCAGTTCTCAATCCATGCCAGTATATTCCCCCCAATCCCATGTGCTTTAATTTTGGACACTAACCTCTTGTGTGGGACCTTATCAAAAGCCTTTTGAAAATCCAAATACAGCACATCCACTGGTTCGCCCCTATCTATTCTACTAGTTACATCCTCAAAAAACTCCAGTAGATTTGTTAAGCATGATTTACCTTTCATAAACCCATGCTGACTTTGTCCAATCCCGTTAATGCCCTCCAAGTGTTCTGTTATCACATCTTTTATAATAGACTCCAGCATTTTCCCCACTACTGATGAACTTCTAATCTTTAGCCCTCCTTTCACAACGACATTTCTGAAACTACTGATCTGCTCAGTCACAACCTCACCTGTACCTCCACCTTTGATGCCCTTGTCCCCATTAAAACTGTTACTGTCTCTCACCCTAGTCGTTCCTCGTGGTACGGCCCTCATCTCTGCTTCCTTTAGTTCAAGGGATGCAGACTTGAACGTTCATGGCGGACAACTGGTTTAGTCATTCATCGCCTGATCTGGTTGGACCACATAAAGCACTCTCGGGTCCTGCTCTCCTCTGCCAAAACTGCTCACTATTCCAGGATGATCCTGGAATGCAAAGATAATCCCTGGCTTCACTACAACCCCTCTCCTTGAACCCCTCCTTAAACCCATCTCCCCTGCCTCCTCCACCCTTATCTCCAACAACAAATGCAAGGAGCTCATGGACTATTTTGTCACTAAGATTGAGACCATCCGTTCAACTGCCTCTGCCGCTTCCTTTCCTTCCCCTTGCCCACAAACCAAACTTCCCCTACACTTCCCTCCCTAGCCCTGAACTTGCATCTTTCTCTAGTTTCTCTCCTATCTCCCCTCATGCCCTCTCCAAGCTCATCTTGACCATGAGATCCACCTCCTGCTCCCTTGACTCCATTGCTACCAAACTGTTGACCACCTAACTTCTCTTTCTGGCCCCCATGTCAGCTGATATTGTTAACTGCTCCCTCTCCTCAGGTACTGTCCCCCTCCCCTTTAAATCTGCCGTCATCACCACTCTCCCTCTGTCCTTGCAAACTACTGCCCCATCTCCATCCTCCCATCCCTCTCCAGTCCTTGAATGTGTTGTCACCTCCCAAATCCATCTTCCCTGCATGTTTGAATTCCTCCAATCAGGTTTCCGCCCCTGCCACAGTACTGAAACGGCCCTGACCAAAGTCATAAATGACATCCTATATGACTGACTGACTGTGGTAAACTATCCCACCTCACCCTTCTCGACCTGTCTGCAGCCTTTGACATGGTTGACCACACCATCTTCTTCCAACGCCTCTCCTACGTCGTCCAGCTGGGTGAGACTTTGCTCGCCTGGTTCCATTCTTATCTATCCAGTTGTAGCTAGAGAATCTCCTGCAATGGCTTCTCTTCCTGCTCCTACACCGTTACCTCTGGAGTCCCCCAAGGATCTATCCTTAGCCGACTCCTGTTTCTTGTCTCCATGCTGCTCCTTTGCAACATCATCCAAAAACACAATGTCAGGTTCCATATGTATACTGACGACACCCAGCTCTACCTTACCACCACCTCCCTCGATCACTCCACTGTCTCTGATTTGTCGCATTACTTGTCTGACATCCAGTACTGGACAGGCAAAAATTTCCTCCAGCTCAATATTGGGAAGACAAAAGCCATTGTCTTCGGTCCCCGCCACAAACTCCATTCCCTACTCACTGATTCCATCCCTCTCTCTGAGGCTGAACTGGACCGTTCGCAACCTTGGCGTCCTATTTGACCCCGAGATGAGCTTCCAACCACAGATCCAAGACCACCTAATTTCACCTCTAATGTATTGTGTCTCCACCCTGCCTCAGTTTATCTGCTGCTGAAACCCTCATCCATGCCTTTGTTACCTCTGGACTTGACTGTTCCAATGTTCTCCTGGCCGGCCTCCCATCTTCCACCCTCAATATACTTGAGCTCATCCAAACCTCGCTGCAACTTAGGATACATGCAGCAAATCTTCTTCGCCCATTGCCCCTGTGTTCGCTGACCTACATTGGCTCCCGGTCCACCCACACTTTGATTTTAAAATTCTCATCCTCATGTTGAAATCCCTCCATGGCCTCAAGCCTTCCTATCTGAACATGGTAGTGTTAGCACTGCCTCTTCTCTGAAATCAGTGGTGTTAGCCTGTTCCTTGTCTGAATTTTCTTGCCTGCCTGACAATGACGGGATCAAATTACACATTCCAGAGAACTTGAATTACTCTGCAGCAGACTGGATCAAATTACACATTGCGGACAAAGGGTTGGGTGAGTATTGTCCTCCCACTTCCTGTCGGTGGCAATACTAGAATGTGTTACTGCCACCTTCGTGGTGGCAGCAGAGGCAACTGTAAATGATAGCTCTTTCAGAGCCAGCACAGGCACATTGAATCAAATAGCTTCCTTCTGAGCTGTGAAATGCTATGCTTCAAGTATTCAGATGTAAGGAGTCTTACAACACCAGGTTATAGTCCAACAGATTTATTTAAAATCACAAGCTTTCGGAGGCTTCCTCCTTCGTCAGTTGAGTGGAGGAGTGAAGGAGGAAGCCTCCGAAAGCTTGTGATTTTAAATAAATCTGTTGGACTATAACCTGGTGTTGTAAGACTCCTTACATTTGTCCACCCCAGTCCATCACCGGATCTCCACATCAAGTATTCAGGATATTGGAATGAAATTCTCACCTTGTGTTCAAACTGTATACAAGTTGTGGACCATTTATAATTGCAGGAGGCATGAGGATGTCTTCCTCAGTACAGAACAATTCATGGTGCAATTCGTAACAATTAGTCATTTTGTGACTTAAATATAATTATTACATGAAAAAAAGTTGTTGCATAATATTGAGTGCAGTTGACGATACCAAAGGGAATTCCTTGAAGTGTGGGCATACATTACTTGTTCTGCCTTGTATCTTCCTTGAGGATTGAAAGGTATTAAACTGATATTTGCTTGTTATTTCTGGAATGACTGTTACTCGTAATAATGGAATTCACCCACCTTGCAACCGATGGTTAGAGCAGTGATTGACATATTTTGTATTTTTCATCAGTTAAATGAGGGAGATTATCATTAATGTACTCTATATAAAACATTTTGTGTGTTCAAAACATCAGAAGAACATTGAGGTTTAAAAAAAATGCCTAATTTTAATTATCTCCAATATTAAACAAAGGCAGAATTGAGTTTGCTTCCTAAAGACTGGTTGTTGTCATTCGTTATCAACTGTTGCAATACGGTAGTTTTTGTTTAGAAGGTTTTCACCTGCAGGAAAAATCACTGCAATCTACACTGATCTTTTCAGGAAAAAAAAGCATTTACTATGTGGCAAAGCCCAAGAGTGTGCACTTCGATCAATATCACATAAGTTGCTTTCTTTTAGGAGTTGACCTGTTCGCTTGTAGCATGTTTGATTTATTTTCGTGTTGTCCAACAATCAACATTTCTTATTTCTAAAGGAGATCAATAACTTCAATGCATGAGCAGTATTAATTGTGGTTTAAAGTCAACGATGTTCAATTATATAGTCTTTTTAATAATGATGGTGAATACCTTCTTTCTTTATTTTCTGTTTTGATTTGTTTTGCAACTTGAGTCTGTCAGTATTTGGAAATCATTCTCAAATCTTTTAAATGAGAATTCACTTGATTGCCTTTATTGATTTATAAATGGGAAAGGCATGGTTTTAGGTTAAGTAACATTATTTGTGATTAAAGGAAAGGTACAAGTCGAGTAAAGGGAGTGGATGGAGCATGGTGTTTGTACTTCCCTTTCACCTCTGGGACCTGAGTTTGAATCCAGCACAGACTGACAGGATGAACGTTTCCTCCCCATAAGGGTACTTCATGAAAGTTGGGGTGCTCACAACTTCTTAATTTTGTGTTGTGAATAGCACTCATTATCAGTCGCAACCAGGATCGTGTGGAAAATAGAAATATTCTCACATTGGTGCAGAAGGGAATGGACATCTGAGGTTGGGGATGAGGCCCGTTGTTTCAGGAGACAGATTAAATTCTGCAGCTCTTTGTGTTATACTTGACTTAGATGTTATTAATGCTGACACTGGTTAACATATCCTAGCAGTACAATCCTTCACAATTATCAGCAAAAGTGCTTGGCAAAAAACTTTTAACAAGTTTATGTATTAAGTAGCTTAGACAAAGGTTACATATTAGAAAATAATGAAGTGATTATTTTAATAGTGGCATGAGCCAATGAATGTGTTATAAATAAGTTTACTTGGAGCGTAACTTTCAACTTTGGTTGTGACGGATTGGCCGCACATTATACAGCCCACCCAATTTTCCTCTCCGTTGAAGTCAATTGATAGAAAAATCGGGCGAGTTGTATAACGGGGAACCAATCAACTACCACCCGTTGAGAGCTCTGCGCTTGGTGTCTGAATCTAGAAGCTTTTTTTAAATATTGTCCAACTTTTCTGTATATTAGCTTGCAGGCTTTTTTGTGATTTTTCTATTTTGTTCGGTTCTTTGTACTTTCTGGGATTTATGTTTTAATAGGAAGGGCCAGGGGATTGGTCGACACTGGATGCAGAGGTTTTAATGAAGGAAGATGAGATTTGTGGAACCAAAAGTCCAACACCACACAAAATCCTATTAGACACCCGTTTTGAATTGCCTTTTGGTGAGTACCTTTGAACCGCATTTGATGGGGGAGGGACAAATTGTTTAAAGTATAATTTAAAAACTGAACCAACTCCATGTGAGCTTAATAAATGATGCAAATCTGAAATTAAGATTAGAAATAGCTTGCACGCAGCACTCTGCACCTCTTTCCAGCATTGGTTGCCTCTTTCTGAAAATAATTTATACATTTGAACTCTTGCCCATCATCTGTTGTTTTCTTCCCACCCACTTCTCGTGTTATCATTTGGTCTTCTCCAGCCTGACCATGATGGTTCTGATGAGGGTTCCTACTTGAAACATGAACTTTTAGTTCGTTTTTAGATGCTGACTGATCTGTTTTGCATTTCTAATCTTTTCTGATTTTGTTCACCCTGTACTGAGGCTTGAACATTGCATTAAATTGTAAAACAAAAAGTAAAATACTGCAGATACCAGAAATCTGAAATAAAAACAGAAAATCCTGAAAATGCCCAGCTTCCTCTGTCCAGAGATGCTGCCTCACCTGCTGAGTGTTTTCTGCATTGAATTGTACAAAACATGGTCAGTACAGTGCCTTTTGTCAATAGCTAGGAAGACCATATAACTGCATGGTGATGAGTTAAGTCTTTTGTTGCAAAATCTTATAATAAATAATAGACAAATTATAATGCCTGATCTGTATTTAGTAAATGGATGAAAATAAAGCATATGAAAGAAAGTAAGGATTGTTGCTGTGTAATTAACATTGTTTGAAGCATTCTGTATTTATCACCATGAAAAATGTAATACATTGTGTTGTAATATGTAATATATGATTATTAAATTCATATTGAAAGTATTATAGTTTACCCATGTCATATTCATTTCCTTTGGGGAAGGAAATGTTTCAGTGTTATAAGAACATAAGAACATAAGAAATTGGAGCAGGAGTAGGCCAATCGGCCCCTCGAGCCTGCTCCGCCATTCAATAAGATCATGGCTGATCTGATCCCAACCACAAATCTAAAGAACACAAGAAGTCGGAGCAGGACCCGGCCACATAGCCCCTGGGCCCTCTCCGCCACCCACAGGTCATTGACCGATCCGAACTCAGCTTCATGTCCAATTTCCTGCCCGCTCCCCATAACCCCTAATTCCCTTTACTTCTAGGAAACTGTCTATTTCTGTTTTAAATTTATCTAATGATGTAGCTTCCACAGCTTCCTGGGGCAGCAAATTCCACAGACCGACCACCCTCTGAGTGAAGAAGTTTGTCCTCATCTCAGTTTTGAAAGAGCAGCCCCTTATTCTAAGATTATGCCCCCTAGTTCTAGTTTCACCCATCTTTGGGAACATCCTTACTGCATCCACCCGATCAAGACCCTTCACAATCTTATATGTTTCAATAAGATCGCCTCTCATTCTTCTGAACTCCAATGAGTAGAGTCCCAATCTACTCAACCTCTCCTCATATGTCCGCCCCCTCATCCCCGGGATTAACCGAGTGAACCTTCTTTGTACTGCCTCGAGAGCAAGTATGTCTTTTCTTAAGTATGGAGACCAAAACTGTATGCAGTATTCCAGGTGCGGTCTCACCAATACCTTATATAACTGCAGCAATACCTCCTTGTTTTTATATTCTATCCCCCTAGCAATAAAAGCCAACATTCCGTTGGCTTTCTTGATCACCTGCTGCACCTGCATACCAACTTTTTGATTTTCTTGCACTAGGACCCCCAGATCCCTTTGTACTGCAGTACTTTCCAGTCTCTCGCCATTAAGAAAATAACTTGCTCTCATTAGTTATGTGAATGAATAACTGATGATATTTTGAAGGTCAATAAAATACCAGAAATTATACCAGAACTGAGAGGTTATAACCTATCAGGAAAGAATGAACAGGCTGAGACAATTTTCTCTAGAAAAAAGACTGAGGGGTGACCTGATACAGGTCTTTACGTTTACCTTATCAAACTTTTTCATAATCTTAGAGAAAATGTTTCCACTTGCGGGGGAGGCCAGAACTAGGGACAATAAATATAAGATTGTCACCAATAAATCCAACAGGGAATTCAGGAGAAACTTTTTTACCCAGAGAGTGGTTAGAATGTGGAACTTGCTTCCACATGGAGTACTTGAGGCGACTAGCATCGATGCATTTAAGGGGAAGCTAGATAAACACATGAGGGAGAAATGAATAGAAGGATATGCTGATAGGGTTGGATGAAGATGGGTGGGAAGAGGCTCATGTGGAGCATAAATGCTGGCATGGACCTGTTGGGCCGAATGGCCTGTTTCTGTGCTGTACATTCTGTGTAATAATAGAGGAGGAACGTTCGGATAATTCACTATCCCCTTTTTAGAAATTGGACGTTTTAAACAAAGTTGCTTAACTAGTGGTGACCCCCAATGTTTCTCATGGATAAAACTTTAAGGTTTCATATTCAAATGATTAGCTTCCTTCAGGAGGTAATTTAATTGTGGGAAGGACATCTACTCCCCATCTATACTATCAACTTTATAAATGTTTTGAAACTTCCATGCTCAGCCTTATTCATTTCTTTCATGGTAGAATTTCCACAATGTTGGAAATATATCGACGTTCCTTCATCGTTGCTGGGTCAGAATCCTGGAACTCCCTCCCTAACAGCACTGTGGGAGAACCTTCACCACATGGACTGCAGCGGTTCAAGGAGACAGCTCACCATCACCTTCTCAAAGGCAATTAGGGATCGGCATTAAATGCTGGCCTTGCCAGCGACACCCACATCCCATGAACGAATAAACAGAAGTGTACAGTGTGGTGGATTGAAATTAGTGTTAGTAGGCCAATACATTAGTTGTTGTCTTGCAATGAAAATCTCAACAACAACATTTAATGTAGAAAAACGTCCCAAGATGGTCACAGAGGTGTAATCAAAAATCAATGGATGCCAAACCAAAGAAAGACATATTAGAAGGGTTAACCAAAAGCTTGGTCAAAGAGGTGGGTTTTAAGGGTCAGAGGGAGGTGGAGAGGCAGAGGGGCTTAGGGAGGGAATTCCAGAACATGGAGCCTAAGTAGCTGAAGTTACAGCTATCAATCGTGGGAGTTGGGATGCACAAAAGGTGCACAGAGTTCGAGGAATGTAGAGTTGTTGGGGATGGGATGGGGTGGGGTTGTCGGGCTGGGATGGGTTACAGAGCTAGGGAAGAGTGAGGTCATGAAGGGTTTTAAATCCTATCATGAGAGTTTTTAACTTTGATGTATTTGGGGACCGGGAACCAATATAGGTTAGCAAAGAAAGGGATGATAGGTGAGTGGTACCTGGTGCAGGATAGGATACAGGCAGCAGAGATTTGAATAAACTTTACGGATAGTGCAAGATGGGAGGATGACCAGGAGATGATATACTTTTGTCTGGCGGTGACAAAGGCATGAAGGAAGGTTTGAGCAGCAGGGGGACTGAGGTAAGGACAGAGGCGGGCATTGTTATGGAAGTGGAAGTATGCTGTCTTTATGATGACGATATGGGTCAGAAGCTCAGCTTTGGATGTTGAAGTTGTGAAGAGTTTGGTTCAGCCAGAGGCGCTGGCCAGAAGGGGGATGCAATGGGTGGAAAGGGTACAACATTTGTGGCGGGGGATTGAAGATGATGGCTTCAGTCTTCCCAGTATTACAGTGGAGAAAATTACGGCACATCCAGACTGGATGTCAAATAAGCAGTGTGACAACTGAGATAGTAGGGGGGAGTTTAGAGACGTGGTGAAGAGGTAGAACTGGATGTCATCACTATACTTATGGAAGATGACCCCACGTTTGCAGATGATTTCTCCAAGGACCAGGATGTAGATGAGGCAGAGGATGGGGCCAAGGATAGATGCTTGGGAGACTCCGCAGGTAACATCAAGTCCACAGCACAGTAACAGGCCATTCGACCTAACTGGTCTATGCCGGTGCTTGTGCTCCACATGAGCCTCCTTGCACCCTACTTCATCTAACCCTACCACCATATTCTTCTACTCCATTCGTCCTTGTGTGTTATCTAGCTTCCCCTTAAATACAGCAATGCTATTTGCCTCAACTACTGCTTGTGGTAGAGCGCTCCACATTCTTACCACTCTTTGGGTAAAGAAGTTTCTCCTGAATTCTCTATTGGATTTATTAGTGACTATCTTACATTTATGTCCTCTAGTTTTGGACTCCCCCATAAGTGGAAGCATTTTCTCTATGTCTACCCTATCAAAATCATTCATTATTTTAAAGACCTCTATCAGGTCACCCCTCAGCCTTCTCTTTTCGAGAGAAAAGAGCCCCAGCCTGTTTAGCCTTTCCTGATAAATATATCCTCTCAGTTCTGGTATCATCCTTTTGAATCTTATTTACACCTTCTCCAATGACTCTATATCCTTTTTATAATATGGAGACCAGAAATGTGTACAGTTCTACAAGTGTGGTTTAACCAAGGTTCTATACAAGTTTAACATGACTACTCTGCTTTTCAATTCTATACTTCTAGACATGAACCTCAGTGCTTGGTTTGCCTTTTGTATGGCCTTATTAACCTACATCGCTACTTTTAGTGATTTGTGTATCTGTACCCCTAGATCCCTTTGCTCCTCTACCCCATTTGTTATCCAAGCAGTGTGTGACCTCCTTATTCTTCCTGCCAAAATGCACCACCTCACACTTGCCTATATTGAAATTCATTTGCCAATTACACGCCCATTCTGCAAGTTTATTAATGCCTTCTTGCATTTTGACGCATTCTTCCTTTGTATAAACTACACCCCCCAATTTGGTGTCGTCCGCAAATTTTGAAATTGTACTTCCGATTCCTGAGTCCAAATCGTTGATGTAAATTGTGAACAACAGTGGACTCAGCATCATTCCTTGTGGAACACCACTTCCCACTTTTTGCCATTCTGAGTGACTACCCTTAATCCTACGCCCTGTTTTCTGTTTTGTAGCCAGCTTGCTATCCATTCTGCTATTTGTCTCCTGACTCCACGTGCTCTGACCTTAGTCATGAGCCTACAATGCGGTACCTTGTCGAAGGCCTTTTGAAAATCCAAATATATTACATCTACTGCATTACCCTTGCCTACTCTTCTTGTTATCTCCTCAAAGAATTCAATGAGGTTGGTCAAGCATGACTTTCCCTTCTGAAATCCGTGCTGACTATTATATTTTCATTTTCTATAAGTTTTTCTGTTACACCTTTGAGTAAATATTCCATTATCTTTCCTACCACCGATGTTAATCTAACTGGTTTATAGTTCTCTGGACTTGTTCTATCCCCTTTTTAAATATAGGAATAAGATTAGCTGCCCACCAGTCCTCTGGCACTATTCCCTTTTCTAATTAATTTTTATACAGATATATATATGTAATAGTGCTTCTGCTATCCTTCCCTAACTTCTTTTAATATGGACTGAGGCAATCCACCCGGACCTCTCTAAGTTTGATTAGTTTATCAATTATCTCCCCCCTTTCTATCTTCAATGTCTATATCTTTTGATTTCTTAATGTCAAGCCCAACTTATTCGTCTGCCTGGTAAATATTGGGGCAAAGTAACTATTCACTATTTCTGCCATTTCGCTGTCATTATCTGAGTTTATCTTGTGCATCCCTTAGTGGCCCTACCTCTATCCTGATTTTTTTCTTTTGCTATTTGTGTGTCTGTAGAATACTTTACTATGTCTTTTTACGTTCCTTGATAATTTAATTTCGTAGTTCCTCTTTGCTTTCCTAATTTTTTTTGACATCTTTCCTAACCTCTTCATATTCCCTTTTGCCATCCTCTCCTTTATTGTCTATGGACTTTGACTATGCCTTTTTTTTTAGTTTCAATTTTGCCCTTATCTCTTTATTCATCCATGATGTTTCATTATTGGCTAGTTTGTTCTTGTTTTTTAGAGGAATATATTTCTCCTGAACTCTGTTGATCACCGTTTTAAATATTTCCCACTGCTGCTCTATCTCTTTCCCTACCTCTTCTTGCCAGTTTATTTGGGAGTAGTTGAAAGCTCCCATGATTATTATTAGATTTTTTTTTACTCATTTCATAGATTTGCCTACCTATTTCCCTTCCACTATTAGGTGGTACGTAGAATATACCTATTAACATGATCAATCACTTCTTCTCCTTTGTCTAAATCCGTATGGATTCTGTTTCTATCTTAATATTACTTATGTCCCTTTTTTCTATTGCCATTATGTTGTCTCTAATTAGTACAGCTACCCCACCCCCTATTTCTTCCTTCCCTATCCTTTCTAAAGATGTTATATCCTGCAATATTTAACTGCCAGTCCTGTTCTTTATGTAGCCATGTTTCAGTTATCCCTACTACATCTGGCTCCTTGCTACAAATTATTGCCTCCAGTTCCACCGTTTTGTTTCAGATGCTGTGCACATTGCTGTACGGGCAATTTAATTTGTTTTCAATAATTGTTCCCTTCACTTTATTTTTAAGTCATTTTGCACTGATGTTCTATAACTGTATTTCTTCCCTGACCGTTTGTTACTCTTGTTTCTTGCCTTGGTCTGACCTTTACTCTCATCTCTTATTCCTTTTATTTTCAGAAATGTTATTTTTGCCAGATCCCTCCCCCCATGTAACTAGTTTAAAGTCCTATCCACAGCCTTATTTATCCTTTCCGTTCAAACACTGGTCCCATTCAGGTTCAGGTGGAGCCTGTCCCAGTGTTACAGCTCCTTCCTATCATACTACTGGAGCAAGTGTCCCATAGAATGGAACCCCTCCTTCCCACACCACTCTTTCAGCCACGCAGTCACCTTCCTGATCTGTTTATCCCTATGCCAATTAGCATGTGGCTTGGGTGGTAATCCTCAGGTCCTGTTTTTTTTATTTAGTTCTTAACTTCTGATTATCCCTTATCAGGACCTCCTCCCTTTTCTTCCGTGTCATTGGTCCCAACATGGACCAGGACAACTGGATCTTCCCCCTTCATTTCCAAGTTCCTCTCCAGTTGATCTGAGCTATCCTTTACCTTTGCACCAGTTAGGAACACATCCTTCTGGACTCTCGGTCACGACTGCAGAGGACTCTCTCTATCCCCCTAATTATAGAATTTCCTACCACTACAGCCTTTCTATCCTGCTTCTCCACGGTGCCACGTTTAGCATTCTGGCTGTCCACCCCGCAGCCTACGTCCTTATCCTCTCAGATGACAAGTAAGAACATAAGAAATAGGAGCATGAGTAGGCCATACGTCCCCTCCAGCCTTCTCTGCCAGTCAACAAAATCATGGCCGATCTTTGACCTCAACTCCACTTTCCCGCCCGATCCCCTAGAGTCCAAAAATCAATCTATCTATCTAAGCCTTGAACATATTCAATGACTCAGCATCCACAGCTCTCTGGGGTAGAGAATTCCAAAGATTCACAACCCTCAGTGTGAAGAAATTCCTCTTCATCTCAGTCTTAAATGGTCGACCCCTTATCCTGCACCTATGCCCCCTAGTTCTAGACTCTCCAGCCAGGGGAAACAACCTCTCAGCATTTACCTTGTCAAGCCCCCTCAGAATCAGTACCCTCAGTACATTGTACATGTTGGATAGGACTAGTGTCTGTGGGATCTCCTTCTCTAGCTCCCCTTGGTTCCCCACACCCTGCTGATCTACAGTCACAGTCTCCCCTTCCTGTTCCTGTGCTTTCCTCTGAGTTGTGACCGTACTCTGGAGAAAACTATCCAAAAATTCCTCCCCTCTGTGTTAGAGTGTCTCTAACTTGGACTCTACCTCAACGATTCTGAGCTAGAGTGTCTCAAGGCAGAGACATTTCCTGCAGATGTGGCAATCTGGGACAGTCTCACTGTCCATAAACTCCCTCATAACAGTCCCAATGCAGTGCCTGCTTTGCCATTTCTAATTTTTATTTATTTATCTGTTGTAATTTAATTCTAGATATAATCCAATTACTTGATTTCAGATTAATTTGTAACTAATTAGTCTTGTTTTTTGTTTACTAACTTCTTTGTTTTAGTATCTCCATAACTCCTATTATGTTTTTACATTTTTATTTAATGCAATTCAGATCCCTTTAATGTTGGTATCCTCTATTTAGTTAATTTTAATGTTATCCCCTATGATCTAATTAATTACTCTGATTATTTATTTACTTATTTACTTATGCCCCTTGGTTTAAATTACTTAGCATCTCCTTCCACTAATTACCACTCTCCCCAAATTCCCGTCGTCACTCTAGCAGATTCACCCAACTTTGTGCTTAATGCTCTGCTTTTGCAGATATCCTTCCAACATAAACCTTCAGAAACACACCAGTTACAACCGGTGAGTCAACTCCCAGCCACAATAATGATTTAGGTACCCACTTGCAGCTGTTAATTGTCACTGACTTGAGTTTTTTTAAAGTTAGAAAACCAAAAGCAAAAATCTGTGGATTCTGGAAATCTGAAATAAAAACAAAAAATGCTGGAAATACTCAGCAGGTCAATAGCAACAGTGGAGAAAGAAAGAGAGTTAATGTTTCAGGTTGCTGACCTTTCACCAGAACTGGAAGAAGTTAAAAATTTAACAGAGTAAGCTAGTATAGAGCCAGGGAAAGAGAAGGGGAGTGGGGGGTGGGGAGAGAGGTAAGCACAAAAGGGAAGATCTGTGGAGGGCAGGAGTGATTAAATGACAAAAGGCATGATGGTGCAAGGTGAGGAGGGTGGTAATGGGACAAGTGAAGAAACAAAAGTTGGGTCTAGAGGAGCTGTGAATGGCAACAGCAAAACCATTACCAGCACCTGCTGACTGGAAAAAATGGGAGCAGTGGTTTTGATCTAAAATTATTGAAATCAGTTTTAAGTCCAGAAAGTTGTATTGTGCCTAATCAAAAGGTGAGGTGCTGTTCCTCAAGCTTCCATTGAGCTTCTTTGGAACAGTGTAGGAGGCCGAGGACAGAGGTCAGAGTGGGAGTGGGATGGAAAATTAAAATGGCGACTGGAAGGTCAGGGTCATGCTTACGGACTGCACAGATGCAAAGCGATCACCCAATCTGCATTTGGTCTCCACGATGTAGAGGAGACTGCATCGTGAGCAGCGAAT
This sequence comes from Heptranchias perlo, assembly GCF_035084215.1. Classification (NCBI taxonomy): domain Eukaryota; kingdom Metazoa; phylum Chordata; class Chondrichthyes; order Hexanchiformes; family Hexanchidae; genus Heptranchias; species Heptranchias perlo. The sequence goes on from NC_090325.1 coordinate 57,848,511, forward strand.
ACAATATACTAAATTGAAAGAAGTACAAGTAAATCGCTGTTACACCTGGAAGGAGTGTTTGGGGCCCTGGACGTTGGGAACGGAGAAGGTGAAAGGATAGGTGTTGCATCTCCTGCACTCGCACAGGAAGGTACCATGGGAAGGAGAGCAGGTGTTGGGGGCTATGGAAGAGTGGACCAGGATGTCGCAGAATGAATGGTCCTTTCGGAATGCTGAAAGGGGAGGGGAGGGGCAGATGTGTTTGGTAGTGGCATCACACTGGAGGTGGCAGAAATGGCGGAGGATAATCTGTTCAATGTGGAGGCTAGTGTGGTGGAAGGTGAGGACAAGGGGGACCCTATCGTGGTTCTGGAAGGGAGGGGAAGGGGTGAGGGCAGAAGTGCAGGAAATGGGACAGACATGGTCGAGGGCTCTGTCTAAGACAGTGGAGGGAATCTTCAGTTGAAGAAGAAGGAAGACAATATCGGAAGCACTGGTGTGGAAGGCGGCATTGTCGGAACAGATGCAATGGAGACGGAGAAACTGGGAGAATAGAATAGAGTCCTTGCAGGAAGCGGGGTGGGAGGAAGTGCAATCAAGGTAGTCAGTGAACTTGTAGTAGATATTGGTTGCCAGCCTATCCACAGAAGTGGAGATAGAGAAGTCGAGGAAGGGAAGTGTCTGGGATGGAACATGTGAAGGCGAGGGAAGGATGGAAATTAGAAGCAAAGTTGATAATTTTCCAGTTTGGGGCGAGAACAGGAAGCGGCACCGATACAGTAACCAAGTTAGATTTCAGTTTTATAACAATACACTTTGTGTTCTACTCACCCACTACTTACCAGTGAATTCCCACTCTCACCAAATTCCCGTCGTCACTCTGTACAACAAGTCACTTGGTTTAGCAGATTCACCCAGCTCTGTGCCTAAATCAAAACTGTGCAAGAGAAGCCATTTCTGGAGGTGCTCTGGCTACAATTGGAAGGTAAGAGTGAAACCAAGCAAGGGTAGTCCCACTGAACTGGACATCGGGGGTGAGGTGTTGGAGGAGAATGGTGTCAACCATGTCAAAGGCTGAAAAGAGGTCAAGGAGAACAAAGGAGGGATAATGCACCATAGTCACAGTTACATAGCTTGTTATTTGTGACTTTGGTTAGGACTGTTTTGGTGCTATGTCAGAGATGGAAACTTGATTGGAGAGATTCAAACAAGGAGTTGCAGGAAAGATAAGGATGGATTTGAGAGTTGACAACTTGCTCAAGGACTTTGGAGAGGAAAGGGAATTTGGAGATGGAGTGGTAGTTTGAAAGGTAAGAGTATTCAATGGTGAGTTTTATAGATGATGGGATAATGACTGCAGTTTTGAAAGGTAGGTGGACAGTTCCTAAAGAGAGGGAATAATTTACAATGTCAGCTAGCATAGGGACCAGGAAGGGAAGTTGGGTGATTTGCGGTTTAATGAGAACATAAGAACATGAGAAATAGGAGCAGGAGTAGGCCTGATGGCTCCTTGAGCCTGCTCCACCATTTATTAAGATCATGGCTGATCTTTGATCTCTGCTCCACTTTCCTGCCCGATTCCCATATCCCTAGATTCCCCTAGAGTCCAAAAGTCTATCTATCTCAGCCTTGAATATATTCAATGACTTGGCATCCATAGCCCTCTGGGGTAGAGAATTCCAAAGATTCACAACCCTCTGAGTGAAGAAATTCCTCCTCATCTCAGTCTTAAATGGCCACCCCTTATCCTGTGACTATGCCCCCTCGTTCAAGACTCTCCAACCAGGGGAAAGAACCTCTCAGCACCTACCCTGTCAAGCCCCCTCAATCTTGTACCTGCATGTTAACTTCCTGTGATTCGTGTACAAGGACACCCTCTGAATACCAACATTTTAGAGTGTCTCTTTTTAAAAAAAAATCTGCTTTTCTAGTCTTCCTACCAAAGTGAATAATTTCACATTTCCCCACATTATACTCCATCTACCATCTTCTCGCCCACTCACTTTACCTGTCTATAATCTCTTTGCAGCTCTTTGCATCCTTCTCACAGTTTACTTTCCCACTTAAATTTGTATCGTCTGCAAACTTGGATACATCACACTTGGTCCCCTCATCTAAGTCATTGATATATATTGTAAACAGCTGAGGCCCAAGCACCAATCCTTGCAACACCCCACTAGTTACAACCTGCCAACCTGAAAATGTTCATTTTATTCCTACACTCTGTTTTCTATCCATTAACCAATCCTCAATCCATGCTGATATATTACCCAAAATCCCTTGAGCCCTAATCTTGTGTAACAACCTCTTGAGAGAGAGAAAGAGCAAGATGTTATTCGGCGCTGGAACAGAGAGTGGAGGGCACTGAAGATCGGGGGGGATGGGGAGCAGGGGACATTGGAGCAGGGTGAAAAGTTAGGTTAATTTTGTTTTTTTAACTTTATGCAATGGTTTTTTATTTAATTTATTTTGTTTACTTTTGCCTGACCCGGCCCTTCACGCCTGATACCAGGAGTGAATTGGAAGCCGTAGGAAATCCGCCCAGATAAGTTTAAAATTGTTTTAACTACCTACTACGTCAGAAATGAAGTACCTTAAGTACCTCAATGAGGTAAATTTGGTTCTTTAACTGTCATCCCACCGGCTTTAATTGCCACACGTGCACAGGCGTGTCTGGGGAACCCGGTAGTCGGTGGGTTGGAGCCGGCTTCTAAACCAGCTATGGATTTTCGCAGCCCCAACGCACCCGCAATTTGATTTTAAAATTGAGCCCCATCTGTTTGATTCTGTGCTTCCTGTTTTTTTTCATGATCTTCCATTTCCATTTTCTTCATGATCTTGATTTTATTCCCTTCATCATTTATCTCTTTTTGTTCCTTTTCTTTCTCTCCTTACCCAAGTCTACATTCCAAACTACAAGAGATTAAAAATATGCCTGATAAAATACATTTCAGTTATTTCTGTATCCCCTGTTGTGTAGGAAAGTCCACAGATGTCATTACTCATGAGAAATATTTGGTCTATCCATGTTCTGTTCATAACTCATATAGAATACAGGAACCCTCATAAAGATGAGGGCATTAAAATTGGGTTTGCTGTTTTTTGCTCGGGGTGAGGTGGGATTGGTTTGACGAGATAAAATGACCTGTCAAACCTCCTGTACTCTGAAGCCATAGCTTCCCAATACAAATTTTGTACGAATGAACCTAGTCTTTTTAAAACTTGAGAAATATAATCTGTCACAAACAGTTGTGTAGTACCTTGTCTTCACCTGCCATCACCCTGTTACCCCAGGCCTATGATATAACATTTGCCTGTAATGCTTCAATTTTTTACTCGTTAGTTTGTTTGTGTAGTTTAGCAGTCAGTAGTCTTTGACAATAAGTGTTCATATAAAATTGAATAGTACCTGAAAATTGCAACATTTTAAATCAAGACTTAAGATTTATTTATTTTGAAAATTTATGGTTGTCTTGGCTATGTAAGCTTCTTTGAAGTAATTACATCTTTTTTATTTATGCAAGTACAAGGCTTTGATCTGACTGTAACTGTGATGATGAATTACAATATCTGTATTAATTAGATCTTAACTAATGGACTTGCTTTTGTGAGGTTATTGTTTGAAGACCAACCGTATCAATAAACAGCTATCAATGTTTATTAAATTTTATCTAACTACAAATTAGTTGCTCAGATGAAAGCCGAGCCCTTATGAAGTGGTTTTCCTCTCATGATTTTATTTATTTTTAATGTAAGTTAAGTGTTTTTTGAACTTCACCCTGTTAAAGTTATCTAGCCTGCGACCTGTTCAGTCGAGTAAAAATTTGGTAGCTCTCAAGCTGAAAGGTGGAATGTTACTGTTCAGAACTCTGGCCAACCAAAACTCCAGATTGATCAAATGTATCCTGATGCTGGTGACTCTCGCTCCTGGAGGCATATATTCTGTTTGTTTTCACGATAATGTTTATTATGCTATTAATGGCAGTGGGTTTGGCCGTTTCAGTTTCACGGAGCTGGGATGTCTGTTCTCAGCACCACTTCTCATCGGTGGATATATCTGAACAGGCCTGCAGCAGGGTGAATAACCTGCACTGGGAGGCCCTCACAAATCGAGTTTCAGTGGACCGGAATTTAGTACAGTAAGGTCCTGCTGTACTTGGAGAAAAGTTTTTTTAAAAAAAGGTTGACATTGCAAAGAGTTTTGAAAAAATATGTTACTAATCAACTTTATAATGAGAGGTTTGTCATTTGGACTTTAACTGTCCAATATGTTGCCAACCCTCCCGGATTGCCCAGAAGTCATCTGGAATGGGACATCTCCCAGGCACTGCTGCTATCGCAGGCAGTGCATTCCAGATCATAACAACCCGCTGCATAAAAGAAGTAGTTCAAAATTAGGAAGGGTATTGATAGGGTAAATAAGGAGAAGTTGTTTCCACTGGCAAAAGAACCAGAGGGGAGAAGAGGAGAATTTTTTTACGCAACGAGTTATGATCTGGAATGCACCGCCTGAAAAGATGGTGGAAGCAGATTCAACAGTAACTTTCAAAAGGGAATTGGATGCCCTATTCAAAGAAGACCTGGGCAGCCTACCAGTGTCTGACCAACATTTATCCCTCAACTCGCAACACCAAAACAGATTAATTGGTCATCTCATTTGTTGCTTGTGGGACCTTGCTGTGTGCAAATTGGCTGCTGTGATTGTCTACATAACAACAGTGACTACTTAAAAGTAATTATTTTATCCTGGATATCCTAAGGACATGAAAGGCACTATATAAATGCAAATTCTTTCCTTGTTCTTTCAAGTGTTATGCTCCGTTACATTGTAAACACAACAAACCATTTGTGTAACTGTGTATTTGTTCAATACACTCTGGTGCTACTTAAAGGATTGCTGCAAAAGCAGGAAAAACAAAGTGTTTTTCTTTTATTTGTTTTTATGTTGATACTTATTTTTCTCCTTTTCTCTTCCCCCTGCCAAAAAAAAACTTCAAACATGCCTTCCACAGTCGAATAACCTCCATGACCAAGCAGGTTAGATGATGTGTTCTGCCTCCACAGTCAATATTGATGCCACACTGCAGGAAGAAAGTTTCATGAGAGAAGGTTTTATTTGACGTACTGTAATTTCTTGCTCTGATTTAAGAGATTGAAGTGCACCCTGCAGCCAGAGATGGAAACTCAGTCATTAGTGGAATATGACAGATTTGAAGTAATCAATTCTGTAAATGAATGATCAGTTTAAAAAATAATAGAACTGGCAAAAGGGAACAGATGTACACATGCTGTAATTTGAACTGAGCAATAATAGGCCCAGCAGTACAATAGGTTATAATTAAGGTCAGGCAGAATGAGACCACAGTCAAGCTACATGGCCTCACTGTAGGCTACTGTATGATTAGGCATCCATAATAGCTCTTTGATTGTAAATTTTGCAATTTGTCAGGTTTTTTTTGAAAAAATGCTTTCTTTGAATAGTTATCTGAATTATAGTTATGATTATTGCATGGCAAACAGGCCTATTGTAAGGTCTAGAAACTCTTGTTTCTGTTCTCTTCAGGGCAGCTAGGTGTTACGCAGTTTGTTATGTTGGGTGCTCTAAATCTATTAGAATGCTGATGCCCTGTTATAGGAGGTATTGTGTAGAATTATTACCCCTTGCTGTGACTTACTGCTGTCTGTGTGTGTGTGTATATAGCTGGCCAGAGATTTTATCAACCTTTCTCTAGGCTTCTCGTAAATTAACTTCCCCTTCCTCCTGTGCCTGATCTCTGGTTGCAGCTAATGATATATCTTGCTGTTCTCTTGTTCCATTGTGTGCACATATCGGTTGCTGCCCTGGAACCAAACGCGATGACCACTTCCTTTCAGTCCGTTGCCTTCTACCTCTGCTTCCTCCCCGATTTCTTACCTTCGTTGATGTCACCCTTGGCTCAGTGGTAGCACTCGCTCTGAGTCAGATGTTGGTGGGTTCAAGCCCCATCCCAAAGACTAATCCAGGCTGGCACTTCAATGCAGTACTGAAGGAATACTACACTGTTGGAGGTGCCATGTTTCAGATGAGATGTTAAACCAAGGCCCTATTTGTCCTATGAGGTGGATGTAAAAGATCCCACAGCACAATTGGAAGTAGTGCAGGGGAGTTTTCCTTGTGCCCTGGCCAATATTTAACCCTTAATTAACATCAATAAAACAGAATATCTGGTTGCTGTTTGTGGGACCTTGCTGTGTACAAATTGGCTGCTGCATTTCCCTACATTACAACAGTGAAAGAAGTATTTCATTGGCTGTAAAGTGCTTTGAGATGTCCTGAGGTTATGAAAGGCAAGTCCTTACTTTTGCTTTCATTGCTTTATACATACTTCAAAGTAATGGCCACACATCCTCTATATCTATTGCATACCCTAAAATAATTATTGTCTTCTGCACCACCCCATTCTCTTGTTGCTTCAGGACTGGCTCATAGCCTCCCCTCCATTTAGAGTGGTTGCTGGAGCCAAGGTAACAGTAAGTGACAAGCTGTCAAACCCACCATGGCACTTACTGTTAACCCGGCTCCAGCGACCACTCTAAATGTCTCATTCCCTTCTCTCAGGGCCCTCTCAATTCATCTCATTCCCCTGGAGCTATTCTCCCAAACCTTCCCACCCTGTCACCCTCCATGGCCCTTCTGAGCCCACCCCCACCCCCCCCCCCCCCACCACCCAGAAAATCTCTCCTTGTCCTTCCTATCCATCCAATGATTTACCATGCTACCTCTCCACATCGCCGTGCAAAATGTTCACTCATTCATGAACGAGGCCCTCCTCATCCACAATCTGTTTCTGCAGGAACATTTTGACCTTGTGACTGTGACTAAAACCTGGCTCACCACTGGTGACTTCTTCCCTCACAACAAGGCCACCCTGCCTGACTTTATGTTGCACCATGTACCTCACGTGAACCACTGCAGTGCTGGTGTAGCGTTCTTATCATGATCTCACCATATCTTCCTCCAAGGTCAGCTCCACAACTTTAAAGGTTGTTGCTGCATTCTCAATTTGCCTGATATTAAAAATTGTTTTATTCTAGTTATATTAGTTCGATCCAGTGTCATTGGCTACTCCCATAAGCAGTCCAAAGTGTGCCTATACCTGCCTAATAGGTAAACATAGTGAGACCTAGGGCCGAACAGGGAACCCTTATTACTGTACTCTGGCTTACTGGAATATGTTATGTGTCACCTAATGAAGACAATGTGATCTCATTGTCTTCGTTAGGTAGAAAAATAACACTATTAGATCATGGCTCAGGCTATAAACCATGAGACAAATTTATTAAACAAGAAACATGTAAAAGATCAGTACTATGTGTAAACACACATTTACAGTAATTGTAAACTTTGACTAACCACTTCAAGATGTAGGACGCAACAATGATGCACCTCCTGCATTGATTCCCAATGCAAGACTGACTTTCGAAACGTGGTCGTTTACTCCTTACTTGGCTACCTGAGCACAATGGAAATCTCTGACTAGCTCTATATTTTAAATAACTTAAGTCTCAGTTCACTATCACTCAACTCAGCCAAGATAAAGCCCAAACTCTTGATGATAGAACAGAATGGGGATCAGGCAGGAAAGTGGAGTTGAGGTCGAAGATCATCATATTGAATGACGGAGCAGGCTCGAGGGGCTGTATGGCCTACTCCTGCTCCTGTTATGTTCTTAGAACAGTCACGGGATGACAACTGTATTTAAGTGGTCAGACAGTCACAGGATTCTTGTAATTGAATGTAAAGACTCCATGATCTCTTCCAGCTGCTTTGATTGACCTGGGATTGCCGGAAATTACCACTCGTCCTGACCACTGTCAGGCATACTATTGGACAGAATGACGCCTATGCCTCTGCCCTCTAGACAGTAAATGCAACTGTCTTTTGTTCCAAAAGAACAAACTGTAGACATTTAGAAATGGACATGTATATTCTTTGCAGCTCTCAGCAACAGTAACCAGTTTTAATTCCGAACATGCAATGACCCAAGAAAAAGGAATTGAATAGTACACCATGGACAAAAATGCTTCAGATTTATTAAAACTTGGCTGACCCAAAACTTCTGCCAGCTGAAAGGTAGCAAACCTGAGACCATCCCCTTTTCTCCCATCAGGATCGCTGAGTTTCTGTCCACAACAACATCTCCAGCTGCCACCTCAAGCTGAGTCAGGAAGTGCGGAGCCTTAGCTTTAGCTCAGCTTACTTCTCCACATCCACTCTATTATCAAAACAGCTTGCTTCTGCCTTCCGCTATCTCTCCCCTTCTGCTACTAAAATCCTAGTCCATTCCTTCATCACCTCGAAGCTTGACTTCACCACAGCTGGCTTCCCCTAATTAACCTTCCCCAAACTTCATTCATCCAGAATTCTGAAACTTGTGCCAACCATGCTGAGTCCCACATTTTCATCACCCCAGCCTTCTTCAAGCTCCACTAGCGTCCTGTGCTCTAGCATGTCGATTTCAACATTCGCTCGTCTTGCTTTCAGATCACTCCATTACCTCACCTTATCTTACCTTAGTGATCATTTTAAGTCTTTGCATGCACCCTCTGCTTCTCTCACACTGGACTTCCATTCACACCCTTGATTCCTCTGCTGTTCCATTTTTACCCACTTATTAAGATTTTGCCCTCTGGAATTTTTTATGCAGTTCCTTCCTCTCTTTCTGCTTTCAGAATTCTTCTCAAAATCCTCCTTCAACCATCCCTTTGATTCCCAATCCTAACTTTTCCATTTTTCTCCTGTTTCACCATACTAAATGTTTACCTTATCTACTTCTTTTATTGCAATAACACTCTTTGCCTTCCTGCATGTAATGTGTTTTATAAATCTAACTAGTTGTGTAGAGTAATGTTTTAATACATTGTTTCAGCTGAGCAATTCAGCACTATATATGTTGTCATGGTAAGGTCCCAGCTGTATTTAGGAATGCTGCAGGTGGTGACATGTTACTCAGAAGAAAAGTTGTCTGTTTTTTGAGTAAAAAGATGAGAGAAAATATACCTCTATAGCCAAAACAATAGGATGCAAGTCATTATAAAATTGTACAATGCTCTGATCAGACTACACATTGAATACTGTGTCCCGTTCTGGTCGCCAAGACATAAAAATAACATTCATGCATGCACCATGTACATAGGTCCCTGATTTGCATCTTAAAAGTGGCCCCTCACCTGGTGTTTTAGTTGCCCGTCTAAAGGCTTCTCCAAGATGATGGTAGCTGGATTGCCAATGTAAACGGGATGGTGATTGCCCCAATGTCATTTTTAGGCCAGTGCCGCCCTGTTTACATCAAGTGGCCGCAGTTAAAATTGGCCCCATTGATTTTCTCACCAGTACTTCAAGCCATTTTCAAGAATACTTGGAAATGTAGTAACAGTGAGGAGGATAGTAACCGACTTCAGGAGGACATAGACAGATGGGTGAAATGGGCAGACACATGGCAGATGAAATTTAATGCAGAGAAGTGTGAAGTTATTCATTTTGGTAGAAAGAATGAGGAGAGACAATATAAACTAAATGGTACAATTTTAAAGGGGGTGCAGGAACAGAGAGACCTGAGGGTGTACGTACTCAAGTCTTTGAATATGGCAGGACAAGTTGAAAAGACTGTTAAAAAGGCATATGGGATCCTTGGCTTTATTAATAGAGGCATAGAGTACAAAAGCAAGGAAGTTATGCTAAACCTTTGTAAAACACTGGTTAGGCCTGAGCTTGAGTATTGTGTTCAGTTCTGGGCACCACACTTTAGAAAGGATGTCAAGGCCTTCAAGAGGCTGCAGAAGAGATTTACTAGAATGGTACCTGGGATGAAAGACTTCAGTTACGTGGAGAGACTAGAGAATCTGGGGTGGTTCTCCTTAGAGCAGATAAGGGTAAGGGGCAATTTGATAGAAGTTTTAAAAATCATGAAGGGTTTTGATCGAGTAAATAAGGAGGAACTGTTTCCAGTGGCAGAAGGGTCGGTAACCAGAAGACACAGATTGAAGGTAATTGGCAAAAGAACCTGAGGCGACAGGAGGGAAGAAACAATTTACGCAGCGAGTTGTTATGATCTGGAATGCACTGCCTGAAAGGGTAAATGATAAACCTAATATTTTGTGTTGGTAGCTGAGATAAAACATCTTGCCTGTCAATCGTTGGAGGGGTGTTTTTAAGAATGTCAGACGCATGGGGTAAGGTGAGTGATATACTTAGGGAGTGTGATTGAAGTTTCAGTAATCTAATTCCTTATTGTCAATTTCTGGGTGTAGGCCCTGTATCTTTTCAAAGAAAAGCACCTCTTTGCATTTTGCAAGCTTTTAATTTGGAAAGGTGTCACCAGTATTCCCCTCTTTAAATTCACCTCCCATATAATAAGGCCTCTGAGGAGGTCTAATATCTTCACTTGATGGGTGTAAATGCTGGAGACTTAGTTTCTTTATCCTGTACAATTCGCGTGCTCTTAACAATTGACTGAACTTAGAATGGTGAATATAGGTTTGTTAATCTCTTACAAATCTACTTTAAAATGAGGCTAGATCATTGCTTAGATCATTGTCTTTTTATTGTTACCTGGCGATTGGCTCAAGTATTTATGATGAGCTCTAGCAGTCAAGTAAGTGGGTCACAATGTAATTTGAAGAATTTCACAGAGATAATCCCCTTTGGGGACCCTCCTGTCCAAATGGTCCGAGATAGCTTTATATATCTTCTCCAGCATAATTGGCCCTTCTAATATAGGTATCTTCCATCGTCAAGAGTGCACTGCTTTCATATTTGTGCCAGTGAGATATTTGCACTGCTGATTTCCAAAGTATATGTCTCACTCAGCCAGCGGTAACCTCATAATAAACTTGCTGGATTTGTCTGACCACTGGTAAGTCCCGGTTTAAAAAAATGGATCTTCACAGGGGCCAAATGGAGCAAATTGAGCTGCTGGTCCGCGCTCGCTCTTCCCCCTCCCTCACTCAGGCCATACTATAGACTGACTCGGCATCTGAGCCGGTTGATTTTGTGAAGGCCTAGACCAGTGAGCTGCACGGGATGTCCAACTGATGTCCGTAAGTTACGGTATTATGGAGATGAGGCCCGAGGCACAATTTTGGGCGAGCCTTGGGCCTCAGTCTTCTGACCACATTCTAGACGCGCCGACCACTTGCCGTTGGTTCGGCCCCGCTATGTTTATTAGAAGTGTCTTTGTCTTTTCAAAACACCAGTTTTAATGATGACATGGTGACCTCGAGTTGGATTTCTATACAAAGAAAAAGTTAACTTCAGCACTGACCGCAAGTAGGCTCGCCTTCCCTGCCAAACCACTCTAGTGACATCAATTACAGAGAGCATTCCAGAGTAGCTCCATTGCAAATAGGAAGCATGTAGTGCAACTGCAAGCCTGCTCCAGTGACACTGTTGTGCATTCTCAAGCGGCTTCATTGCATACCGTCAGGGGGTGCAACTTGAGACCAGCTTAAGAGCCCTTCTGGACTTGTTCAATCGTGGGAAACCAATCTGCTGGCTGGGAAATTTGCATTCCTGGCCTGTAAAATTATTTTCCTGGGGTAGACTGGATCTCAAGCCGACCACACTACATGCTTCCTATTTGCAATGGAGCTACTCTGGAATGCTCTCTGTAATTGATGTCACTAGAGTGGTTTGGCAGGGAAGGCGAGCCTACTTGCGGTCAGTGCTGAAGTTAACTTTTTCTTTGTATAGAACAAAATACAGACTTTCGCGTAATATTTTTTTAACCAGCAAATTCAAGATTGTTGCACAACTGAGGTTCTTTAGGTTATTAAAGTGGCCTATTTGCACCTTCTGAAGCTACACAGAATATTGGCTCTATAGAAGAATTAACAGCTCCTGCTTAACTCCAATATATCTGCCTTGATCCAAGAAATAACCTTCTTAAATTTTCAATTTGCAGGTTCTGTGGAGTGTTTTCTGCTTTTAGAAACTGGGGTTAATCCTTGCCAATTTTGTCTGTTTTATCAGCAACCAATAGAAATGCTAATTACTTCAGTTTTTTACTAAGTAGATTAATTCTGTATGATCCCATTAGTCTTTCTGGTGATAACCTAGCCACTAAGGATTCGCCTGGAATAATGTCTGAGAGATGGATGCCTAATCTCCAGTGGAGCTCTGGTCCTGGACAGTCTTCTCCCACCAACTAATGCAAGGGACCATTTAAAGTAACAGTTGCAGTAAAATTCATATTGGACAGATAATCTGCCAGAAAAGTTAAAAAATGTAAAAAAAAAATCAAATAATCTTTTATAAAAGCAAGATGAACAAAACCTGTACAGCTTCAGAATGAGAACAGTTGTCTCACTACTGCAGAATAATGATTGAAGAATAATGGCTTCTCCTTGAACTGGGATTGTTTCAGAAGCAGTGGATGACAGTGGTGAGAATTTTTAGAGGTGGAGTGTCACTTGCTTTAAGATCCTGAGGAACAAGTGTTGGAGCATTTGTACTGGATGTATTTTCATTTTGTGGAGTTGAATTTTTAATGCTCATGATTAGAATGAGCGTTCTAATCATGAGCATGTTGATGTAATTACTTTTAAGTTGGGTAAGTATTGTAAGCATTCCATCTGGACAGGTCTGTTGCTGATAAATTAATGGCTCCTTCTTGCTGGCTTGGACTTAATTGCTTCTAATCAATCTGGTTTCAAAATGCTTGGCATTCCTAATGCTGATCTGATTTCATGAAAAATCCCGGCTATTCAGATGGAAAAGAATTTTTTTTAAAGTGATTGGATAAAGGACATTAGAGCTGTTTTGGGTACCCAGTATCAGCATCAAGCACTCCTACGTCAGGTGCCGTTGAACAAGATGTACTGATTTTTGTTTTGGTAATGCCCCATGAATGAGCGCAGAGATGTAATGGAGTGGAAAAATGAGTGGAGATCAGTGCCACCAGATCTGGCCCATTTTCTTCCAACTCCTATTTCCTCTAAGAATTTTGTTAGGTACATCAGAAATAGGTGACAAATATTATGTAATAAAGATGAAGCAATTTTGATTAAGTTTTAGCTCGGTATTAGCTCTTTTTTAATTCAGTCATGGTACATAGGGAGTTAAAAATTGCCTTTATTCACAGAATTGATGTCGATCAAGTTTAACTTGTTAAGATGGTTCGACTAATCTGTTGTCTCCAAGTAGTTTGCCTGAGGGACAAATCAAATCAAACACAAACATGCTGTTAATTGTTCACATATGTGTATGTTTGGCAGCAGACAGTTATTTAAATTCACAAACCCCTGGTAACTGTTTCAGGGCTTTTTCTTGGCCTGGACTTTTAAAGTTGATGAATTTGATCAGGAGCCTATGCAGACAATCTATCTGGGACTTCTAAAGAGTATTAGCTAACGTAGATACTTCCTATGATTGATGAGAAAGGGGGGAAAAGAATCGCTATACGTGAAGATTGATTACAATTAGTTTTAAGAGTTGCTAACTATTCTTTCTACTATACAAGAAGTTAGCAAAGTTTAACAACTATTATGAAGTTTTTGCTATATTTTTGCTTGTTCATTAGTTGGGTAGTAAATGTCGACGCAGCTGAAGCATTCAACAGGTCTTTGGACTGATTCCTGATTCTTCAGGCAGTAGAGGGATCTGAGCTTGGAGAACAAGGAGGATGAAAAAATGTCACTGTTCCTTAAGTGGGCTGAATAGTCTTTTCTTTTTCCTCCATTCTTAACCTAAACTTGTACTCAATAAAGTCATGAATGAGTTTTGCAGTAAATTTTCTATCAAGCATTTCATGTACTGTTTTATTGTCTTTTATTGCCTGTATGTACTGTTGTATCATGTGTTTTGCCCTTAGGTAGCATACATCTTTGAGAAGATGACAAAAATTCAGCAAATATTTACTTCTTAAAACTTTCTTCAACACTAGTCATTTTTTTTCAGTATCTCCAGGGTTGTAAGCTTTTGTATTTTCTGTTTGTATGCTGGCTGCTTACTCCTGTTGTGTGGGATGAAGCAGTAGCCTGAAAGTCATTTTAAAAAAAAATTGGCTTGCTTTTTACTTTGTAAAGCAATTTAATCAGAAACCCTCTTCACCTACAGAAAGCAGCAAAGAAGATCGTGGATGTGCACTGTAAGATAAAGCCCTGCATTGTGTGATTTTAAGTGGAGTGTGGTTTCCTTTTGTAGTATTTCTTGTTCTGAGACAATGCGCTTTGACAGAGTGAATTTGAAGATGATAAATTGAAATAAGCTTTGCTTTTTGTAGAAAATAATATTTCAGTATAAATATCACTTGTGTAGTGTTCTGCAGAATGTCAATTTGTTCTTTTGATATCATCACACTTTTGTGAAATTGAGTAGTCCCACTATATCTTTGATCATACCATTCTCCAAACACAGCTTGAAGTACAAACCTTGGGTAATGCCAGTTACCTTGTGAATATATATATATTTTTAAAGGCTCAATTTAAATTATTTTATCTATAGCTTTAATGACTAAAATAATTGATTCTGCTGCAGATACATGTCACTCACTGGAAGTGTAACATTGACAACTCTTGGCTTACATTGAGCCATTGAAACATTTGACATTTTCTTTAATACTTGGACTGTATTAGCATTTCTCCACATTGTATTCCAGCCCAAAAAAACTGCAGCTTTAGAATGAGAAACTGCATTGTGTGTACAGACATCCCCAAGGTGTACTTGGGTGAATATTTTCTAATATTGAGCATGCCAATTTACAGACTGTTCTTCCTCCCCTCTCTTTTTAAACTTTGCATTTACATTGTATTTTCTCTCCCTTTTTTGACACTGCTTCTTTCAGATGATAAAACAGGATAGTCTTGGTCGTGAACTTCTCCATCTTTGCTATAGATATCACTTGATGATTGGCTGGCATCACTGGAGGGGTGCCTTCCTTGGACAGAGCACTGATTAGCAGCTCGACTAAGGCCAAAAGAAATGTTAGCTGTACAGTGGTTCAGGTGTGACATTGGTAGAAGCATGCAAACAAGCTCTCTATTTCACTCAACATGGAAGTAGTGGTGTAGTCAGGAGGAGCCGAAAAAGTTGAGGATAAAATCAAATATTTCTTTAAGATTGGGGGAGATCAAAAGCATGATGGAATTGCGCTAAGGACCTTTTGAGCCCCCAAGATCATACCCATGATTTTCCTCTGAGTTTGTGAGGAGGAGTAAAGCAGAGGCTAGGGAAAATCAGAAAACTAGCCACCTTGGCTGGAGTGGAGGGGTGCGCTGGGGGTGGAGGAGACAGTGAAATAAATTATATAGAAATATTTAGCTCTTCTACTTTAAGTGCATTATATTTTGAATGCTGTTATTGTTTGCTGTGTTTCCTCTTGGTCATGAAGATTAGATTGACAGTAAGATTTAGATTAATTTTCTGAAAACGTAATATCTGCAGCAATGTCTCATTTACAGATATCCCAGAAGAAGAGGCAAGATATTGGACTCAGAAACTAGAGCAGTTGAATGCCATAAGGGACCATGATGAGGTGAGTAAAAGAAATAGAGCAATCGACTGTAATGTGGTGTTCTGATGAAAAAAAGATATCTACGGTGGAGCTGAGTAATTGTACAATTGTGAAATGATTACTGCAATATTCAAGAAATTGTTGAAATAGTAATTGAAATATCAGTAATAGTATATTGTTGTAGAGCCCTGAGAAAAGGACACTCCAAAACTGTAAATGTAATTTCTTATATTAAAACTAAAAATTAAAAATGCTACCTGTATTTTATTAATGCAAACTTAGTTGAACTATAAATGATATAGCCTTATTAAACTAAATAATTTCATTTATGGGTGGCTACTTTTTTCGCCAATTGCCGTCAAGGTCGGGAGTGATGATTTACCATCAAAGGCATGGAATAGGAAAACTGGTCTCCTGATTTTCCTCTTTTTGAAAAGAGAAATTATTTCCGCACCATTGAATTTAAAAAACAATTTTCTGTTGTGTTTTCAAACAACAATCTTGGAGTGGGAAAGAGAATAGAGAAACTGAAAACTGCTTCTCATTCACCAGTGGGTTGGACTTTTCAACATTTGCGACCAACACCAGTGGCTCCATTTTTGTCTACCAGGCATCCATTTGAATATTTAAATCTGGCTGTCTACACCCCGATAGTGAATAACATATTAAGAGAAGGATCGTCTCGTCGCAGTGGTTTTTGTCCAAAATAATATGATCAAGTCTATAGGGTAGAATTTCCGCAGGGGCTCCCATATCTCCTGCCGTAACTTTGGTGGAAACCACAGATAAATGGCCACATAGGCCATTTCTTCGATGGAAAATCAGCAGATATCCCGAAGATAACAGTGGGAGACCAAGAGAACCCCCATGGAAATTACTGGTGCATGTATATTAAAATAAAATGTTATAAAAATGTTTACAATTTTTTAACTCCGTCCATACACTCTCAGCGATACCCAGCGCACTGGACACACGCCCTCTTGTACACTGCACACCCGTGTATGGAAAAAGACTCGGCTTTCACAATCCAGAGACCTGTCATTTTGACCCTTTAAGGCTGCTCCAGTAACTTCTGGTAGGGAGGAGCTGCTACTTCACTTCCCCACCAAAGAAGTTACTCTACCCCAAGGTATGCATTAAAATGAAAAGCTGGGGTGGGTATTGACTTTGAAGTCAATGGAAATAGAATCCAAGAGAGATGTAAAATGGGCTGCTGACTCGCTATCACCCATTTTACACTATTGCACAAATTCAAAATCTACCCCCTTGACTTCAGACCAGCCTATGGGAAGCAATCCAGAACTGCGTGACCAGGATAAACAGACAATCAGCTGAGTACTCTGTGTACTTTGGTAGCATGTTTTCCTGGGATCGAGTAGCTCCATATGAAGATATGTTTTGATTCTTTGCATGATAATAAATTCTAACAACATTCTCAGTAAGTATATCTGGAATTTTTTTTACAAGGCTGGAATAATCAATATCAGTATTGCCA
The DNA here is from genome assembly GCF_035084215.1 of Heptranchias perlo. Classification (NCBI taxonomy): domain Eukaryota; kingdom Metazoa; phylum Chordata; class Chondrichthyes; order Hexanchiformes; family Hexanchidae; genus Heptranchias; species Heptranchias perlo. The sequence continues at coordinate 57,865,476 of NC_090325.1, forward strand.
CTGTTCCTCCAGTGTTACTTTTAATAAAATGAAATATGTGATTGTGTCTGATTAACTCTACCTTCCTTTACCTTATCCAGTACTCAATTGGTGAAGAAGTTCAGAAGAAGCCTTTGCCCACTGCTCCCTCCCAGTGTTGTAAGTTTGTTTGAAAAAAAGTGATTACCATCAAGTTTTCTGCAGCTTGAATCAGTGTTCAGTGCTTCGCTTAGGAAGATTTGTTTGTTGTATTTTTCTTTCTCGCATTTAAAATGCATACTATTTTTTGTTTCTTTGTAATATTCACCCTACAGCCTTTTATTTAAGAATCATAGTTGGATAATTCACCTGCAACAGGACATATTTAAATATTTTATGCAGAGTTCACCCTTGTGGTATCTACTTCAAAAAAAATCTAAAATTCCATTAGGCAGATCGGTGCTGCTGTTTAGCTTTTTCAGGCAAATGTTACCTTTGTACGTTGAAAGAGAGGGACATTGTTGATACATGGGTGCGCATAGTACTGCTCATATCATCAAGCATGCATGCTTGCAGGACATGGATAGTTCTTAATGTAAGCAAACTTGTACTTCACTATTGTGTATGATATTTCAATTTTAGAAACACAATTTACTTCAGGTTGTCAAAAAACTAATACTGTAATTAGTTGACATTTTACTTATATAGTATCTATTTGGAGAATTTGTGTGTAAGTGAATTTTGCATTTGTTCAGAATGAATGTAAGTAGAATTTAATGTAACCATTTAATTCCCTGTAACACACCACAGAAGCAACAACAATAATTTGTATTTATATAGTCCCTATAATTCCAAGGCCCTTCACAGAAATGTAATAAAAAAAACACTGAGCCATGGAAGGAGATATCAGGAGTGGTGATGAGAAGCTTGTCAAAGAGGGTTTTAAGGATAGTCAAAGCAGGAGGGAGGATGGAGGGTTTTAGGGAGGGAGTTCCAGAGCATGGGGCCAAGGTGGCTGAAGCCACAGTGCCAATGGTGGGGTGAAGGCAGGGGAGGTGCACAAGAGGCTGGAGTAAGAGGAGTGGAGAATTCAGAGGAGTTTTGAGGCTGGAAGAGGTTATACTGATAAACAAGGGCAAGGCCATGAATGTATTTAAACACAAGGGGGTCGATTTTCACTCTCTGCCTGAAAATAGGGCCCTGTTAACAACGGCAATGTGCCTGCATCATTTTAAAAGGGGCCTACCTCTGGTTGTCAAAAGTGGCCACCTGTTTCAGGCGATAGGTCCCTTTTAATATGGAAATCGGGGTCCTGTAATAGGAGTCTGCGCAGTGCAGGCTTCGACCAGTTCCATGGACGATGGCAGAGAAGAGGCCCAGTCTTATTATTTTTGTGAGCCTCGGAGGAGCAGGAATGCACCTCTGGGGCCCACAAAAATCTGGGCTGCTCCCCAGGACCCCATCCTCAACAATCATGCCCTCGCCCCCCCCCCCCCACCTGCAACTTACCTTCCTGGCAGCAGCTCTGGCCTGTTTCTCTTTGCCGAATTTGGCGAGCTGCATTGGGACGCCTGTTTGGGGCCCTGCAGCTTGCCCGGCAAATCAAAATGAGGCCGGATCCTCAAAATCACAGGGGCCACTTCGCCGTTGGAATGGATGGTCGCCCAGTGCACTCTGCCGGTCGGCCGCCCAAAAGTCAAGGTAGACCCCAAGGATGCGAATTTGAAATTTGAGATTTTGGAAGTCAGTGAGGATGAGGTGATGGGTGAGCAAGACTCGGTGCAGAGTTGGATGAATTGAGGCTTGAAGGGTAGAGGATGGGAGGCTGGCCAAGAGTTATCTGGAGGTGACAAAGACATGTATAAAGGTTTCCATAGCAGATGAGCTGATGTAGGGGTAGAGGCAGGCCATGATACGGAGGTGGAAGTAGGTGTTTTTTGTGATGAGAGGATAGGGGGTCGGAAGCTCAGCTTGAGGTCAAATTGAGCAGTCCACTTTAGCCAGGAAGGGGTATGGAATCGGTGACAAGGGTACATAGTTTGTACATGTGGAAGTGGATTCCATGACTACCACTCGTATTGCCAGGGGCAGCACATGTAAATGAGTAAGAGGTGAGGACAAAGGATAGATCCTTGGGAGTCTCTGGAGGTAGTGGTGTGGGGGCAGGAAAGCAATCCATTTTTAGAAATGCTCGATCTACAATGGGATAGGTATGTGTAGAACCAAGTGAGGGCAGTCCCATTGAGCTGGACAATCGAAGAGAGGCATTGGTGGAGGATGATGTGGCCGACTATGTCAAAGGCTGCAGAGAGGATGAGGAGGGATAATGCACCATGGTCACAGTTACATAGGTTGTCATTTTTGACTTTGGTTAGGGCTGTTTCATTGCTGTGACAGAGGCATAAACCTGATTGGAGTAATTCACACAGGGAATTGTGGGAAAGGTGGGCACAGATTTAGGATGCAGCAACATATTCAAGGAGATTGGAGAGCAAAGGGAGATTAGAGATAAGGTGGTAGTTTGCAGGGATCGGGGGGGTGGTGGGAAGTTGATATCTGCGATTTCAAAAGTGTGGGAGAGAGTACTGGAGGACAGGGAGCCAATTACAGCAGTTTAGTGGGACTAGGGTAAAGGGAGCAGAAAGTAGGTCTCTTTGATGAGATCAGAGAGGACATGGAGAGAGATGGGAAAGAAAGTAGAAATGTGGGTTAGGGCTAGAGTAGGGGGATCCCTGGGGGACATTTTGCTTGATGGGCAAGGGCAAGCAGTAGAGCTAGCTGAATAAGTGGTCTCATTCTCAGTGGCATGAAGTCTATAAAACTACTCATACTTGTTGGAGGTGAGGATGAAGTGGACAGGGGACAGCAGTTTAAAGAGTCGGGGGGTAGTGGAGAAATGAAACTGGGAGTTATATTTGCTCTCCAGGATGACTGTGGAGTAGTGGGTGGTTTTGGCAGAAGAGAATCAGCCCCAATAGCGCTTGATGTGATCCAGCCTGATCTGGTGATGAATGGCTAAAAGGTTTGTGCACCAGATATGCTCAAGTCTGCACAGCTTAGACTTGAAGTACAGATGGGGGCCATGTCAGAGGAAACGATCGGGATGTGAGAGAGTAAAGGTTTTGCTAGCGACTAGGACATCAAAGGTGATGGCGAAGGAGCGGTTGAGCACATCGGCTGCAAAATATTGTGGCAAACAAGACGACTATAGGCTAGGCAGTTGTGAGTTTGAAACAGCAGTTTTAAGAGACTTGGAGACTTTTTTCCAGCACGAATGCAAAAAGAAATAAGTTTGCAAGAGGGTAGAAGAATGTGACTGGTGAGCACTGGAAGTGGTCAGAGATCACCTTATTCGTGATTGAGATCGTGGAAATTGAGAGGCCATAGGGGATGGCGCAGTCAAGGGGAGAGTGGTTTAGGGAGAGCAATGAATCAGATAAACCTGATTCTATCATGCTGAAGCTGTGCAGTGCCTAAGGTACACCATGACCAGGGCCATCAGGCTGATCTGTAGTGTCGGAGTACTAAGTTATAAGGAATGGTTAGAAAAATTCTTGACTCTTCAGCCGTGAAACCAGGTGAATGAGATGTATGTAAGACATTCAGTGAAATAGAAAAGGTAAATCCAAAGCACTGTTTCAGGTTAAACCATGACTGCAGAATAAGGGGACATGGATACAACTGGTACAAGTCAAGTTGAGGATTGATGCCAGAAAGCACTTTTTCATGACTGCAAGGTATATTTTCCAGTCACTAACATAAGTGGGGTAGAAATAGAATAGTCACTAGGAACTGGAAAATTTTGTTTCAAATCCGTGTTGGCAGATGTGCTCTACTTTTGCGTTGAGTGCAATTTTCTGGCTGGCCCAATGTGATCTCACTGAAAAGAAGCCATCACTACCTTTTTATTTAGTGCCTTTAACATAGACAAACATACCTCGATGTTTCACAGAGATGTAATTTTAAAAAAAGTTAATAACATGAAGCCCAAGGATGAGTATTTAACGGCAGATGGGCTGTGATAGAGGCAGAGGCTAATTCACCAAAAAGCTGAGTGTAACTGAAGCATTTTCAAGACTTCAGCAAGACGAAAAGTTGAAAAAAGAGGGGACATGAAGGACTCAAACTTTCATCTCTACAACCTCCTGCATTCCAGCCCATTCACACTGGTCCTCTGACTCTTGCCACTTGTGAATCCTTGCCCTCTGGCACTCTTCAGTTTTATAGGCTCTACCTTATGGAACACCGTCCCTAAACCTCTTCCCCGCCAGGCTAATGCAGGTCTACAGCTGTTCTGGAGACAGAAGAGGCCCTCCAAGGTAAGTGTAAACTTTCCTGTGTGGGGCTTGGAGGAGCAAGAGTGCTCCTCCGGGCCCCACAAGGAAAGTCACGGCCTCCCCTCCCCCTCCCACAAAACCCCCTCTCTGCCACTTGCCAGCGAGCTTTCACAGTGCTGGCCAGCGGCCTCTGTCTGCCTGAACTTTCTTGACCACTCGTTGGCCAGCTTTAGGGCGGGCAGCTGACCAGCAGCATGTAGATGAGGCTCGGGAGTTAAAATCCTCCAGACGCGAAGCTTATGCCAGCAAGTGCTTTTCACACTCGCCCTGCTCATCGCCTGCCTGAAACCCACTGTTGAATAATTAATATTAAACCCCCACCCCCCTCCAATTTATGTGAAGATACACAGTCAGAACCACTCCTTGTCAATGCGGAGGCAGCAGTATAATTCCATCCTGAATGTCTGCCAGATCCTTGTGCATAAACTCAAAGTTTGCCTTTAACTAGAATACATCTCTTCTAGCTGTGTTAGTTTCTGTTGGCCTTGGAGGATTAAGATATAAAATTGTGAACTTAATATTCCTGGATACAAGGTGTTCAGGAAAGATAGGGAAGGAAAGAAAGGAGTGGGGGGATGGCAGTATTGATTAAATATTGCAGTGCTGGAGAGAGAGGATGTCCTGGAGGGGTCAAGGACAGAATCTGTTTGGTTAGAGTTAAGAAACAATCGAGATGCCATTACACGACTGGATGTATTCTATAGGCCACCAACTAGTGGGAAGGAATATGGAGGAACAAATTTGCAAGGAAATTACAGAGGTGCAAGAACTATAGAGTAGTGATAATGGGGGACTTCAATTATCCTATTATAGACTGGGATAGTAATAGTGTAAAGGGCAGAGAGAGGGGGAAGAATCTCTGAAGTGTGGTCAGCAGAACTTCCTTGATCAGTACATTTCCGGCCCAACGAGGGAAGGAGGCATTGTTGGATCTGATTCTGGGGAATGAGGTGTGTCAAGTGGAGCAAGTGACAGTAGGGGAACATTTAGGGAACAGTGATCATAGTATCATAAGGTTTAGATTAGCTATGGAAAAGGACAAAGAGCAATCCAGAGTAAAAATACTTAATTGGAGGAGGGCCAATTTCAGTAGGTTGAGAACGGATCTGGCCCGGGTAAATTGAAATCCAAGTTTGGCAGGTATAACTGCAATCAAACAATGGGCGGCCTTTAAAGAGGCGATAGTTCGGGTACAGTCTAGGTACATTCCTACGAGGGGGAACGGTAGGCCAACTAAAGCCAGAGCTCCCTGGATGATGAAAGAGATAGAGTATGATGAAGCAGAAAAAGGGGGTATATGACAGATGTCGGGTTGATAATACAAGTGAGAACCAGGCTGAATATAGAAGGTTCAGAGGGAAAGTGAAAAAGGAAATAAGAGGGGCAAAGACTAAGTATGAGAATAGACTGGTGGCTAACATAAAAGGGAATCCAAAAGTCTTCTATAGGCATATAAATAGTAAACGGGTAGTAAGACGAGAGGTAGGGCCAATTAGGGACCAAAAAGGAGACCGCCTCATGGAGGCAGAGGGCATGGCCGAGGTACTTTGCATCTATCTTTACCAAGGAAGAAGATGCTGCCAAAGTCGCAGCAACAGAGGAGGTAATTGAGATACTGGATGAGCTGAAAATTGATAGAGGTGGTACTAGAAAGGCTGGCTGTACTTACAGTAGATAAGTCACCAGGCCTGAATGGGATGCATCCTAGGTTGCTGAGGGAAGTAAGGGTGGAAATTGCGGAGGTACTGGCCGTAATCTTCCAATCCTCCTTAAATACGAGGATTGGAGAATTGCAAATGTTACGCCCTTGTTCAAAAAAGGGTGTAAGCATAAACCCAGCATCTACAGGCCAGTCAGTTTGACCTTGGTGGTGGGGAAGCTTTTAGAAACAATAATCCAGGACAAAATTAACAGCCACTTGGACAAGTGTGGATTAATTAAGGAAACCCAGTAAGGATTTGTTAAAGGCAAATTGTGTTTAACTAACTTGACTGAGTTTTTTGATGAGGTAAGAGGGTTGATGTGGTGTATATGGACTTCCAAAAGGTGTTTGATAAAGTGCAACATAATAGGCTTGTCAGCAAAGTTGAAGCCCATGGAATAAAAGGGCCGTGGCAGCATGGATACAAAATTGGTTAAGAGACAGGAAAGCAAGAGTACTGGTGAACAGTTGTTTTTTGGACTGGAGGAAGGCATACGGTGGTGTTCCTCAGGGGTCGGTACTAGGACCACCGCTTTTCTTGATATGTATTAATGACTTGGACTCTGGTGTACAGGGCACAATTTCATAAAATACTGGTTTGGCCACATCTGGAGTATTGTGTCCAATTCTGGGCACTGCACTTCAGGAAGGATGTGAAGGCCTTGGAGAGGGTACGGAAAAGATTTACTAGAATGGTTCCAGGGATGAGGAACTTCAGTTACGTGGATAGACTGGAGAAGCTGGGGTTGTTCTCCTTAGAGCGGAGAGGTTGAGAGGAGATTTGATAGAGCTGTACAAAATCATGAGGGGGATAGAGAGAAACTCTTCCCATTGGTGGAAGGGTCGAGAACCAGAGGACACAGATTTAAGGTGATTGGCAAAAGAACCAGAGATGAGGAAGAAAAATTTTACGCAGCGAGTGGTTAGAATCTGGAATGCACTGCCCGAGGGGGTGGTGGAGGCAGATTCAATAGTGGCTTTCAAAAGGGAATTGAATAAGTACTTGAAGAGAAAAAAATCTGCAGTGCTATGGGGAAAGGGCAGGGGAGTGGGACTAGCTGGATTGGTCGTGCAGAGAGCTGGCATGGGCTCGATGGGCCAAATGGCCTCCTTCTGTGGTATAACCAGTCTATGATTCTATAATTTAGTTTAAATGTCTTGCATGTTCACAAGTCTCCTGTAGAAGGACCATGTTGACATTTCAATTTAATGACATAAAATAACAATCTTAACCTGAATTAAATCAAACTTGAATCTTTAAAATCAAATAAAACTGCAAATCATACATGCAATTAAAGCCACAGTTTGTCTGTAGTTCCAGGAATTACCCCTGGAATACTGTTGTGCTCATCGAATAAGTGATAGACCTAAATAGAATTGTCACCTGACTGTAAATTCTTTTTGTCTTAATTTACGGAACAAAGCCAACAGCTATCACAAAATGCCTTTGGTTAATGCAAATAGTTTGCAGTTAACGAATGTTAAAATATAAAATCCAGCTTGTAACACCCTAGTTGGTTTGTCTCTGGGAATGAATACACTGGCCATAATAAAAGGCGCACTCTCAGACAGGGTTATTTCTTTAAGCAAACCTGGTTTGAACCCTTAAAAAAATAATAAAGAACAAAAAGAACAAAAAATGTGGAATGGACAAAATGCTCCATTTCTCACATAACATTGCATATGAAAAAGAGGTGAGAACAGTGAGCATAATAATCATCCTTCTGACTTCTTCACTGTGTTATTGAGATTTAAATTCAACTATTTACAAATAGTACCCATTATGTAAAGTATAAGTGAACTTTGGTTAGGCATAGCACTTTGCAAAATTTGGTTTACTGATTAACCATCTGCTAAGAGGTGAGGTGATGCAAGTTATTGGGCATGAACATACTGTATTTATAATGGTGAGATTACGGTATTGACCCCTATTTATGCTGCTATTCCAGATTTCAGTCGTGCCATTTTAATGGAAAGACAGGAAGGAGAAAAAAATCACTTTTTATGAGGTGGTTCTTGTACATTTAATATCTTGAGAATGGCATTGATAGAAGTCTTAGAGCAGGCCAGATGAAGCATGGCTGAAGAGAAAAGACATGTTTACTCTTAAATAAACCAGGTTTAAGAGTAAACACCCTTGGAGTTAGCATTACAGCAGTTGAGGAAGTACAGCACAAGGTTGTAATAGCTAATGATGAGGATGAATGGAAGGGTCTTTTCTCACCTTTTCATATATTTGCTAACATTTAAATTGAGAAATGTAGTTTTGACTGGTTGCAAATTGTATTGAAAGCACAATTGATGCTGATCATATAAATTGTGATTGTACAAAAATATCTCCTGAGTTCCCCGAGATATTGGGCCTTGGACCACGTTGTAATAGAGCTAGCGTGGCGCGACAGTGCGAAGACTGGAGAAGACGGAAGAAAAATTGGGCTGCTGTGATGCTAGCAGCAGTCCTCAAGTAAGTGGGTCTGGGGGTGGGGAGGCAAGTCAACATGGGGTCGAGGGTCCTGGGGAGCCAGGGGAGGGAGAGGAGGCCGAGGGATCCCCGAATGGGGGTTGGGAGGGGAGACCGGGGCATGGTGGGGGGGGGGGGGGGGGGGGGAGTAAGGATTGGGGGTCGGGAGCAGTAGCAATCTGGAAGATGGTTAACTGTGTGGTCGGGTGGAGGACTCCTGCTCCTCCCAGCTCCACATTCAAATAAGTAACTTAACTTCTTTGTTGCAGGTGATCCCTAGGGCTGGTTTCCCTGAGTACAGCCTGCATTGGCGCTGCCTGCCTCTGGGCAAACCAATCTTGGAGAGGGAACCTCATGCAGATGTTCGGCCCCTTATTTGCATATGCAAGGGGCCAAATACCTGCTTCAGGTGTGGGTAAAGATTGCCTTATGTTTGTCCTTACCCATTATGGTGATCGGTACACTTTTTGGCTGTAAGTGCACATACAATTTCTGCCTGCCATTTTGGCACCTTAGGCAATGCAGTTTCGAGGCCAACGTATCCTGTGTATGATTATTAATATTGAACTTACTATCTTCATTAATGTAGAACAACAGCTCTTAACATAAAGCCCAGGTACATTCAAGGCTTTGAGCAGCACTGCCATATAGGGAGGCACTTCCAACGCCATATTTGTGAACATAATACCAAAAAAAAGCTTTTCTGATCTGATGGGCAATCCTTCTCTCACTTCTGGCTTCCAACCTTATTCTCCATTACAAACTTTAATGTCTTTTTCTATTTTTAGGTATTATTGCCATTGTTGCTTCACTTCATTTTCCTCTTCTACCTCCTCCCTGCATCTTCATTGTGTTTTTTTTTAAAAAGTATATTTCCTTCTCCAACCATCTTTTAACCAACCTTTAAAACTACGGAATTCCTTAGCCCCCTCAGCTTTCTCTTGCTCCCTACAATCTACAGGCTTTTAAAGCCCAAACTTGGTATCATTGAATCATATTTTTTTTGATTTATCTCATTTGTCCTGACCTTGGTAGAGCCCTGTAGTATGGGCCCTGACCTCGCAACTAAATTTCCCAATTTAAACAAAATACCTGATTATGGCTGGTACTTAAGGATCCTTACAGATTCATATTAAGGTAAAACTTTAGAAATACTTTAATCTCTTTAAAAATTAGTGATTTTATTTTGTCATTTCTCCCTTCTTTAGGTCCCCGTGCAATATATACTATGTACAACATGTCCTGCTACTGATACCTTTAGAACCAACCACAAGGGGCCATGTATGGATGGCTCAGTGAATCATTCATTGTTTTTTGCCTCTGCCCTGTGGGAATGTCTTGCAATCTGTGAGGAAGCATATGGCACTTGCAATTTGAAGAAATTTCAGGCAGCAATGTGTATTCTACCTTCTACCATTGCTCAGAGCAGAATATTGATGCAGCAATTCATTGTCACCTGAGTGTTGTGAATCATACGGCATATCGAACAATGTTTTAGTGAAATTAAATAGAAAGATTTAGGTGGATGTATTATTTTAGATCTGTACATAAGTTTTATTCTGGAAAGAAGTTGAATGAGCAACAATATACTATTTTATATATAATCAATACACATACATACAAGATCATAAGCCTAGAAATTACCATGAGCTATTGTTACCTTATGAATGTCTCTCCATTATTTTAACAGAGATATTAACCGATTTAAAGTAAACTGGTAGCACCTCTGTTAAAATAGCAGAGAAAGGAGTTTGATATGATTGCATTAAGTGCTTGCATGATAACATTGCTCACAGTTTCTAGGCTATAGTGAACCAACAAAAGCTTTATTTTCTAAATGTGATGCTGTTTTGCTTCATTAATATGAGCAAGATGTAAAGATATGTAGATTTCTATCTACAACAAAAAACACATCAGTTATTCCCCTTGGTTTGCTGAAGTCTTCTTTTTCCCCTTCTTTGCCAACGTTTGCATCCACCAGGCAATTGGAGTTATTTCGGATGGGGAGAGCAACAAAGTATGTAATGATTTATTACTCACAAGTACCTTGGCTCCTACATTAGCATGCTCCAACCGGAGAGACCTGGAGTATTCATGCATATAGGGGATACATACATCCCTCATATTGTATGATTACGTTAGTGTTATTTTTTTCCCTCATGTAGTCTTTGCATAGCTTTCTTTCTTTGTATGTGTCATGTTTGTGATGTGCAGTCATTATATACTTGTTTTCCTTTTATTTGTATTGCATTATAAGAACGAAAACACAAAAAGTGACCACTGTATGCATGAATATTTATCAAACAGAACATGCATGTTCCCTCTCAAAGATACTTTTGCTTTGATATCTGCACATCATAGTGCCAGAAAGAGACATAGTTTGAAATTTAGATTGAAATCCGTGCTTTCTATTTAATTAAACACCTTAGTGTAAGGGAAAATTGAAATGCTTCACCTCTTTCTTTTGATGTACAGAATATTTACTATAAAAGAGAGAATTTTTTTTCAGTTTAACTTTTTAAAATCCACTAGGCTGAAGATGGTACTTTGGCCTATGGATGTTTTTCATGTTGCCTGTTTGATTCTACTTAGCTTGCGGAGTATGACTAGAAGATAATTTTTCAAAGCAAAGCCTAAAATACTGCACCCTAAACTAACTGAGCATATTATAGACAATAGGTGTGAACTTTTTCCTTTTATTTTTCTTTTCAGCACTTGAAGATCCAGACAGTGCTGTTGATGATAGAGACAGTGATTATCGTAGTGAGACCAGTAACAGCATTCCACCTCCCTATCATACCACCTCCCAACCCAATGCGTCTGTTCATCAGTTCCCAGTTCAATCACGGCTACAGCTCCAAGGAGGTTCACGGGACTCCTATGCTGATTCAATCCAAAGCTATGAACTAGATTACCGTGATCGAAAAGGAATGAGGTATGTAGTCCATTTTTGAAAAGGTGATTGGGAGCATTTCTGTTTGTGATATTTATGTTAAGTTTTGAAACAATTACACTCTGAAAACAGCCTGCAGCTGGCAATCAGGCCTGCCATGCTTGTACAGAAAATCCTTCTTTAAAAATAATTTTTCTATGTACTAAAGCTGCAATGATTTCCTCAAGTACCTTACAATTGAACTTTCAAACTACCAATTTCCCAGCCTTTCACCCCCTCACCCCCCCCCCCCCCCCCAAAATCCCCCATTTGCCACGACACCTCTGCGGCTGTTCATTTGCTCAACCATTCCCTCACCTCCACCTCTGATGTCCTTGTCCTCAGCAAAGTCCTCACTGTCTCCCATCCTGGTCATTCCCTCAGTGCAACCCCTCTATTGCTCCTTCAAGTCCAAGGGTGCACAACTAGCTTAGCCATTCATTACCAGTACTGGATGGACCACATTGAGCTCTCGTGGCCTTTGCTCCCCTCTGCCAAAACCATCCACTGTTCTGGGATCTCCCTGGAGAGCAAAGATAACTCCCGACTTTTTTCCTACACGACCAACCACCTCCTTAAACCTCTCTCCCCTACCTCTTCAACCTTCACCTCTTAAAAACAAGTGTGAGGAGCGCATAGATTACTTTGTCACCAAGCCAAGGACCATCCATTCAGTGGCATCTGGTTCTTTCCCCTCCCCACCCCCCCTCCCTCGCCCACCAAGCTATATCTCCCCAGGCTCTTCCTATCACAGCCCTGAGCCCCTATCTCTTCTACTGCCCGACCAAGCTCATCTCATCTATGAGACTCGCCTCCTGCTCCCTTAACCCCATTCCTACTAAACTGCTGACCACCTAATTTCCTTACTTGGCCCCCATGAAGCTGACATTGTAAATGGTTTCTTTTCTTCAGGCACCCTTTCAAAACAGCTATCATCATCTCCCCTGCAAATCATCCTCAACCACTCAGTCCTTGCTTCAGTGCTTTCAGACTGCTTGTCTGATATCCAGTATTGGGGGAGCCACAATTTTTTCTAGCTAAGCATTGGGAAGGGTAAAGCCATTGTCTTTGGCTCTCACCACAAACTCCTTACCCTTGCCACCGACGCCGCCCTGGCCACTGTTTCAGGTTTAACCAGACTGTTCGCAAACCTGACATTCAATTCAACCTCAAGCTGAGCGTCTAAGCCCATTTATCTCCATCACAAAGCCCCCTTCTTCCACATCAGTAAAGGGGCTGCCTTTGCCCCTACATGAGCATATCTGCTGCTGAAACCCTCATCTATGCCTTTGTCACCTTCAGATTCAATTATTCCAATGCCCTCCTGGTTGGCTTCCCTTTTTACACCCTTCAAGTCATCCAAAACTCCGCTCTCCATATCCTATCCCGCACCAAGTCCTGCTCACTCATCATCCCTGTCTGGTTCCCTGATGTTTCAAGTTTAAAACTCTTATCCTTGCATTTAAATCCTTGTATATGTAGCCTTCTCTAGTGCTACAAGCTCCCCCTCCCCAACACATTTATCTGACATTGGGTTCTTTGTCCCACCATTGTCGGCTGTGCCTTCAGCCATCCAGGCCCCTCATTCTGGAATTCCTTCCCTAAAATTCTCTGCTGCTTCACCTCCCTCTCCTTTTTAAGAACTTCCTTAAAACTCACCTCTTTGACCAACCTTGGGTCACCCCTTTGTAATATCTCCTCCTTTGACTTAGCGTCCATTTTGCTTTATGCTTCTCTGAAGCACCTTGAGACTTTTTGCTACGTTAAAGATGTTGCTGTTACGGTTGTGAATTTTACAATAATTTTGATATACTTTTGATGAGATATAGTTCTTCTTCTTGTTCCGTATTGACGCAGGTATTGACTGTCTCTGTTCTTTTGTCCAAAATCTATTCTTCATTTGTAAACCTACAGAGTCAGTGTCAGATCTTGGTAGAATGGGGGGGTGGAGGTAGGAGAGAAGAGATCACAGATACGATCAGAAGATACAAATGAGAGCAGTCATTCAACCGCTCTTAGCTCATTCATCCTGATATCCACACATGTACTTTCCTGCAGAGGTCATCAGATAAAGAGCAGGAACCCTGGATTATTTTTCCTCGTTCCTACTCCAGGGATACTCAGGCCACTCAGGGATACTCAGGCCAATTGTCCGGTTGCCCAGAATGAGATCAATTGGCTTGTGTAGAACACCAGAGATTGATCTGGTTCATGAACTTACAGATGCTTTATTTAACCACTGAACGATTGAGGGGACCCAAGATTTGAATTCTCTAAAAGGGAAAAATGAAACTTCTGATGTGACTTTAATTTTTTTTAAAAAATTTTGTCCAAAAATATCACTTTCTATAAACCTCTTACTTGCATTTTTTCTTCTTTTATGTTTTAATTACCCAAATATTTGTAAGTGTGTTCTGTCAACTTCTCTGGCCAGCAGCTGATCATGAAAATGATTTAGAAAGCATTCTGTTTTTTTTAATCAAAATCTGTAACTAAAAGAAGAAAAACCTGAAGCAGTGGAACAAATCCACTTCAAATCTTAACCTTGGGGTAGTGCTATGTATTCATTGGAAAAAAAAATGTCAAGCCTCATTGCTAAAAGCCAACAATGTAAATCCTGTATGAGTGTATGTATATAAGTGCCTGTTTTCAACTAGTGTATGACATATATTAAATAAGCACTGTAAGTATAGTTACTTGTAGGCTGATGTAAAATTCCATTTTGAATTGGATGCTGAAACATTTCAGTTATGCCTGGGTGATATTGCTGTAGAATCTTGATGACTTTTGAGATATTGCATTAAAAACAAATTTTCTGAAGGAAAAAATAGAAGAGACAAAGTATTTATATACATACCTACTAGGGAATCAATCCATACAATTTGGAAGTAAAATCAATTTAAAGTGTTTTTCCTAACTGCAGTGTTACATTTTTAAAAATGAATTTGTAATATTAATGTTCATTGTTAACAGAGTAAAAACATTTATTCAATAAGTACAACATTTATTGTAAGCAATGAAATGTAAAGTTTAGAAAGAAGCAATCTTCTGAGCTGCAACATGCATCTAGATTTACGTGATCTTGAGGCAGCATTCGAACAATGCATTTCAGCAGCAATACCAGTGGGGCTTTTTGTTTAATTTGAATGCAGTTGACATAAACATTAACCAATGCGGGGTCTGAAATGCAGTGCACAGTAAATAATTATGTATCCTCCTGTTTCCCACTCTGTCATTCATTTTCCCTACCAGACGATATGATAGCATAGATTCTGCTGCAAATGGGCGTAGTGATCTAGAGTCTGCATCTGAGTCTAGTCAGCTAACCAGCCGCCAGTACTCCCTCGAAAGTAGGCAGTCTCTAGATCTGTCGGATAGGTGGGTCTGTTCTCCTTTACAGCCTTGATGTTGCCATGTGATGGTGTGCTGTGGTGCTATGAAGAAGGCATTGGCACAATTGTTTGCATGTCTTTAATGTTTCCATATATGTCATGTCAATGTTTGGCATAAAACTAATTTAAAAATTTATTATGATAAATAAAAATTAGCACAACTGAATTTATGGGTATGAGCAAAACATAATTTTTATTTCTTTTATTTTGAGATTTTGAATATAGTTTATTTTCTGGTTTGTCTTATGTTTTCTCAGTATGTTTTCAATATGATTCTCTTTTTTTTATCCTATCCCCTACTACTTGTTTCCAAACCTTCTGTTATCCACTTATACATACCTTGTTCCTTAAAAGCTGGAGCTCATTACCACTTACAGAAAAAGTCAGGATCATACCAGTGGATTCTGGTGTTGGAGAAGAAGACTGGGAAAGTAAATATGAGAAGTTAGGGAAACAGCTCAATGACAATTTTTTGGTAGAAAGACAAAAAAACTGGCAAGAAGAAACCCCAAAGGAGAACCATGCAGTGAGAAAAAACCACGAATGCAGAGAATATGCAGATAGGGCACACCAAAAAATATTAAGGTATAATCAGCTTCTGAAAGGAGAATCAAACATTCTACCATACTGTAGTTACCCAGAAGAATATAATACAATAGATAGGAGGAGAAAAAAAAATTGCAGACACAATAGTTTAGAAGACAGTGATGTGAAAAGGCAAAACTATTCAAATTGTTTAGATAAATATACCACTGGTGGAGGGATTATTAGTGGCCTTTCTAGCATAACGTCGGAAACAAAATCTAAAGAGCCGAAATGGAATCGGAGTGACCCTTTGCTTCATATCGATGACATGGCAGCAACAGACAAACAGCATAAATGGCAACGTATGGTCAAAAGTAACACGTGGGGAGAGAATGAGTCATTCAATAATGACCCCGAAGACATGATAGATGTAGAAGAATGCTTGGAAGAAATATATCATGAACAAATGTTGGAGAAAAGGATGTTATCTGATATTTGTGGTGTGTATGACAGCAGTGATTCTGATGAACTTTGCTGCTCGCTTGGATCTGATGATGAACAAGAGGCTTCATTACCTGCGCAGTCATGGCATGAATCTGGCAACACTTTTATTAACTACAGGGAACACGATGTAGCTATTACACATGCCCCCCAGAAAAAATACCAGCTAAAACTTAGCCATGATGAAGAAGTTGATGACGAATTCAACCGAACTAGAAGGCAGTTGCATTCATCTCAAAGTGAGGAAATAAATGAAGATTTTGTTGATGCAATGGATGAACTGCAATGCTTGGTAGCATCTGTGTCTGAGTACTTAGCAGAGAAAGAAGAAGAAGTCAGAAAGTTTGGGTCACTTCCAAAACCACAGAACAAAACCCTTAGAAAGTCTCAAGGAGAGAAAGTGAGCCTCGGTGTGTATATTGGTGAAGATAAAGCTGCTTGTTGCCATACACAAGGACAAAAAGAACAAAAACGGCTGACACAGTTTGCTATAAAAGGTAATAGTGAGAATAGCAATCAAAAACTGGACTCCATTCCAGATCTGACTGGAGTGAAGAATACCATGCAGTCTCTGTTCAGCTCAATAGGTGAGAAAGTAGGAGTAGGTAAAAAGCAGCAGTCATCTGTAGAAAAAATAGTTTTTGTTTCTTCAGGAAGTCAAGACAAAAAGAATAAGGAAGATGGTCTCCCAAACTTATTTTCTTTGAAACCTATAACCAGCAGTTCAACAGCACATGACCCCATAAAAGATGAACCAGAAATAACTCTTAATTTGGCATCCAAATTTCCATTCCAGTCTTCTGATAGCATAGAATCAGTTTCCCTTAATGCATTTGGTACAGCAGAGGATAAGACTGTGCTTTCAATTATACAGCTCAGGCCACAGGATGATAATATTTCTTTGACAACCGAATCATCACCATCGCAGAACGCTGTCATTGACTCATTGCGGGAATATCTGAATCCCTTAAAGTTCTTTGTGGAAAGAGATTTGTCAAATGATTCTCAGGACAGTGGACAGAATAGAAAACTTCAAACTTCTGAACTGGAGAACAAAAATGTAGTTTCTAATAAAAATATAAATTCAAATGGTGAAGGAAAAAATGATTCACAAGTATTTGAAAAATGTCCCCACTTTGGTGAAATTGGGAATAGCTCACAAAATAATTTTGATGCTAATTTGCACCAACAGAATAGCTATATAAGTAATATTGATGAACAGCAGAAACAAGTTGCTCCAGATAAATGCACAGATCATGTATTTGAGTTGTATAACAAGTCAGAAACTATACATCCATCAATCCCCTTAATACATGAAATTAAAGATGAACATACTCCTGAAATTCTGGGTCCACATAATGTTCAAAATAATGAAATGGAGAAGGAAGTGAAAGTTTCTCAAAAAATGGAATCTTCTTCACATTCCAAGTCCGACACAACCAACAGCTCTGGAATTAACTTGGGATTTTTTAACCCTCTTAAAAAGTCAATAAGTCAGGTTTTCTTTTCTTCATTGGACAGCGAAACACAGATCACTTCTGGGAACATGTCCAGATTTCCTTTTTACAGATCTGCCGAGGATGTTCGAGATGAGAAAGAGAGAATGAAAGATGATCAGACTTTCTCTCTTGTTGGAAAGTTGAAACTACCCTTCTTTTCTTCTGAGAACATCTCTTCTGAAAGTCAAAAAGAAGCAAAATCTGAGGGAAGACTGTTTTCTGTAAAATTTCCTATGAATGAGAGAACATCAATATCAAAACAAGAAATAAAAGGTAAACCAAAGTCAGATAAAATTAGAGCATCTGATGAAGACAAAGAGAGTAAACAAAGTATGTTTCTAGATATTTTAAAATTTTCATCAAATTCGAAACAAGACACTGCTGTTGTTGAAAAAGAAAAACAGAATAGTAGCCACCAAGGATTTTTTTCAGGCTTGTTTAAATTTTCCTCAAGTGAAAATGTATCCACATCAAAGCAGGAATTGAATGATAAAGCAGGCACAGACAAAATTCCGGGAACAATATCTGAACAAATAGATCTAAATAAAGAAGTAACATTTTCAGATGCAGCAATACCTTTCTCTGATCAAAGTTTCACATTAGCCAAATCTGCTTTTCAATGTGAGCTTGTGACATCAAAGGAGAATGACGTACCTGAAACAGATAAACTGACTCACAGTGAGCAAGGATTTTTTTCAGGCTTTTTAAAATGTACTTCAAATGAACATTTATCCACATCAAAACATGAAGTTAGTTGCAAAGATTATTCAGATAAAATGGTGAGAACAGAAGAACAAAGAGAGAATAATAAAGACACTTTCTCGAATGTGTTATTAAATCCATCAGATCAAACTGTCATATTGATTAAAGATGAAAATCCGTCTGTAAAACCAAACAATGCAGCTGCAAAAGAGGAAGAAAACAATAACCGGTCAGGTTTCTTCTCGGGCTTCTTTAATTTGTCAACAAAGAAACAAGAGGGCACAAATTCAAAACATGAGAGTCCTTTAGGTTTTTTAAAGTTGATGAATAAAGGTGGTCCTGACAAAGGAAGAACTGAGAACCAGGGTGAAGGTGATCAGATATATTCACTTTTCACAAATGTTGTCAATATGGCAGAGAAAAGGACTGATGAAAAATCATCTTTTAATTTGTTTGAACAGTTTTCTTCTAAACCAAAGGAGAATAATATTGAAGACACAAAATCAAAATCTAAGGAGAACAGTGATAAACAGACAAAATCTTTTTGGCCCTTTAGGCAACCTTTCCTTACAGCAGAGCATACTGATGATAAAGTTAAGAGTAATGTACAACAATACCTGAATGAACATGATTTCCCTGAAATATCGGACACTAGCCAGGCTCAACCTTTGGCAAAAAATTTCAAAAGCGTTACCCAGGATTTGCAAGAATTGAAGCAAGATACAGCTGGACCACTGGAATATCAGGTTCCCTGGAATGATTCATATAGAGATGGTCTAGTATACAATTTATCACCTATGAATGATGGAAAATCAGTAGAATTGTCACATTCATTTCAAAGTTATACTGATTTAAGCCATTTTAATCTTGAATGGGAATTAAGAACTAATAACTCTACTGAAAATTACTCACATGAAGATGCCAATATATTCTGGCTAGATAATTCTACTACAAATCAAAATGCTTTCCAGACTCCTTATGGAGAGCAGAACAATGGGACAGATGAATATTATGATGTCGTAAATTTATCGAAAAATGCGGAAGACACCAATACTGAAGAGTGCGGGTATTTACTTATGGATAAGTCTGAAAATAGCATGGAATTTGGTTTAGATTTTAGTGTAAAATCAGGTGATTCCAATATGTCATTTTCATATGAAGATTTTGACCAAAGAAGTGGGGTATGTATGAGCAGAAATTTGGAGAGATATTGGAATTCCTTAGAACCTGATGAAGCTGATGAAAGGAATTGGTTTGTGGAAGTGCCTATGGATTTAAGCTCTTCTGGCAGTGCAGTTACTTGGCCTTTTACAGAACAGCAAGAATTGAGTAAGAAAGAAACCTCATTTTTCATTAGTAATTATCAAGAATACCAAGACTGGCTAACCTTACTTGAACAGGGAATATGGTGGCCTTCATATGATGCTGAATATGGTTACTACATCTATAGTGATAATCAATACATATATTCCTTGCTCACTGATGGCAGTGGCCAATATGTGTATGTATGGAGGCCAGAAACAGATGAAGAGCAAGAAGAATGGGAACACTATCAACAGTTGAATGGTAGTTATGACATAGGGCTCAGTAATGACATGGTTTCTGTATGTGGTTTTAAGGTGCCCGTTTCAAGTGATTTAGACTTATTCTGGTACAATGAAGAACAACAAATTGAATCAGAAATTGATGATGTACCTCTTGATCTTTCTCTGGTTCTTGAGAAGAATAAGCAGGTAATAAGTAAACATCTGGGTTCTTTTTCACAAGTATTTAAGGAGTCAATAGAATGGGGCAGTGAAGAGCCACTAGATTTTTCATTAAAGCACAAAACATGCAGGCTGGAAAAGCTGAAGATGGATTTCATGTCTGAACAGCAACTAGTTCATCTACATGAAGAACTTCAAGCTACTGCTTTTGATCTTAGAATAGTCCACGGTGGTCATTTGACTCATAATAAATCTATAACTGATGTAGCATTAGCAAGTGAAATTTCTGATCATGGATTTTCTAAATCTTTGTCACAGCCTACCTCAACAGGGCTATTAAGTCAATTTCATTCTTCTGCTAAATTATCAAATACTTCATATTCTGAGCAAACAATCTCTGAATTGAAGGAGCCATCTGAAGAAGAACACAGACAGCCTATTAGAAAAATTACACACTTTTTCTCTTCATTGGGTGGTTTAGTTGCAAAACAAAGCATGGGAAATTCTGATAATTCTAATTCTGCTTCAGCAGATGCAAGATCTGCCACTCCAGCAAAGAAGGCATTTGAAATGAACAGGGATACAACTCCTCTGTTAAGTAATAATGTGAATAAAGCAAAGCAAAATACTGAGGATATGCAAACTTTAGTTACTCCACAAGATCATACACCAAATAATATATTTGCAACTGGGCTAAGAAATTTGAAATCTATTTCCACTAACTGGAAGGCACACACGAGTGTAGCCAGAGACGAGCCAACTTTTGTTAATGAGAACCACAACCTAACAAATCAAGATTTGCCTAAGCTGGTGCCCAAACATGGTCAGTTATCCTATGAGGAGCACAACGACTTCTGTGAAGGCACAACCAAGACAAGTTTTCAGCCAATATCTGAGAGGATCTCCAAGATGAACCAGAATGCAGCTACTGCAACACCTCAAGTCAAAGTTGTACCAACTGAGATACCATCTCAGTCACACCAAACTGCTCCTGAAACTTCCACAAAGACTGCACAGGACTCATTCTTGAAAAATCCTTTAAAACTTTTTAACCTTTCAGAAGTTCAGTCTCAAGTTAAAACTGATGAGGGAACTCGAAATGTCTTTGACCTTTTTAGAACAAGCAGGTCAAAGGAAGAGCAGAACTCTTCAGGCTTGAATTTGTCAGGAGAGGCAGAGGACAAAACAAAAGCACTCAAAAAGGAGGAGAAAGATCAAGCGATGACTATTCCTAGTAGTGCGGAAAGACAGCCTTCAGGCATTTCGTCTCTTTTAGGCGCAATTGGAGGCTTCTTTAAAATGGATGCAAGTCCAGTTCAACAACCAGATGTATTGAGCTCAAATAAAAATGAAAGTAAAACCTCATTTTTAGATCAGAACAGCATGCAAAATAAAATCCAGAAAAAACAGGAGAATATTCCTTTGGAATTCTCAAAATGTGAGGCATCACGTTCAAGGCCAAAAGGTTTGCAAAAGCAGCAAACGCTGAGGGAATGGAATACTGATTATGAACCTGGTACAATGAAAGTAAGACCATTTCCTGACATTACTAATAAAACTGTAAATGTGAAAAATGCTGTCATTGAGACAGAAAATAAAAATGTTTCATCTTTTCTGATGCCTGGAAATGAAACCATCCCAAATAATAGTGCAGATGATTCATTAATCGATGATCTATGTATTGAATATGCCTCTCTTACTGAAGAGAAATCTGCACAACATATTAAGAAAGCAGAATTTTTTGATATAAAAGCACCCTCAAGTACTACAAAAAAACCTTCTGTTATAACTTTGAATAACCAATTTGGTTCAGAAAAACCCAGTTCTCAAGTCATAACAAGGCTGCAAAAAACTGATAAGGATAAAGCTAAATCTCATACAGCTGCTTTGCCGCAAGCTGAAAGGAAAGTGGAGCAAAAACCCAAATCGGGTTTCTTCAATTTATCGTTTGGAGGAGATGATAGGAAACTTCCGAACATTTCAAGCTCCAAACAGCAAGGAACAAAGAAGGGCATATTTTCTTTCTTCAGTGCAGCAGACGAAACGTCAAATCATACCAGAGTCCCAACTAGTGGTCCATTCTTACCTGGTGCCAAACAAGCAGGCAATTCAGAAGGATTCTTCAAATTACCAACTTTCTTCTCATCAGCTCCCTTGGTTGAGAAAAAATCGAATGAAAATAGCTCTGTTTTTAGTTTCTTTGACATGTCATTCATTGATGAGAAAAAGACAAAACCAGAGCCTTCTAAACCAAGTTTTGAGGGACAAATTGAAAAATATGTAAAGCAGAATGATAAAACAACTGCAGGCCAGGTAGGTGGTGTCACAGAAATGGAGCAGTTCGACATAATAGCATCAGTTCTGCAGCAAAACGTTACTGCTGCAAATGATAATTATAGTAATTTATCATCCTTGGAAAGCTCAGTAACAAACAATGAAAACAACAAGCTTGTAGTAGATAATGATGTTTGTGATGGAAGCTCTGTTGCTGCTGAAGACTTGCTATGTTCAAATCAGAATGAAAGCCAAGATGCCCTTGATGTAACATGCCATTTTAAAGATTATGATGCTGATATAGTAGTGACAGGTGATAGTGTCCCCACATCCAACTCTAATTTTGTTGAAAGTCCTAAACAAGATCATGTCAACATTGATAATTGTAGTGGGGATGAGAATGTTGTGCATGTTAATACTGCAGATGAAGATGAAGTGCAAACTGATCTAATAAGCAGTTCAGTTTATATGGTTGAAAAATCACATACAAATGTTTTTGAGGACCTCTGTTCTGAAACGAAAAATGAATCAGAAGAGATTGATGCAGAGAGAGAGATAAATTGGGAATTGCAAAGTTCCCAAGCAAATGATTTTAAAAACCTGGTGAATCAAAAACAAGACCCACAAACAACCTGTACTGTTTCTGGATTGGCAGATTCTAGTGAAAATGTGAAGTTGCCTGAAAGTGAAAAGTCTTTGATAGACTCATCAGTAGAAATGTTTTCTGGTTTTATGACCACACTGAAGATGTTTTCTACTAGTGAATCTAGGAAAAGTTCAAATAGTTCATTTTCATCACTTCAGTCAGTATTTACAAAGTCAAGCTCAGTATCAAGCACTCAGCAGAGAAGCTCATTTTTTAATTTGTCACCAGGTAGCCAGGCTCCATCTGCCAAAACTGATCTAGTCAATATGTTTAAATTGCCTTCTGAAGAAACAAAACCAGCTGCAAGTTTAGAAACTGTTTTGTTTCAAGAAGAAATTGGTGAATTTGAAGAAAGAAAATATTTACAAACTGTGAAGGATTCACAAACAATGGTAGAAAAAATGTCTGTTGATGTTTCTGAATGTAATATGGATATCGTTCATAGCAATAACATTGCTAGAACTTTATTGGAACAAGAATATAAGAGCTGCAATGAAAACAATACCCAATTTGTCCATGAAAACACCAATGACAGGGAGGTGGTTAATAATGTGGCAGATACTGAAGCTGCATATCGAATAGCGTCTGACAGCACATCAGAGCCAAAACCCCCAGATGATATTCCAGATGAAAGTATACTATCTTCAGATGCACAACAAAATGAAGAGTTGGCAATTGCAGATTCGACAAATGATGTTCCTTTTAGTCCTGATGCAACAAACATAGACCTTTTGCCTTTGGAAAATAGCACAGAACCAGATGCTGCAGTCACCACTATTGAGTTTCAAGATAAGGATGCGACTGTTTTACAGACCAATGTCAACACTTGTGATGGACCACTTTCTGGTGGGTCACCAGCGTACAGAACTTCACAAAAGACTGATTGTGAGACACCCAAGTCGGTTTTTGAAATTCCAAATGTAAGAGCACTTAAATTCAGTTTTCTGACTTCTGGAGAAGGTGGTAAGCCCTTTAGTTCTTTGTTTTCAAAGCAACCATCTCCTAAAAGTAGCTCATTCAAGGACACTGGGTTGTTATCGAGTTTTAAGAAATTTTCCAAGACCTTTTTTGAAGGGGATGATGATCAAGTGGTGAGAGAGGAGAAAAATGCACAAAGTTCTGTTCTTGGAAAACTGGATGACATCTCATGTCAAAAAGAGGGCCCCACGAAACAAGGAACTTCTGTTATCACAAAGCAGCCTTTAGAAAGAGAAAAAATGCATATTCGTGACATTTCAGGATCTGATTTATTAGGTGATAGTGTAACTGACAAAAGCCAGAGTAACGTATTAATGGATGAGGTCAGAATGGGAGAGTCAGGGCAAGCATCAGAAGTTATAGTTGAAAATGAAAGTCATAGCAATTCCTGGAAAGAACAGTCATTTCTTACAGCAGAAAATTCACATACTTTGCAAGATAGTCCGGATGTAATACCTTCAGAAGAGTCACCTGAACAACTATGTGTTAACTGGGAGAAGATACCTGAGAATGAAACTGAGATTTCCACTGCGGCATGCTCATCTCCAGAGGTTGTTCATGGATCACAGGAGCAAACTTTACACAGTTTGGACCTTTTGAATGTGAAAAGGCCAGTTGAGCTTAAGCATGATAAATGGCACCAAAAGGTTAACCATTTATAATGCATTAGTAATATAGTGATAAAGTACATGTATTGAAGTAGTTTTGTGATTTTAAAAAAAATCTGTCCCTTTACATTCTAATGCTTAATGTATGTTACAGTCAGGGCTCCAACTCTTTTAGGCCAGCCACTTAATACCACATCCCATAATTTGCAGGTCACTATTTGTAACAGTTTATAAGCTTAACTAAAAGAATCAAGAAACCGCATCTGCCTGAGCTCTTGCTTTTCATAGCAGTTATAGGAGCACACTTCCCACCACCGACCACATACATCTACCAATCTTTTTACTAATGTGCAGTCTTTTAGAGAAAGATATTTTTGTTAAATAATTGCAATAAATGAGAACAAATGAAATTGGCATGTATTTTTATCTTACAAATCACAATCTCTAATACAGCATATGGATTGGAAGTCATATAAAATTGAAAAGTGAAACAGTTCATTGTCACTGCCTTGTAACACAATATGCTGATCATGTCCACCACATTTTCTTGCTGTATGTAACACATTGAATATTAGATTTGACATGCATGTAACTATTAGGCATTTGCCCTTTTCTGCATTTGTGGTACCTAAGTTGTTAGACATCCTTTGGCTTTGATCATTTTATCATTATGGGTATTAGCTTGCTATTCACTTTTCTTACAAAGAGCATTACTTTGGGATAAAATAGCACTGCTTCATGACAGCCATCTGATGGAGATGGTGAAGAATATGCTGGCAAAAGTCATCTTCTGTTGGTGGAAGCCAATACTTTTCAATTGTTGTGGGCACAAGCAAGTGTGCTCAAAGAATAGCCAGGTTGCTGTCAAAATCTGGCCTACTATACAGTCCAACAAAGATATGTCTTGCAACTGTGATGACCTGTTCAGTTACATCTAAGGATTCATTCAACAAGTTTGGCAGAAATATTGTCAGACACTGCTTGTCATCTTGGATAACAGTATCACAACCAATTAAGATGTAAGGACTGGGAACGATTGGAATGACAAAATGAGGTAGAGTCATGCCAGCATCATGAGTAGGTATAAATGTATTACTCTTCTGCACCAACAACTCATTCAAACCAGTATTGAGGAGATTGTGGTAGCCGCACATCAGAAAGATGTCTCTCATTGGTTCAAGCTTTTCAACAAAATATGCAGTCTGAGCAAAGATCGTTGTGTCTGTCTTCAAGTGTTTCTCACACAACAGTTCGAGTAGCTTCTTAACATCAGAGGAGATTTGAACTGTAGATCTAGGTTTCTTAAATGTTACTATAATATGTTCCTCGAGATATTCTGAGTGATGTCTACATTATACTTCTCTTGTGCAGTTGAGCAGCTTCACTTTGTTCTTTGGATTCTAAACAAATGATTTACATTCTGGAATTACAAGTAATTCAATGACACTCGTACGTTTTATCTTTTGAATGGTCACTTTCTGTAATTTTTCACGTACTTGCTTTTCAGACTATCAGATGTATTATCATAGCAATCTCTAGCAATGATGGCACATAAACGTGCTTTGGGTTTGAGGCAAAGCAATTTTTCTTGAATATCCTGCTTCCATGTTGCTGATAATATTGTACAAAAGGCAATATTTTCTTACGAGCAATCACCCTGATCGTTTTCAGATCAATTGAATAATCAACATTGTTGTCTTTCATTATTGTATCGTCTCGTCCGAGGTTGGGATCAGGTTCAAACCAGGATGCAGAAAATACTGTCCATTTATGGATAAATGTTTTCCACTTTTCACCTTTATATAGACCTTCAACAAATTTCAAAGGACTGCATAGTATTCCTAACTTTTTTTTGTTTTGTGTGTCCATGAAGGATCCCTTTCTGGGTTTTGTTAAGGCGCTTTTTCGTTACAGGAGGGTGGCTGACTGTCGGTTCATGGTTATCTTGCTCTCAACTACACTCCTAAATAAAGAAGACTGATCTGCAGGGAATGAATGCCAGTGAATATCCATGAAAAAAATTGATTGACATTGCCATCTGTTCCAGCAGATTAAACTCGAGGAACTGGTCCCACACATTTGAACTTTGATTGAATTGGACTGTGATTTTGAAGAATAAAACCTTTACCTCTACTTTGCTAATCCAGTGCCCCACAGGTGGAAGATTAGGAAGCATTTTCTTGACTTCAGACACAGGTTCCTACCAGAGAGCAGCGTGTTCAGCGTGGATATATTGCCTCAATATCGTCACTATTTTGATGTACATCAACCAGTGCCGACTGGTCAGTGATGTACGTGCACTTCAACTTAGATTATCAGAATTTTTGTTTCTTTCTCTCCTGAGCTTGCACTGTTTTTAAACATGCGTCTGATATTTTTGTGGGTTTTCATCTGATAGGACCTCCATTTCTCCCAAGATACACACAGAGAGTAATGTTACACATTTAACATCTTCCTCTTTACCTAGCATCCACTTTTAAAAATCTTATAATTCATGCATGTGAACCCACCTGTGAGCTCTCAGCATGATGTAGTTGTCTCACTTGGATAATCTTGAAGGAAGATTTCTGCTATTTATAATTGATCAGGAAATTGTACATACATGTATGAAGAATGCATTTATGATTTCACTATAAATAGTAAATGGAAGAAACCTACACACACACACACACACACACACACACACACACACACACACAAAATGGGTGTCTAGCCAATTTCCAGCATCCACAAGGATATCTTCAATTCCTGTAGACTTCATAGGATGTCAATTGGAACCCCATGAAGTAAAACTTGCCCATACAAAGGATCATTTGCCATACTTCTGTCTTTTTTTTAAAAGACTATGGCAATTTTGCATTGCAGTGATGTTCTTAGTTCATCTTAATACAGAACTTCTCAACTCAAATGACAAACATGAAGCTCAAAACAGCAAATAAACCTTGATGTCTCTTTTTCTGTCTTTATCACTCAGCAATCTTCTGGATGACTTAGAAGCCACCTTATGACACTCTAGGATCTGTTAGAGGTGACATTGTCGACAACAGATTGCGATATTGATACATAGAAGATTCTTCAATTGTTGAAGAATGGCTCATGCTGTATGGAAACCCACCTTGAAAAGGCAGCCTTACTACCTATCACATATTTGCCTCGTGTGTTCTCTTTTATTTTTTCTCATAAGCACCCATTTATAAATATTGATTACGGAGAACATTAGCAACCACATCAATAAATTGGTTTCTGTAACCTTGTATTTTATGTAACATATCATCACCATCAAGTTCTTTAGCTTTGTGCCACGTTGCGTTCTACCTGTCCAAAGTGGAATTCAGTAAAGATGCCTTGTTACCCTTTTAATCACAGCTTCTCCCATAAATAAAACATTCACTGTTGTAACAAACAGGTGTGTCAAGTAATGACAGTATTCTAACAGCTGTTGCCTTTGTATATGTGCTTGACATGGCTGATTTAGAATCATTATTGTATTTTATATTTTATGATGACTCTTGTTTCACAATCTTGCGATTCATATAACTGTTGGTGCATTTTGCAAGGCATCCTGGATTTTTCGCCAAAATCTCATCCTTTGTATTCATGTGAACTTCCCATCCAAAGAGAAATTATTTTTATTTGGCATTTAGCTGTGCCAGATATCCAACTGTATAACTGTGCTTAGGAAGTCCTTTTCACCACGTTGACAAATTAGATGTGTTATGAAGTCTGTCAGGACGAGTTCTCTTTTCTTCAAAACCAATAGTTAGTTCCTTCTTCATATACCTGAAAACAAACACAATGAATTTGGAAATTACAGTTATAATTTCATAACAAAAATATCAGAAATTTCATTAGTTATTTTTTTGACAATTAAGTAGTTGTACCAATTTTAGTGCACAGAAGTCACCAATTTTAGCATGACTTCTGTGCACTAAAATTGGTGGAGCTGAAGAATTGTAATTTCACATAAGCAATTTCACCTGTTTGATAAGTGAAATTGGCACAAATAAATTGCACATATAGTTTACTTCTGAAAGAACTCACATATGTGGCTCTAACACTAAAACTTACAACTGCATAGCTGAATATTCCTCAGGATAGCCAATGCACAATGTTTGGCTAAATTATCTAAATATATGGTTTGATTTCATCTTGATTTTTGAAATATAGTGGCCAGCAAAGAAGGGGATAGTGACGTTTGCAAACCTTTTGTATGTTGGAGCCCTGAATACTATTACTTATTACTTATTTTATACCACAATATTATTGCATAGGTCCTTACTACCATTTATTTTCAGTTACAGATCATTGTTTTACTTATCATTTAACATACAGAAAAGTTTGTATCGAAAAAAAATTGTTATTTTATGTATAGTATCTTAATAGATATATGCTAGGCGTTTTGTGGAAGTTTTCAGCTTTAGTTTGCTTTATGTGAAGGTGACTATGCGGCAGTTTTGTCTTTAGTCTGCTAAGTGTAGTAGCACCTGCTGCTTTTGGTACTGTGTTGTCCTGCTCCTTGGTATATGCTATTACATACATTCAGTAAAATGTACTTTTTCAAAAAGCTCTAATATTTAAAAACTGACATATTAAAGTTCATGTATATGCATAACAGTCAGCATCATTTAACCAATCAACTTTAAGTAAAATAAACCAATAATTAATTCATTATTATCTGGCAGGTAATCCTTGAATCATAACAAACAAGTTAACACAGTTGATGGATTTTACCAACGGTATAGAAACCAATTCAAAATTATTTTCATTTTCATACATATGCAGCATATGGGTCTTCAAAATTATGAGGGGAGGGAACTCAATTCTCATGAAAGTCAGTGTAAATTAAATAATACTTTAGACTCAAGTAGAGAATGCACAAGGTGTCAAAGTAAACTGACGTCTGTTATGCAATATACGTGCAAGCTTTGCTGCAATTGCTGAGTGAGTTGCTGAACTTTCTGTTCATATTTCACAGTCCTACAGGAAGTAGCAGATATGGCTCATCAGGAAACCTCAGCCAAGGCAGCTCTCAACTTAGTGAACTTGACCATGATAATGAGAGCATCCATGGGTCAGGAATGGATGACAGACGAGATCAAGAGTCGTATCACTCTCATCACAGCTCAGGGAGTCCAAGACCAGATACACAGGAATGGTGCAATGAAGATGATGGGCAACAGGAACATTTGAGTGAATGCAAGAAAGTTAAACATTATGAAGATTCTGGAAAAGTTGACGAAGCTACACCTGAGATTCCTCTCAACAGTATCTCCCCCCAGCTAGAGGTGATTGTAAGACCATATGACAGGTGGGTACTGCAATTATAATAATGTTCTTTACTTCCGTAAGTGCTTTTGTTTCATTTCAGTTGGATTGTGACAGTCAGAAACATTCTCTTTAAAAATCAGTATCATCTCTTAAAAAGCAGTCAGTTTGAGGCAGATGCTCGAGCTCGAGCACTGAAGATTGCAATCTGTGGTCAAGACCTACACTGCTCTTCATAATTTATAAAGTGTTTCTTTCAACCCAGTAACAGGTACAAGTCTAGAATTTACTGTTTGTGACAGTAACTTACCAACAATTAATACATTCAAATAACATTCCTTTCTATGCGACTTTAATATAGGCATTAATCTGTTTAAAGTAAACAAATTAAAGCCTTCATTAAATTAAGAGTACCCACTGCTCACTCTTACAGCCAATTTCTTATCCACCTCCAGGATTTATCTAGGGTACTTATTGCCTCAAGCTTGTGCAGCAGCCTTTGATTTGGAACTTTATTGAAGACAAGGCATCAATTACACTAGTATCGCAAACAAAGAGCACAGAAAAATTATGTACAAATGAGGGATGCCATTCAGTCCTTCTAGTTTGTCCTTCCATAGGAATCAGTGAGCCCACTGACACAGCATCCTACTGCCACTTGAATGATTCCAGAGCTTTTTCCATCACTACATTACTGGAAAAGCATTCGAAGTATGAATCACTTTGTGTGAAGAAGTGGTTCCTGACATTAGTCCTGAACTTATCTTTTAGTGACCAGAATTGAACACAATGGGGCAGCAATTCATCTCTGGCAGTAGTGCAAAACGGGTGTTATCGCATGGGCTGCCTGTTTTGCGCCCCGCCCGAAGTTATCAGCTGCCTGTTATACGCCCAGATATACCCAGATCCATTATGGAACAGGTGTATTATGGGTGGCTGATGCAAAACGGCCCATTTTTCACTCTCTCCCAAGACTAATTTCTACTGCAATATTCAAGGTGTGCCTTGATTAGAACACTTTACAACTTCATCATGGTCTCTGACTCATACTCCACTTATTTGCCAATATAGCTCAGCATTCTAGTTGCTTTCTCCCCTAACATTTTCAGGGTTTGTAAATGACTATCACTTCCAGTTCTCTCTTCAGCCTCTTCCCTAGCTAGCTCAATACTATTCATCAAGTAAGTACGTCACTTACTTTTTAAAATTCCAATGTGAAAAATCATGCAATTCTCTGTGTTGAATTTTAGGTCCCATAGTTATGCAAATATTGTCTAGGTCCTTCTGCTGCTTTGTCAGACCCTACTGCACTCACCCCTAGTTTGTCAATATCTGTGAATGTGACCAGCTTATTTGCATTTCCAAATCTAAATAATTTATGTAAAAATGACATATTAGGTACCCCAGCATCAATCCCTTGGGTACTTAGACATTTGCCCTGTCCAACACTACTTCCCTAAATAGGTCCTGGTGATTCCTTTCTTTCAGCCAATTCCTTATCCACCTCCAAGTTTTACCTAAGATCCCCTCTACCTTAAGCTTGTGTAGTAACCTTTCATATGGAACTTTATTGAAGAAGATGTATCACTTATACTAGTATTGTAAACTGTAATTGGTCAAGTAAGAAATCATGTTATTAAGATTGCTGATAAAGACTTTAAATGATCGCCAGAGACTTGTGTTTTTATAGGAAATATGTAAACAAAGTGATTTGATATTCTTGACTATGGGCCTGAAAATATCAAATGGGAGATTTTTAAAAAACATTTTTATTGTGAGTGAACATGCATGCAACCCCCTGTAGTTCTGTGCATTACTATTTTTTTAATATGCTTTGAAGAAATTAATCATTATTTTTATGAAGCACTGCATGTAGAGTGACAGAAGCAGGTAGCTGTAACGTGCTGGGTCACTGAAGCAACAATCATTTCACAATTCAAGAATTAGTACTTCATTTATTGACAAACTATTTTGAAAGCTAAATAAAAGGCCACTAATTTCAATTGTGTTATCTCAGTCATGGGGGAAATCCCCCCCCCCCCCGGCCCATGACAAGGTGCCATTGGACGTACTGTATTAATATAAGAATGGAAACTGATGATTCTATTTATTTTCATTCCTTCACCGCAGGTACACGGTCCCCTGCTGTCACTAGCTTAAGGCTGAGTATAGCACAAAATGCATTTGTAGCTCATTGCGCCACTGCAGTCCAATAATAATATGCTGATTGATATTTCCTGTAGTTATCATAGTATCGAAGAAGGTACAGCACAGAAGGAGGCCATTCAGCCCTACGTGTCTTTGTCAGCTCTTTGGGTCTAATTGGATAACTCCTTTATTCACCTGCTCATTCCCCATAACCTTGATACATTTTTTCCCTTTGAGTATTTTTCCAATTCTCTTTTGAAAGTCACTATTGACTCTGCTTCCACCACCCTTTCAGGCAGTACGTTCCAGATCATTACAACTCTCTGCGTAAAAAAATGTTTTCTTATGTCGCCTCTGGCTCTTTTGCGGATCACCTTAAATCTGCATCCTCTGGTTACTGACCCTTCTGCCACTGGAAACAGTTTCTCCTTATTTACTCTGTCAAAACTGTTCATGATTTTGAACACCTGTATCAAATCTCCCCTTAACCTTCCCTGTTCTAAGGAGAACAACCCCAGCTTCTCCAGTCTCTCCACATAATTGAAATCCCTCATCCCCGGATTCTAGTAAATCTCTCCAGCATCCCCTCGAAGGCTTTTTAACATCCTTCCTAAAGTGTGGTGCCCAGAATTGAACACAATACTCCGGCTGAGGCCTAACCAGTGTTTTATAAAGGTTTGGCATAATTTCCTTGCTTTTGTAATCTGCCTCTATTAATAAAGCCCATGATCCCATATGCTTTTGTAACAGCCTTCTCAACTTGTCCTGCCACCTTCACAGATTTGTGTATGTGCACCCACAGGTCTCTCTGTTCCTGCACCCCCTTTAAAATTGTACTATTTAGTTTATATTGCCTCTCCTCATTCTTCCTACCAAAATGTATCATTTCACACTTCCCTGCATCTTTTACTATCCTCCACATTGTTTACTACATTTCCGAGTTTCGTATCATCTGCAAACTTTGAAATTGTACCCTGTATACCAAGTCCAGATCATCAATATATATCAAAAAGAGCACTGGTCCTAATACTGACCCCTGGGGAACACCACTGTATACTTCCCTCTAGTTTGAAATAATCTTTCATCACTACTCTCTGCTTTTTGTCCCTTAGCCAGTTTTGTATCCACGCTGCCACTGCCCCTTTAATCCCATAGGCTTTAATTTTGCTAACAAGTCTATTATGTGGTACTTTACCAAATGCCTTTCAAAAGTCCATATACACATCAACCACACTACCCTCATCAACCCACTCCGTTACTACATCAAAGAACTCAATCAAGTTAGTCAAACACAATTTTCCTTTGACACATCCGTGCTGACTTTCATTTATTAGCCCATACTTCTCCAGGTGCCAATTAATTTTGTTCGGGATTATTGTCTCTAAAAGATTCCCTACCACCGACGTTTGGCTGGCTGGTAATTGCCGGGTTTATATCTCTTCCCCTTTTTTTTGAACAGGGGTGTAACATTTGCAATCCTCCAGTCTTCCAGCACAGTCCCCATATCTAAGGCAGATTGGAAGATAGTGGCCAGAGCCTCCGCAATTTCCACCCTTACTTCTCTCGGTAACCTAGAATGCATCCCATCTGGACTGGGTGACTTTTCTACTTTGTGTACAGCCAATCTTTTATGTACCTCCTCTTTATCTATTTTTATCCTATCCAATATCACTACCACCTCCTCCTTTACTGCTAGGATGCGAAGTATTCATTTAGGACCTCAGCCATGTCCTCTGCCATGCACTAATAAGTCTACTGTGCTTTAAACTGCAGAAGGCTCAGTGGCCCAGTTCTCATCAGTAGCTTTATTAACAGGGGATTAAAATGTATCTTCTCTACAATATAGCATATATCTATTTTCGTATATTTGCATCTGCACATACCTCCTACCCAGAAACCTTCATTCCCTTGACGAAATTTTGAATAATGTCAACATTTATAATGTAAACGGTTTCTGGTTACAATATGGTTGGATGCTCTGGCGAATAGGTGGTGCGAGTCTCCCAAAGTTCCCATCACTGCTTATCACCAATTTATTGTCTTTCCTCCATCTTTTTTGTGAGTAAAAATCGCTTAAATTCGAAATAATTTTTAAAAAATTTGTAAGTTAATTTCTTGCTACCTTTTCACATATACTTCATGATGTTTCTCATTGCCAGTTGAAAAGGAAGAAATATGAAAAAAGAAGAAATACACATCTGCATTTATATAGCGCCTTTCATAACTTCAGGGCGTCCCAAAGCACTTTACAGCCATTGAAGTACTTTTGAAGTGCAGTCACTGTTGTAATGTAGAAAATACGGCAACCAATTTGCGCACAGCAAGCTCCCTCAAACAGCCATGAGATAATGACCAAATAATCTATTTTAGTGATGTTGGTTTAAGGATAAATATTGGCCAGGACACCAGGGAGAACTCCCCTGTTCTTCTTCGAAATAGTGCCATGGGATCTTTTACGTCCACCTGAGAGGGCAGATGGGGCCTCTGTTTAACCTCTCATGCGAAGGAAGGCATCTCCGACAATGCTACACTCCCTCAGCACTGCACAGGAGTGTTAGCCTAGATTTTACGTTCACGCCCCTGGAGTGAGGCTTGAACCCACAACCTTCTGACTCAGGCGAGAGTGCTACCACTGAGCCACGGCTGACACTGAAAAGAAATGGTACCCCTACAGCTTCAATGGTTTCACCCCGTTCCCCACATAAAAAAGGCTGTAATGGTGCCTCAGGCCTCTTTCTCCTGTTGCCAGCCCAATGGTTCCAGTCCCCAACCTTGCTCCCCGCTACCCGTATTTTCTAAAAAAAAACTTCTTAAAAAATTTAAAACAGCAGTTACGGCCTTTCCCCTTACTGTCTCCTGTCCCAGCTTGGTTTTGACTCCCCGTGTGCAACACCAGGCGAGAACTACCAATATCACATTAAAAGCCTTGTGCCTGCGTGCACTTCCTGTCCACCTTTTTCATTATAAACTCGTGTCTACAGTGTAAATTTCAGTTAGTGAGAAATTATGACGCCAAAGAAGTCTTGAAAAGCATTTTGAGTGATTCAGTTGGGTCATCAACAAATAGTTGCGGCAACTGCTTACAGGGAAATTCAATTATAAATGGTAATGTATAAATTACATTGGTAAGTTTAATGTTCAACATTGACAAAATTGTAACAAAAATCATGAAAACAGGAAGAAGTTTGTGACAAGGAGGTGTACCCATACAAGATTTTTAATATAAAAGGTCTTGCATCTTTGTGTGCTACTTGTCAACTTTTTCCGTTATTAATTCCTATTTGTTTATGTAACTGCTCATGTAAATTTGTCGCACTGCAATTACATGCTTCAACCAGTGACGGTGCTGCAGATGTGCAGATCAGATACCTGTTATCGTTTCTCTGTTAATGGATAGGAAAGAAAACAAAGATTTTTTATAGTGAATGGATTGCTGTTCTGTTCAAAATTCAGTTAAAAAGATCTCCCCTCAAATATTGTTGAAGTTTAAGGATTTTTTTTATATATCTATATCAAACTATAAACTTGGTAACTGAATAAGCAATGAACTTTTGAGCATTTTATCAGGTTTTTTTTGTTTTTGTTTTTTTCCTTTCACTGCTCCTACTGGGACTGTCCAGTGAAAAATGTCAGTTGGCCCAAATTAATAGCAGGAATTACCCCAAATGAAGGGAGAGGGCCTAGTAGAGGCCTCCTCTGCATCCAACGTGACACAATATACCTTACCTGCTGTTGGTCTTGCACTTGACCAAGGCCTTCAGTGTACGACATCTTGGGGCTCGATTTTTGCACCCGCAATCGGGTGCATTCTTGGCGGGGGGGCTGCGAAAATCGGGGATTCCCGGGGCGGGTCTGGAGCGCGGCTCCAACCCGCCCACTTCTGGGTTCCCCAGTGACGTGTTGACATGCGCACGCAGCCCCCGCATGTGGGACTCCCGCCGGCAATTAATGCCGGCGGGGTGCTACTTAAAGTACTTAAACAGGTACTTCAGGTTGTTTACAGACCTGATTGACCTGGTATTTTAGGAGGGCTGGGATTTTGAAATTAACTGAGACTGTTTCCCGCACAGCCTGTGGCAGCTGCAAAGGTCCATTTGACAGGTTGTGGGGGGAGACCCTCACTCATTGCAGGAGGCCACTCTGTCACTTTGGACAAAGTTTGGTCTCCACCACCCTCCTCCTAACAATAAAATTCGCCAACCTGTATACTTACCCCGGTGTCCAGACACATTTACCTAACTTGCGGACCCCCTCAGATGTACATCTTCCGGATGGGGGCCGCCGTAGCTGCAGTCATGACCTCCTCGGAGGGCGAACAGCATCACCAGCCTCTCCGGCCACGCCGTCCACCTCTGACACGTGGAGCTCCACAACACAGTGCTGTGACACAGCCACCTGCACAGCAGGAGGGAGGGCAACAGCAGAGAGAGATGCGTCGCAGAGGGCACTACCCTCGTCACAGGGCCTACAGACCGAGGCTCAGCTTCCTGGACCTCTCTGAGCAACAGTGCACACGGAGGCTCAGAGTCACTCGACATGTAGTCATGGACATCTGCAGCCTCCTTCAGGCCAAGCTGCTCCCTGCTGGCCCGAGCACCATCTTTTTACCTGTCGCTGTCAAAGTCACCACTGCCCTCAACAACTTCTCCGCATCCTTCCAGGGTGCCGCCGGGGACATCGCCGACGTCTATCAGTCGTCTGCACAAAAGAGCCCTGCAAATACACCTACACCCACTCTGCAGTGACACAATTGGTGGCATCAGTTGTGGGTCTTCATAGTGATCCTCAGGAACGGGCATTATTGCACAAACCAGACAAGATTCGCAAAGACGTGGCAGTAGTGGTGCCAATATAATATGTAATGTGAGTTGATCAGAGATTAAATAGAGGTAAAAACCATGACAAACCCTCAAACACCCTGTGCATCCCCTTCATGCTCACAACACGTTTGCCTTATGCTTCCTACTGCACATATGTGATGCATGCCCTATGGCTGCAGCACAGGTAGTGGCAGGTTGAGTGAGGCTGACCGTGAAAGAGATGCACGAGAGGATGAGTATGAGATAGAGCCATGAGATTGTACGAGGATTGGGTTGAGTGGTAATGGTGGGATGAGTACTGACGAGGTGAGTAAGTGCAGGTAAAATGAGGATGAGCTTTGAGTGGGTGTGAGGAGTGATGTGATAGACTGGTGTTGGCAGTGCAGAAGGAGATGTGGGTCGGGGGCGGTGATGTGGCAGACGGAGTGTAGGGGAATGAGTAAGTGTACTCGCTTCGGCTGACCTACTTAGGTGATTGAAGCGCCTCCTGCACTGTATGCAGGTGCGCGATATGTTGGTGGTGCAGGTGACCTCCTCTGCCACCTCGAGCCAGGCCTTCTTGGCGGCAGAGGCAGGCCGCTTCCTCCCGCCCGCCGGGGGGAAGATCTCTGTCCTTCCCCTCCTCCTCACCCCATCCAGTAATACCTGGAGTGACAATTGTAAACAATTTTACAACACCAAGTTATAGTCCAGCAATTTTATTTTAAATTCACAAGCTTTCGGAGGCTTCCTCCTTCCTCAGGTAAATGTTCAGGAGCTCCTCGAAGCCTACGCATTTATACATATAGAACAATACATGGTGTTTACAGAATGCCCCTGCAACTGCCCGTTGCCAAGGCAATCACCGTGTTCAGACAGAGAGGTGTCACCTGCAGAAGTGAGGCATCATTAAACCTGGGAGCAGCCTTCCTCCTGGGCTGCTCCATGCTGTAACTTTTCCTATTTTCTGCAGCATCAGTCAGTGGAGGACTGCCCCTTTAAATAGGGCTCCTCCAGCTGATAGCCTATGCTGCGCATGCGCAGTCAGCCTGCTGCACAGCTTACCAGCGGGAAACCCGGAAGCACAGGTAAGTACCTTCAATCAAGCTGCAATTGCGTGCGGAGCACCCCGATTTCAATGGGCGCGTTACCCACGTGCCCAGTCGACCCCGTGCTGAGAACCCGCCGCCCTGCTAATATCGAGCCCCTGGTGTCTGCGGCGCCTTAAGTCTTTGAGCCTCTTGTGCTGCAATGACAATCCCGCTAAAGCACCACTTTTATCTTCATGGGGTTATTGGCAGACTCCTGCTTGATAGCGGTGATGGGTTGTTGGAGGAGGCTGACGGGCATGGTAGACACCTGATGGTTCAAAGGCGGCCGCCGTCGTCAAGCCTATTGAATCCCAGAACCCCCTTCCCCAAAATTTCACCCTCCCAGATCCTGCGATCCACTCCAGTGCTCCCTGATTCCAGAACTACCCAAGTTCTACCTCCCCAGTGCTCTATGATCACAGAATTCCTTTCTCAGAAATCCCAGGAACTGTCACAAGTGTTTCTAGAACCTCCCTCTCCAGTGTTCCTAGAACCATGGAATCCCCTATTGTCCCTCAAAATAGTGCTAGACTAGGAGACTCTATCCCAGTATTGCCAAACCCTGGGCCCCCTGCCCAATGTTTCCAGATCCCAGGACTGCCCCAGTGCTGATAAATCAGTGCCTCTGCAGCACCTCTGTTCTTATAAAATCTCCAACTCACCATTGAGAGCTCTTCAAATATATAATTAATTATACATCTTCGTGTACTTTTTCAGTCACATGTTCTTGTCTATCACATTTTTCTGTCAAGATCAAGCTTATCCAATCATTTGAACTTATCACTAATTGAATCTGCCACATTTGGTTTCCAATTTATTTTGCATGGCTTCCAGTTTCCTCTCCAGAATACTGTTGTTCATAGTGTCACTTGCTTTGGAGCTGTTAAAATTGGGCCTGTGGCCCACATATTGAATGCACAACCAAAGCAAGCAAACAGATGAACTGGCCATTTATCTAACCGCTGTGTGCAAACTCACTGCATTTTCCTACCAAACAGCATTGACTACACTTCAAAAGTGATTAATTGACTATGAGAAGCTTTGTAGCCCATTCTAGAGTTCATAACCTGTGCAAGAAGTGGGCTTGGTCGCTAAGTGGCCTTTTTTCATTCTATTCTTTATGATCTTGTATATCTTTGGAATAAGTAGTGGACAAGCCCAAATTGTTTGTTACAGTTCTTTCATATACAATTAATAACTGAGAATTCATTTTTGGTCAGTTATAATGATGAAGATGGTACTCCTCCATTTCCCCCTGCGAGAGCACGTTGGATTCGAGCCATCCACAAAGTTCGAATGCAGATTCAAGAGGTAGGACCATGGTTTATGGGTTACATTCTGATTGATCCTGTTTCCAAACACATAAATCACAAATATGAATTGTTTCTTGCTCCATATCAGTGGCTACCATTAATTCATTCTGATTGTAATGCTGAATGAATGACTTGTAAATGATAATGTTTGCAGGGTTTGTACGCGCACGTGTAGTGAAATGTAAGGAACAAACACCTCAGGTTTAATCACAGCCCAGGTTCAAATCGTCCATCCAAGATAAAATTGAGGGAATATAATCCCTTGATATACTTGCTTAGCAACATATGTACCTCTCAGTCACTAGTTCCGAGAATAGCGTTTGATAACAAAATTCTGCACAAATTCTTCTGAAAGAATTCACTGTGGGGCAGCAGAGTACCAAAATGTGAAAGTTCAGTATTAATTTATCACTAGTTGGAATCATACTTACTGGTGGAATTTATTGATCATCTTTATGCAGACATATAACTATTTAAATAACCATTAATTATAGGAGCCAGAGGTAACTGTTCAGATGAAAATAAAGATAACTTTTGGGGAGAATTTGAAAAACTGTCTTGAAAGCACTATTTTAAATAATGTTTTGACCAATGGCACTGATGACTAAATGATAAAAAGACAATTCAGTGCATTCAAGCTAACACGATTGTCGGAAAACTTTCAGATTTTTCTTCTAAACAGATGCAGGTTAAAGCGAGTATGTTCATTCCTTTTTTCAGAAATACTGCTTCAGCTTTCAGTTTATGGGTTTTATATTCAAAGATAATGGTATGGATAGTTTAAAGCTGACATACTGGCAATGATCCATAATAACACAGAGATAAAAGACCAGCTGGAGTGGAAGAAAATCCAGTGTGACAGGACATTTAAGAAAAAAATGATTTTCAGTACAAGTTTCATATTTTCCATCTGTGATGGCAGAGAATTTTTAGATATTTGATACAGATCAAAACTGATCACTGCTGGACATTATGATCGTTAAAATAAAGCGGAATGACTGATTTTGCTGCATTGTGACTAGATGCTAATTAATTGTGTAGCAAGTTAAAACTAAATTTGTATTATAGTGCAGTTGTTTAAAGAAATGCTTTCAGTTCTCTATTGTCGGAGTTTATACCACTAGTTTACATATTCATCAAACATTATATTTGTAGTCAAATTAACAGAATGGCAAGACTGAGATTTTATCCCCTTTGCTTCTCCAAATGACATGCTGCTATTAATAGCATCATAAAAGCACTATATACCCATAGTGAACCCTAGTCAATTTTTTGCTCAGTTTATAAAATATCTGACATTGCAAACTGAAAATGTCTTTGTTTTGTTTTATTTCCTCCCCGAAACAGTGAGTGCCATTTATTCAACTGTCAGTTATTTTGTTATAACAGCGGCAGACAGGAGATATGGCAGCACGAGACGTTTACCCCTAGGGTACTGGCTCTGTGCGGCCTTTCCCAAAAAACAATGATCCAGATTTAATAAAATATACTGAGCTGTAATTGACTTTTGTGCCATTTTCTTCTTCAGACCGCTTATGGGTAGTTGAAATTCATCCAGTGCCACAGACGGTGCTTGCAATTTCTACCAACATTGGAAATAGGAAAAGGCAAATCACAACTTGCATTTATATAGCATCTTTAACATAGAAAATCGTCCCAAATGTTTCACACAGATAAGATCAGACAAAAGAGGAGGTATCAGGAGGGGTGACCGAAGGCCTGGTCAAAGAGGTGGGTTTTGATGCGGGCCTTAAAGGTGGAGAGACTGGTGGGTTTAAGGATAGAATTCCAGAGCATGGGGTTTAGATAGCTGAAGCTATGGCTGCCAGTGGCGGGACGAAAGGAGGCAGATATGCACAAAAGGCCAGAGTCAGAAGAACAGAGTGCTGTGGGGGGGGGGGTGTATCTTGCCTTTTGTATTTCTTACTGTTTTCTTTGCCCCTAATGTTGCATTAACACTGCAGTAGAATATTAGGAGGCAGATATGCACAAAAGGCCAGAGTCAGAAGAAAAGAGCGCCATGGGGGGTGTGTATCTTGCCTCTTGTATTTCTTATTGTTTTCTTTGCCCCTAATGATGCATTAACACTGCAGTAGAATATTAATGTGTGTTGGGTTTTGATTTTTTTTGTATTTAGACAGGAGGAAAAGGAGCTCATTAAAAATAATCATATAAAGTGAGAAGAGGGCAGATATTTTTTCACACCTGACTGCTGGCCTCACCTTTTATGGTGCAAAGTAATTGCTAATTTAGCAGGGTTTTTTTTAAATTTATTCGTTCATGGGATGTGGGCGTCGCTGGCGAGGCCGGCATTTATTGCCCATCCCTAATTGCCCTTGAGAAGGTGGTGGTGAGCCGCCTTCTTGAACCGCTGCAGTCCGTGTGGTGACGGTTCTCCCACAGTGCTGTTAGGAAGGGAGTTCCAGGATTTTGACCAAGCGACGATGAAGGAACGGTGATAGATTTCAAAGTCGGGATGGTGTGTGACTTGGAGGGGAACGTGCAGGTGGTGTTCCCATGTGCCTGCTGCTCTTGTCCTTCTAGGTGGTAGAGGTCGCGGGTTTGGGAGGTGCTGTCGAAGAAGCCTTGGCGAGTTGCTGCAGTGCATCCTGTGGATGGTACACACTGCAGCCACTGTGCGCCAATGGTGAAGGGAGTGAATGTTTAGGGTGGTGGATGGGGTGCCAATCAAGCGGGCTGCTTTATCTTGGATGGTGTCAAGCTTCTTGAGTGTTGTTGGAGCTGCACTCATCCAAGCAAGTGGAGAGTATTCCATCACACTCCTGACTTGTGCCTTGTGGATGGTGGAAAGGCTTTGGGGAGTCAGGAGGTGAGTCACTCGCCGCAGAATACCGAGCCTCTGACCTGCTCCCGTAGCCACAGTATTTATATGGTTGGTCCAGTTAAGTTTCTGGTCAATGGTGAACCCCAGGATGTTGATGGTGGGGGATTCGGCGATGGAAGTGCCGTTGAATGTCAAGGGGAGGTGGTTAGACTCTCTCTTGTTGGAGATGGTCATTGCCTGGCACTTATCTGGTGCGAATGTTACTTGCCACTTATCAGCCCAAGCCTGGATGTTGTCCAGGTCTTGCTGCACGCGGGCTCGGACTGCT
Source organism: Heptranchias perlo (assembly GCF_035084215.1). Taxonomy (NCBI): domain Eukaryota; kingdom Metazoa; phylum Chordata; class Chondrichthyes; order Hexanchiformes; family Hexanchidae; genus Heptranchias; species Heptranchias perlo. Next base: position 57,907,426 of record NC_090325.1, read on the forward strand.
TCTTTATTTGAGGGGTTGCGAATGGAACTGCACGCTGTGCAATCATGAGCGAACATCCCCATTTCTGACCATATGATGGAGGGAAGGTCATTGATGAAGCAGCTGATGATGGTTGGGCCAAAGACACTGCCCTGAGGAACTCCTGCAGCAATGTCCTGGGGCTGAGATGATTGGCCTCCAACAACCACTCCCATCTTCCTTTGTGCCAGGTATGACTCCAGCCACTGGAGAGTTTTCACCCTGATTCCCATTGACTTCAATTTGACTAGGGCTCCTTGGTGCCACACTCTGTCAAATGCTGCCTTGATGTCAAGGGCAGTCACTCTCACCTCACCTCTGGAATTCAGCTCTTTTGTCCATGTTTGGACCAAGGCTGTAATGAGGTCTGGAGCAGAGTGGTCCTGGCGGAACCCAAACTGGGCATCGGTGAGCAGGTTATTGCTGAGTAAGTGCCGCTTGATAGCACTGTCGACGACATCTTCCATCACTTTGCTGATGATTGAGAGTAGACTGATGGGGTGATAATTGGCCGGATTGGATTTGTCCTGCTTTTTGTGGACAGGACATATCTGGGCAATTTTCCACATTGTCGGGTAGATGCCAGTGTTGTAGCTGTACTGGAACAGCTTGGCTAGAGGCGCAGCTAGTCCTGGAGCACAAGTCTTCGGTACTACAGCTGGGATGTTGTCAGGGCCCATAGCCTTTGCTGTATCCAGTGCGCTCAGCCGTTTCTTGATATCATGATTGACAACATCGTCACATCATTTTGATATCCTCCCAATAATTCTGTTTGTTGACAGGATGCATGGAACGATGTCATTATGAAAAGTGGCAATGACTCTTTTATTTCAAATTCTGTTTCTGTGTGCTAGATCCAAAATTCCAGCTTATTAAAACCTGCCACCCTGTAATTGTGACAAAAGAGATAATAGGTATATTGTTTAAGTATTTCTGTGTATGTTATAATTAAATTTTAAGCAGCTTAACCAATTGACCTTGATGGAAGACAGAAATGATGGTGTATTATACAAAGCTCTATTGTACAGTTTTCTGTCTACTCACTCCTCTTCCTGAAGCAAGTTAGTCCTGACAGCTTAATTGTACTGGCCCTTTGAATTTCTGCTAGCAGTTGCCCAGCACAGTCAATGCTTTCAGATAAAGTGTAGTGCTTTGGGCAGAAGACAGATTTAAAGAGAAGAATTGACACCATCCATCCCATGATCAGGCACTATCAAGTTGACTGGGGATAATGAGGTAGAAAGGAGCCAGCTGTTATCGAAGCTTCAAGTTGGGGAGGGAGAAAATAGCCCAAAATGCATCCTGCTGAGTGATGTATGGAATTGGACACTATTCACAAAGTTCACAGAGCATTGTCCATGTCAAGATTGTATCTGAGTGCAACTCCAGCAGATGAATTAGCTTCAACAGCAATTGAAGGATTTTTGTCAAGAGTTTACATGGGAGATGAGACAAACTCTGAGTTCTGGACGTAGGCAATTCTTGTTTAATTGTGGTGAAAGAAGAAAGTGACAGGTATGTCCCTGTTTCGTACTCATGTCTTTTTATGTAAACAAACAGCATGCTTTTCATTTTTATGTTAATTAGTTATAGCTGGTGAATTAATTACTATTCACATTCTACATTCAGTTATATTTTTAGACAGGCTGATTACAGTATGAAAAGACCTTAAAAAAAAAAGTAACATTCATCTTATACTTAAAAATGTTGAATCATTCAAGGTGGTATTATTCAAATCATTAAGAAAAATTGTTGCAATAAAATAATCATAGTAATACATAGCTGGTGATCAGTTACTGTTGGTAATATTAGCTGGCAGTCATTTAATATGTTCATATGACATTCCTTTGTGTTTGAATGCAGGCATGGGTTCATACTTGTGATTAAAATAGCAGACCAAGTAATGCCATATGAATATGTTAAGTATACGGCTGCTAATTTTGCCAATAGTAATTTCTAGGCTTTTTTCTAGTTTAATAATTTTTAAAAATTGTATAAATCTTTTTGTTGTTAAAATTGGATAGCCAGGTGGTGAAGGATAGAATACGAGAGCCTGGTCTTTGATTGCTTCCAAGCCTTTATTCACGCACACCACACCCTAGATAAGCTCTCCTATAACAAGGATACAAGAGAGTCCCCAATTGATACCAACCATCTGAATACAGCATCTGAAAAACATACACATAGATTAAAAGAGTTTTATTAAACACTAAACCCCGAAGGCACTACATATCATTATGTAAAACTTTATGGAGTTACGTACTCTATAACCTTGAGCGCAATTACAACAATCAACGTTGCTCTACTTTTCCTATCATATACAGCACAAACTTCTGTCATTCTTATTTTATCACCAGCCTATCAGTAGAGAGAAAACATTTTGAGGAAAATAGATGAATATTTGAATTCATCTGAATGCAGCCTTTCTTTAGAAGATAATGTCACAAATTTTGAGAGAAGTAAACATCAATATCCAGATTATAGATTTACAGTGTTCAGATTATAGATAGTGTTCAAACTCAGGAATCGGGGGGTAGAAATCCGTCTTGGGGTGGTAGCGCAGAACGGGTGGTATCGCATCACTGGAGCTGAATATTGGGTGGGACTGCCCAAGGTGGATTTCTGTCCCAGGATGTCTCATATTTTGGAAGCATGATGCCTTTTTTTTTCACACTCCCGCAAATAACTAAAGAATGGTTTTGCATTTATATATTCAAAAAGTAACTTCAGTTTTGCGAATGATGTATGCTTTCCTCTTCATCAGTCCTGTGGAATATAAAAATGTATTTCCTAGGGCTGTTTGATGCCTCAGTTGATAAACGCAATGCCTCGTGAATTTAAGCATAGATACTAGAAAGGCCCTAGATTCAAATCTCAGCTTAGACTGAGGTCATAGATCGCAACTGGCATATCAGTTGGGGTGCTGTAATCGGCCTCAGCGCTCCTGAGCGAGGGAGAGAAAAATCTGCCAAGCTTCCTGTGACTGATTACTATTTAATGACCCTCTTTCCCCCACTTCCTTTGCTGGAAAGTGCAGGTGTATGGAGAACAGGGGAAAACAGGATTAGGCTAGGCTGTGACACCTTGAAAGTTGAAAAGCCTGTCGAAACTCACTCATGAAAAATAGCCAGTCAAGTGAGGCAACAGAAGTTGGTTGGTAGACTGTACTCCAACAATATTCGGCACTTTCAGGAAAGCAGGGGAGAAATTTGAAGGTATAAAAAGTTTTATTTCCAGAAATCCACGGGAGTGCCCTGCATCGATCCAGTTTAATGAGGGAAAATAACACAGGGAAAAGCAGTTCATTTATCCACCACCTGTTTTAATGTTCCTTGTCTTTTTTTTAAACAGATCATGTCTGACCATTTTTTTTCCTATTTTATTTGTCCTCTGTAATTGATTATTTTAAAGAGGACTGATATGGTATCATAGTATGGTACAGCATAGATGGCCATTTGGGCCATCGTGCCTGTGCTGGCTCTTTGAAAGAGCTATCCAATTAGCCCCATTCCCCTGTTCTTTCCCCTAAATTTTTTCCCTTCAAGTATTTATCCAATTCCCTTTTGAAAGTTACTATGGAATCTGATTCCACCACCCGTTCAGGCAGTGCATTTCAGATCATAACAACTCACTGCGTTAAAAAAAATGTTTCCTCATATCGCCTCTGCTCCTTTTGCCAATCACCTTAATTCTGTGTCCTCTGGTTACCGACTCTTCTGCCCCTGAAAACAGTTTCTCCTTATTTACTCTGTCAAAATCGTTCATGATATTGAACACCTCCATCAGATCTCCCCTGAATCTTCTCTGCTCTAAGAACAACCTCAGCTTCGCCAGTCTCCACATAACTGATATGATCCTAGTAAATCTCTTCTGCACCCTCTCTAAGGCCTTGACATCTTTCCTTAAGTGTGGTGCCCAGAATTGAACACAACACTCTAGCTCAGGCCTAACCAGTGATTTATAAAAGTTTAGCATAACTTCCTTACTAACTCTACGCCTCTATTAATAAAGTCAAGAATCCCAGAAGCTTTTTTATGTTGAGTAACATTGTTCCTACAGTAAAGATTCATATTGAGAAAACGGGCATCGCGATTTCCCACAAGATGGGGTCGAGAACTCACCTGGATTGTCAGACAGGAATGGGCCAGATGTTTCTGAAGGAAAGAAAATCAATGGTGAATCACCAAGGCCACCCCCAGGCAACTCCTGGAAGCTGGTGACAGGGTAGTGGTATTTTGCACTAAAAAGAGGGGAGCAAGTTTAAATGAAGAAGATGGATATTTGTAATGGCTCATTATATCATTTAAAAAAAAATGTTCTCTGGTTTTGGGGGCTGCTGGCAAGGCCGAATTTACTGATCCATCCTTAGTTGCCCTGAAAAGGTGTTGGTTGCCACCTTCTTAGCAATTGCTAGGTCACATCATAGGGTATTAAATGTCAACTGCATAGTGTGGACCAGAGTCATGTGTAGGCCAGGCCACACGGGTGCCAGGCTCCCTTTCCAGAATGACACAGTGAACCATTTGGATTTTTAGAAACTATGTGGTGGCTTTAATCATTTTTTTCTGGTACTAGCCCGCAAATTATCACAGTTAATAAATTGTTTCATCACTTGCCATGGGAAGTTTGAACTTGCAATCTCAGGATTACTAGTCCAGTACCAAAACTGCTACATTACTGTACCCACTGCATAATTTAATGCAAGGTTACAGGGATGGGGTTGTAATATTGTCAGTTTTAAAGCAGGCTAAATTGAATAGCCTACACAACCATGTTGGTTGCTGGTGTAAATTCACAATTCTCTCTACTCCCCGTTCCCCCACTCCTGCCCACACACACTTCCTCTTCTGCGTGTGCTCTCTCTTCCCCTTCTTTATTTTTTTCTCTCTATTTCTCCCCCTTCTCTCATCCTTCCAGTTCTTTGTTAGTCTTCTCCCTCCACCTCTCTCTCTTTCCTCCCTTGCTCCCTTTTCTCTCTGATTCCTTTTTTTCTCTCTCTCTCCTTCCCCCATCCTTGTTTCACAGGGGTATACCAGAAGCTCTCAGTAATGGTAGTGTATAGTATTGTTACCATCAAACAAGCAACTATGCAGAATTATGGAGCGTTGCACTGCCAAGATTTAATCAATTTTCATAAATACTTAGGCTGGGGAGCAAAAGCCTGTGATTGGTCATATTTATAACAATTCAAGAAGGAGATTTCTTTCGTCAAACAGATTTACTCATTAACATTTTTCTGAGGGCTGAATTTGTGATCTCTAACCCCACCCATCTATCATAAAATTTCCTGCTGGAGTTGCTGGCTATGCGTAGTGGCCCAGGAGCAATACATTTGCTGAAGGCCACAGTAAGGGGGAGGTTAGCCATAGTATGAATACCACTGGTCTATGCTACTTTACTTCATAGTTTAGCAGATAAAATGGATTTTCCACAGGACCATGTTTACCATGTTACCTTTTTTTAAAAAAAAACTCCCCTACCTAATTTGTAAGGAATGATCAAGGGGCTAAATATTTGCCACTCCCAGTATTTGTGACCTACATTATGTTCCTCTGTTTCGCAAACTCTTAAGTGCTTCAAATCACATATAATTTTAATTTATACTGTAGAATATATCTAGACTGTGAAATATTTTCTTAAAAGAAAGTTGATAATTTGCTTCAGTTTGTGAATTTAGAAGCATAAATTAAAATAACATTTTGAATTCCATCACAAACTTTTAAAATATTTTATTTACATATTTTTTTCAGTTTTCCCAAGTTGTGTGCAATTTATATATATATTACATGCACTTGATCTCCCCAGAGGATCTTCTAAAATGAATGAAATTCAAAACATGAGACATTTGGTGTGTTACATAAGAACAGATGGTTGACAAAATTAACATTTGGAACACTTATTTTTAATGATATGATGTGAGAAAGGCAGAGAAGCTGGCTGCTAGTCAGGCACAAGGCTGGATTCAGTATTCGTCTGACAGAAACAAAACGCTGCGCTGCTAGCACGTCATCAGTTCATGCTTGGGGGAGAAATCATTTCTGCTTTGAAAGTTGGTAGCCTAGGTCATTAATGGAGACTTAGACTGAGCTGATTAGAAATAAGGACTTGGAAGGTAAATTTATTTTCACTTTTTCCAGCAATCAGCCATAATAAATGCTCAATGCACTTTAACATCCATCATCCTCATTTACCAGAAGCTATTTTTTATGTGTTTAAAAGGAAGGAATAGATTTTTTTTTCTCTGTGCATTGCATCTGTTTTGCATTTATATTTTTTACTTATTTGTACATTGTTTCACATTTTTTCTGAATTATTAATTATTTGAAACAAACAGAGTTAATGTTCAATGCCGTATTATGAGGGAATTGAATCTAACAAATGAAGCAGCATTGCTTTGGATGATAATGTATTCCTTTTGATATTCTAACTGTATAAAGGTGTACATTTTAGTGAAAATATCCCAAATCAAAAGAATGGTATTACTTTCTTTAAAAAGTATTGCCTCCTTGTTCCTCCACTTTTAAAGGTATTTTTGCTAACAGATGTACTAACACAACCCGAGCTTAGCTGGTTCCACTAGTTGCGGTGACAGACGTGAACATATCTGTTGTCGTCCCAGATGCTATTTAAGGAATGGGGTCAGGCTCCAATTTGACTTGGGTCACCTTGTCCATTTTCCACAATGGCAGGGTAGCAGGAGTACTGCTCTGTTTAGAATTACGCCCTCTCTGCACTCCCTCCCCCAAATGGCAAGTTTTCTTCAATTGTGTTTTTATTTGGCAGACTTACAATTAAGACATGCTGTTCCTTTAAGGAACAGTAAACATATTGACATTTCAGAAAGTTTGTACCTTTGTAAGATACATGTTTATAAGCCAGGTCACAATGCACTCAACCTGTTTGTATTTTTGTCTTTTTGGCTTCTATCAGTTATTCAGTGTATGACTTCTCTGTTTCTATAGTGCTGTTTTATGCCTATGTGGAAGTCAACATTGTATTTTCAACCACCCCCAACAAATGCAATAAAAAGAAAAGAATGGGGATGTTAAACGTGTACAATTCACTCAAAATCTCTCTGCACTCATTGGTAATTGTCTATGTAACCAGATACCCTTATGGAATAATGGCCTACATGTATTACTCATAAATATAGTGTACAATGTTTTCTAGAATAGAAATTTACAAATTAGAAGGAAAAAAGTACGTTGCTATTGCTGTTAAATACAAATGTAGGGCGAAAGCCCTAAAGAAAAAAACAAAAAAATCCACCTCTTATTTGGTCTGAGGGACAAATGCAGAAAATGTTACATTATGGTAGTTATTAATCTGTCCAAAAACTGCCAACCTCCTTCTGTTGAAATTGAAACAGATATGTTTGTGTGTGGCCTCAAGTCAGATAATCCAAAGTCTATGGAATCCACTTGTGAAAGAACTGATTCCAATTCACTTCCCAACAAAAGTGACTTGACTGCAATAGATTGGTGCAAGAAGGAGCAGAAAATGAATGGAAATGATTGTCCAAAAGACCAAGATGCGGTCAAACAAAATAGGACAGATCGTCAGTGGAGTCAAGATTCGACAGATGCTCTCTCGTGGCTCAATAGTTTTCAAACTCTTTGCAATAAGGATCTGGTTGGAAGTCTAAGTAATGACAATATGTTAACTAATACCATGGTTCATAAAAATGAAGATAAACCTGTTGCTGCTTATAGCTGTCCCTTACAGAATGAATGCGCTTCACACCAGCCAGAAGGTATTGTTGAACTTATATTTAAGGATTTACAGGGAATTAATCGAATACAAGAAGAAATTGCAGATTTACGGTGTCATTTGACTTCACTAAAGGGATCGATAGATGAAGTGTCCAGTTGTGTAGATGCAGTTTTCAATGAAATAAAGTGGTTGAGGAATGGATTGCAGACATCAAGTGGTTTGTGTGGGTTAGATAGAAACATGGACATCCAAGAGGACTTGCTGTTGTACTTCTACAATATTCCTGAAGAAGCAGATGAAAACCCAGAAGATACAATTAATAGTCATTTGTTAAACAATAAATATTTTGATGGTATTAAACAGCTGTTGAACATCAAGGAAGCTTATCGATTGGATTTAATGAGAAATGTTAGAGGAGAACCAAAACCTATCGTGGTAGCTTGTGCTAGTCCTGAATACTGGGATCTTATCTGTGCAAAATGTCACCAGTTGCAAAACATGGGGATTGAAATTTCCATGTATACACCTTCTACAAAATACTGTCCTAATTCACTAACAACAATGAAACCCTCAGAAGAGACAGATTTGAAAGAGCACATGAGTGAAACTGTCTGCATTTGTGAAGACACACTTAATGGAATAGGAAGTAGCTCGGAAGTTGAGTCATGTTTCACACTTGGACAGACTGAAGAAATTACAAAGATAAAAAGCTTGGCCAATGGAGAAAAAAGTTATCCTGGCAAGCCAATTGAAGAATACGACTTGACAATTGAAATAAAAGTTGATGGGTTTTCTGATGCTTGTGTGACTGATCAGATCCTAGATACTAACTGCTCACCTAGGATGGATGCATCAGGGACATCTGGACCCTTTTTTGACTATAATGAAGTGTCTTCAGAAGATTTGGCTCTCTCGGAACAAAGCTTTTGTTGTAAGTGCCAAAATTGCACACAGGAGGACTATTACACATGTCAGAAGAAAGAACATTCATTTAAAATGAGCGTTGAAAATCAGCCGGTGAAATCTTTTTTGGATAACTTTCTTATATCTAGCAACCAAATACCAGAATTGCCCAATGATGAGGTGGACGGCTATATTGAAACTTCGCGAAGTGATGCAGATATAAATTTATCTGTGGGAGAGAACTTAAGTAATATCATACCATTATCATATGGTAGAGGAGATGGATTGGTGAGCAACTTTAATGATGAGATGTTTGAAAATGATCAGAACATTGGTTATCAGGAAAGGAGCCATTTTTCACAGCAAAATTTTGATAATATAGGGATAGTTGGAGATCATGACCAAGAAAACATTCATTCAACAGATGTGAGGTTTAACTTTAAACGGTTAGGGAGAAGGCTTTTGGATTTTAAATCTGTCCTGAAGGAAGTGTTTGCAGGATTAGACAATACAAATTCACAGAATCATGATGATTTGCTGGATGTCAACTCACTCAACTTTAACAACTGGAATCTAGCAGAAAGTAACAATATAACATCCTACAGAAAGGAAGATCTGGAGAGAGAAAATGGAAATGACAGTAAAGATCCATTCAAGGACTCTGCAAAAGAAGTACCCAACAGATTGATAGATGAGGTCTGTGCAGATCCAAAGTTACCCTTAGCTGAAGGTTCCTTTACTTGTGACCAACCTGAAGTCCTCAACTGTTCACCACAGAACTTGTTAACTTGCAAGACTAGAAAGTCTTTTGAAGATCAAGTGCTGCTGTCATTTTGTGGAGGACCAGAAATAAATGGCAACCGAGAGAAGATAGTTTTATTGGCAAATACCTTTGAATACAGAGCCAGCCTGCGACAGACGATGTGCAGGGATAAAGAACATTTAAATAAATGCCTGAAGAATTTCAGAAGTGTTCTTGAGGAAAGACAACAAAGAAGAGCATTAAAAACGGCAGAACATAATGCCAACCAGATGTGTGCTGATCAACAAAAAGCAAAAGAACCAGGTATACGTTAAGAATGTACATGCCAGCACTGGATATTAATCAGCTTGTGTCCATTATGGCACTTAAATTGATTAGTTTTTTAGCTGGCGGTTGAAATTTTATAAATAAATACTAAGGGGTTACAGGTTAGAGATTTTAATATAAGTATAATTGAGACCAGTGACTAAAAAAGATACTAATTTTTCCCTAATATTTTCAAAAATAGAAACCACCTAGACGATCAATTGTTGTATCTATGGGTGCATTGATACTACAACTTTAGAATTATTACAAAATGGTTTCCAGAGCCATAATGTGATCTGACTCTGGAGACGGGCAATGTAAAACTCCCCAGAAGAAGCAGTTTTACATTTTTTGTAACTCCAATGCAGCATCAAGCCGGGTTTAGAAAATGCACAGGGTGTCCATTCGCCATCCTGGGCATTCTTTGAACCTAGCTGCAGTTACATAATTGTTTACAGATTGCAGACACTCCCACTAGTGCACGGTGGGGGGGGGGGGGGGGGAATTAATTGCGAAGAGAGGAACTGCACATGCATGTAATCATACATGCTTGAAGTTCCCTCCTGGGCAGCGAAGCTGCAAATAGTCAGATAGTGTAAATGGCGTACTGGTAGTTGGAGCCATTACATATAAATGCACCATATGTAATTCAGAAAATATTAAGTGGTGTAGATATGCAAGTAAGAGAATAGCAAACTTGTTCATTGTTCACAAACTCAGCCAATCATCTCAACGTTATTGAGTTAAAACGATAGTTTTTATTGATGACTGTTCTGTGATGATTTGACATAAGTATGATGAAATAATTTATTACTGAGTGGAATTGATATTAAAAAGACCTAAATTAATCCTTTGCAAATTATCAACTAAAATGTCTTAAGTCTCAGGCAAAGATAGTCAAGAGTTATGGCATGTTTACTTCAGGCATTAATTACTAAATATTTGCTCCATATTTTATACAAAATCCACATAGTTTCAGCAATTTTGCAATAATAGAAACTAGTACTGATAGTTCACCTTCTTAGAAAATAAACAAAATTACACTGTCTCCAATGGCATTGCAGTGTTATCACTATTATTTCAATATAGCATAATATAATGGTGGGTGTGTAACATTTTTACACCATGTCTACTTGAGCACATTATACATTTTGCCTTTCCAGATTTGGATTGTATTTAAATTGAGCATTTTGTGCTGTATAACACTAACATGAAGAATTGCTGATGGGGGCAAATTAAGGTATGAATTAGAGTGTCACACAGGAGTATATTGCACAACAGTAAAACATATTGCTGTAATTGTAACGTATTCCTCTAGCATATTGGTACCTAATACGCTAAGTAAGCTAACAGCCTTGGATTTCCAATCAAACATGCACAAACAATATTTTCCTTTTCTTTCTTTTAAAGATTTTGTCAAAGTATGAGTGAAGTTGATGTCATGTGAATCGCCTAACTAAAAATATTCTTTAAGTAAATTCTTAATAGTTTAACAAATATATATTTTTCCACCTTGATCTTCATGCACCATTTTATCTCTGGCAAGAGAGCAGCCCAGGCAACTTGTTCCCAGTTCTTTGCTGGTCTATGACTGCGTGTTAGGAGCTGCATAATTGGGAGGAAGTTGACTCTCCCAAAGCATTTTATTTCCTTTTCTCCCTCTGCGGAAGTACTTTGCATCTACTCTGCCTCCATGTAATGGCATAGATGAGATAGGAAATTTGTGGTTGTGAATCTGTACCCTTTTGCTCCAGGTCTTACCACAGATTATTGAAATTCCAACATGTTGTGCCATCCTAATTCTGTCAATAGTCTAAATTATGGCCTCACTGATTAGTGGTGGTGAATCAGTGTGCGCATGTTAACTTAGGCATTCATTAGCATATATTGGTTATAAAACCTGTCCAGCTGCATAGAGTGATCATTAACATTTTTTATTGCCTGTAGTAAATTGGCATTCACAGTGTTCTCCCTTCAAAGCAAAAAAACGGAATAAGAAACTCTGTGAAGATGCAGAAATCTTTGTGCAATTATATTTACAGAATGATTGAGAGGATGAAGAGATTGGATTATGATGAGTGATTACATAAATTGGGCATGTTCTCACTGGAAAAGAGAGGGTTCAGAGGTGATGTGATTGCTATTTTTAGGATTCTAAAAGGACTAGATAATGTAGACCATGATGAACTGTTTCACCTTGTCCAGAACGGTAGAACCAGAGGATGTGGCCTTCGCTTGAAGGGAAATAAATTCAAAACTCTTGTACTGAAACATTGGCCTCGATATTAAATGCCCCCAAGATGGGCGGGGGTTAAAAATGAAAAAAACAGGGAATGTGACCCCAAGCTGCCGCACACACGCTTGTTGCCATTTTTACAGCAGCAGATTTCTTGGTGTCCATGTATCCCATGGAGAATGGGGACACTTCATCAACATATTTAAAGTAGGCTCCCACAGTGCAATTGGGAGCCCAATTTAAATGATGCTGCATGGGTTTCCCAGGGCTGGGGAAACCCAGCCGTAAAAGGGAGGTGGGACCTACCGGTTCCAGAAGGTAAATACCTTTTCCAGCACTCCTTGTGGGCCAGGATGAGCGGGAGTGCTCCCCCCAGCCCCACGTGGAAGCCTTCGGCCTCCCTTCTGCCGATAGCTTCCTGTCTCACCTCCCCGCCCCCCCCCCCCCCCCCACCACCACCACCGTGATTACTGAACTCCTCCCCCCGCCCGCCCCCCCCAGCCTCGATGGCCTCTCTCTCCCTTCAGCCGATTGCTGCCGACCTTCCCCCCTCCCGTGATGGCCTCTCTTCTTTTCACAACCCGCTCCCCCCGCCCCCCCCCCCCATAGCCCTGATCACTGACCTCTCCATGCTGCTATTACGGCCAACCTCGTGTTTTCTCTCTGCCAAGTCTCAAATGACGATCCTCCCCCACCTCTTCCTCCTGATTGCTAGGGACCGTCCCTGGATGTGGCCTCCTGCCGCTGGTTTTCCTGCCCGGCAACAGGTCAGGCTATCAATTTTGGCCAGCTGCCAGGAGGGAAATGGAACACAAAAAAATAATGAGGTCTTGCCGTAAGTTTGGCAGGACCGCCACTCAGCTGACCTTGCTGGGTTCTTTGGCCATTTTCGGCCTCCCCATCAATAACGAGGCCATTCTTTCAGTGAGTGAGAGGTAAATTTATGGAACAGGCTCCTTAGGGAGTCGGTTGAAGCAGATAATGTTGATTCATTCAAATGCAAATTAGATCACTTCTTTCAGAAAATAACATTTTGGGATAAGGTATCTGTGTATTTTGAGACATGACATATATGGTAAGTGTAGCCTGCTTGGGTGGAACAAGTGACTTTGGACCTATGGTTCCTAAAGCTTTCCACCACTGGGGGTTTTCCTCACCTCATGTCTGGGTTTGTTGTAGAATAATTGTTGTAGAGATTGATTGCTGCGATTAGTCAACTATTCCTTTTGCTGTATCATATGACTACCAGGATGGCAGAAGGCAAACTACATGGACCTTGCAATTCCTATGTTCCTATATTTGTCACCAAAGCAATTTAACTATGTAGTTATGCAACTAGAAACATAGGTTACAGCACCTAAGGAGGCCATTCGGCCCATCGAGTCCGTGCCAGCTCTATACAAGAGCAAGCCAGCTAGTTCCACTCCCCCGCCCTATCCCCGTAGCCCTGCAATTTTTTTCCTTTCAAGTACTTATCCAGTTCCCTTTTGAAGGCCATGATTGAATCTGCCTCCCCAACCCCCTCGGGCAGTGCATTCCAGATTCTAACCACTCGCTGTGTAAAAAAGTTTTTCCTCACATCACCTTTGGTTCTTTTGCCAATCACCTTAAATCTATGTCCTCTGGTTCTTGACCCTTCTGCCATTGGGAACAGTTTCTCTCTCTCTTCTCTCTGGACCCTTCATGATTTTGAATACCTCTAGCACACCTCCGCTCAACCTTCTCTGTTCCCAGGAGAACGACCCCAGCTTTTCCAGTCTATCCACGTAACTAAAGTCCCTCATCCCTGGAATCATTCTAGTAAATCTCTTCTGCACCCTTTCCAAGGCCTTCACATCCTTCCTAAACTGCGGTGCCCAGAACGGGACACAATACTCCAGTTGTGGTGAACCAGTGTTTTATAAAGGTTCATCATGACTTCCTTGCTTTTGTACTCTATGCCTCTATTTATAAAGCCCAGGATCCTGTATGCTTTTTTAACCGCTTTCTCAACCTGCTCTGCCACCTTCAATGATTTGTGTACCTACTTCTTGTGGAAAAACTGTTGATTTAATAATCCTATCATCATGGATATCCATTCTGTCCAGTTATTCAGACCAAGGGAAGCAGCACTTAGGATGGTAATTGTGGGCTATAGGTAAACAAATTAGACTTCTCCCACTAATGACGATTGAGAGTGGATGTTGAGCTAATCTCATCACCAGTGAGTATAGAATGGCAGCACAAATGTTTCCCCAATTTTCCACCTAATATTTGAGTATTAGCTTTGTGAAGTGTTCGAAAGTGAGGACAGGTAATAGTAATTTCATTTGATATAACAGATGTTATTTTGCTGAGGACAGGCTAAAAACAGCATTGTCAGTATAATGTGATAGGATAGCAGCAACCTGGTAAATGCATTTTAAAAAAAACATTCAGTGGCATTATTTCCTAATAGTCAAAATCAGAAAAAATAGCTTAAATTAATTCAACTGAGCAATTACGCAAATATCAATACTTCATCCATAAAGCAAGCTTTAAAAATATACGTGGCAGTATAAATGTCTGAAGTGTGGCATGACATTCCAATGCTCTGTCATAGAGTAGGTCGAGATGAGTTTTGACTCCCTATTCCTCACATGGTGGATACCAATCTTCAAGAGGGAGGCCTGAGCAAAAACTGGGCTCTTGTACACTGAGGGCGAGAAGCTCGAAAGGTGAGTCATCCCAGGTTACACATCAGACTGGCTGAATTCAGGCCAGCATTTGTAGCAGAAACCTGAGAACAATTTGTCCACACTGTGTGGAAGAAAGAAAGAATAAAACGCATCCATAAAGGGGAAAAAATGTTCCTTACATTTTGTGAATCTTTGACTATTATGTCTGTGCACACTAACAATATTTTCCTTGCTTTTATTTTGCAGAAGGGTGTACAGCAGAGCTGCAGGTTAAAATATTTCTAATTACTGAACTTCTGCAATTAGGGATCCAAATATTATACATAATAATCATCTTGTCCTGGCTACAACTGCATGTCTTTTTGTCACCGTATTGTTAGTTAACATCACTTCATTAAGATGTGGAGAATTGTAGAGTTTTTCTTAAAATTGCATAATTCAGAGTTATCAAACCACCCGTTCAATGCTGATTGAACTCATAAAAAGTGCAGGTTTTGCTCATTTCTGTAAACACTTATGTAAGTGAGTGATACATATACACACTCTAAATTAAAACTGTTGTTTCATATAAGCTGTTATCTAATTTTACTGATGAAGCTCAATGTGTTTATCATGCACAGTATGTAGTGAGAATTCTTTTTTTCCATCAGCTGGGAAAAAAAGTTCTCTTCTGCAACATTATTACTGAAGGTGAGCATACTATTTTGTCGTTGTACAAGACCTTGGTCAGGCTTCAGTTAGAATACTGTGTCCAATTTTGGTCTCCTCACGTGGTGGGTGATAGTGAGGCTTTGAAAATGGTGCAAAGGAGGGCCACCAGACTAATTCCCAGTTTGACACATTTTAGTTATCAAGATAGGCTAAAAGAGCTGGGACTCTACACTTTAGTAAGAGAGGATATAGGTCAGGGAAAGTAATCAGCGGAGACTCTGTGGTCAGAATTGAGGAATGAGAGGACTTAAAACTGTAATGGGAGTTGTCTACGGGCCTCCTCATAGCACTAATAAAGTGGCAGAATGTATTAATTCAGAGATTAGAGAGGCTTGTAGCAAAAGCAAAGTTTTAATGAGAGACTTTAATTTTCATATGGATTGGGAAGAACAGAGTAGCTCAAGTCAGAAAGGTAGTGAATTTCTTGAGTGCATTCAAGATAGTTTTCTGGAACAATATTTTCTAGAACCAACAAGAGGGTAGGCCATACTAGATTTAGTAATGAGTGATGAGCCAGATTTAGTTGTTAATCTAATAGTAAGGGAACATTTATTTAACAGTGATCATAATATGATTCAATTCAATGTTAGGTTTGAAAAAGAAAAATGTAACAGTTACTCAGATTCTAGATTTGGGTAAGGCTAACTTTTACGGGATGCAACAGAGACTGACGACAGCAAACTGGTCAAAACTGTTAACAGGTAAAACTACTGATGACAGTGGGAGGTGTTCAAAAAAGAATTTAGCTTAATACAGGACCAGTATGTGCCCCTAAGGGGCAAGAGCTCTACTTTCTAAATAAAAAAGCCATGGTTGACAAGAGGTAAGAGATAACATAAAACTGAAGGAAAGAGCATACAAAAGTGCAAAGAATAGTGTAGATACAGAGGACTGGGAGAGATCTAAAGAAAAGCAAAGGAAGACAAAAAGGATAGTAAGAGCTGCAAAAAGGGACTATAAAAAGAAACTTGAGAGATATCAAGATTAACACACAAAGAAAGTTTTACAATTATGTTAGAAGCAGAAGGGTTGTCAAGGGTAATATGGGCCCTTTTTTAAAAAAAACAGACACAGGTAATATTGCAAATGAAAATAAGGAAATGGCAGACTTATTGAATAATTACTTTGTGTCAGTCTTCACAGTAGAGGAAGGGGATAATATATCTGACATTCCAGGGAAATGAATAATGAATCAAGGACTGGAACTCACTAAAGTTAACATAAGCAAGAGAACCGTATTAGAAAAAATAATGGCACTAAAGATTGACAAATCCCGAGGACTTGATGGTTTCCACCCTAGGAAAGGAAGTAGGTGAGGAAATTGCATAATCTTGCAAAGTGGCCTCGATTCAGGGATTGTCCCTTTTTAAATTGGAAAATTGCAAATGTAACTCCATTATTTAAGAAAGGTGAGAGAGAGAAACCAAAATTATAGACCTGTTAGTCTAACATCTGTTGTGGGAAGTTATTGGAATCTATAATTAAGGACAGGGTGAACAAGTACTTAGAGAAATTTGAGCTGATTAGAGAGAGCCAACATGGTTTTGTAAAGGTAGGTTATGTCTAACGAACCTTATTGAATTTTTTGAGGAAGTAACTAAAGTAGTAGACAGTGGAATGTCAATGCGTGTAGTATATATGGACTTCCAGAAGGCATTTAATAAGGTTCCACATAAGAGACTGATGGCTAAAAATAAAGCTCATGGAATTGAAGGCAAATTATTGACCTGGTTAGAAGATTGGTTAGGTGGTAGAAGACAGAGTAGGAATAATGGGTAGGTATTTGAATTGGTAGGAAGTGACTAGTGGTGTCCCACAGGATCTGTTCTGGGGGCCTCAACTATTCACTATATTTATTAATGACTTAGATAACACAATAGAGTGCAATATATCCAAGTTTGCTGATGACAAAGATTGATAGCATAGTAAGTAGTGCAGACGGGAGCATAAAATTACAAAGACATTGATAGATTAAGTGAATGGGCAAAACTGTGGCAGATGGATTTCAATGCAGGTAAGAGTAAGGTCATCCATTTTGGACCAAAAAGGGATAGATCCGAGTATTTTTTCAATGGTGAAAAGCTAGGAACAGTGGCGGTACCAAGAGATTTAGGGGTCCATGTACACAGATCAAATATAGTGGTCAGGTACAAAAAACAAATCAAAAAGGCTAATGAAATGTTAGCCTTTATAACTAGACGGCTAGAATATAAAGGGGAGGAACTTTTGCTACAGCTATGCAAAGCCCTAGTTAGACCACATTTGAACTTGTGTACAGTTCTGGGCACCACACCTTAGAAAGGATATCTTGGCCTTGGAAGGAGTGCAGCGCAGATTCACCAGAATGTTATCAGGGCTCCAAGGATTAAATTATGAGAAAAGATTACATAAACTAGGCTGGTATTACCTGGAATATAGACGGTTAAGGGGTGATTTGATTGAGGGTTTTAGGATTTTGAAAAGAATTGCTCGGGTAAATAGAGAGAAACTTTTTCTACTGGTGGGGGAGTCTAGGACAAGGGGACATAACCTTAAAGTCAGAGCCAGGCGATTCAGGAGAGAAGTTAGGAAACACTTCTTCATGCAAAGGGTGGTAGAAATGTGGAACTCTCTCCTACAAAAAGCAGTAGATGCTAGCTCAATTAATCATTTTAAATCTGAGATTGATAGTTTTGCTAGCCAAGGGTATTAGGGATATGGAGCCACAGCGGGTGGATGGAGTTAGGATACAGATCAGCCATGATCTCATTGAACAGGCTTGAAGGGCTGAATGGCCTACTCCTGTTCCTGTGTTTAGAGAAGCATAGACTTAGGGGTGATCTGATCGAGGTTTGTAAGATGATGAAGGGAATAGATTGTGTTCAAGTTGACAGTTTGTTCCAATTAAATAAATTAGGGAGGACATAGGGTCACAATTTTAAGCTGTTAAACGCCAGATCTAGGTTCGATGCCAGGAGGTGGTACATTTCCCAGAGAATAGTGGACCTCTGGAACAGGCTGCCGGCTTGTGCAGTGGATGCCGATTCGCTGAATTCCTTCAAGCCCAAGCTGGAACTGTTTCTGGCTGGGGCAGAGATCACCTCTTACAAAAGGTAGATACTGCATAGAATTATCAGGGCCAGAATGATCTCCTGGACAAGTTTCGATCGCCTGGGGTGGGGGGTGGGGGCGGTCGGAGAGGAATTTCCCAGATTTTTTTTTCCCACAAATTGGCTTGGGTTTTTATCTGGTTTTTCACCTCTCCCGGGAGATCATATGGTTTTGGGTGGGATGGAGAGTGTATATATTGTGATACACAGCACAATTGTATGGGACAGGCTGGATGGACCAGAGGATCTTTTCCTGTCCGTCATTGTTTGTAAGGTGGATTTGAGTGCTGTGCAGCTTGGCAGGCGGATGGGGACAGCAGTTTATATACACAAAGTCTGGACCCACAAATAGCATCTCAGCTTTTTGTACAGATGTGTCTGAAAAGAAGGTGGCATAGGGCAGAGATTGCTAACTTGTGTGTCAAGTTAAAAGATTGAGCTACAAAATGACTCCTATTCGAAACTGTTTCTAAAACGGCTTACAATTTCTAGGAAAGAAAGGGAGAATAATCAAAATTTAATGGGTGACCCAGATAGAGATCTGGGGACGCCAGTGTGTATGCTTGCTGAGAGTCCATGCAAAACACAATTTGCATGTACACAGCTGCACTTTTGATCACAATGCAGCAATTAACAAAATAAACCTTTTGTGCTTTGGAGTAGCTAGGAACCAGTGAAATCTGTTTTGACGGGTATACAGTCAGGCTCTTCATCCTTTACCAAATTCATATTGAACATACAAAAAATTGAACAATTTGTTCTTTACAATTTATTTTCTATCATGGTATCAGTATAGATGAGATATTATTGAAGTTTTGCATTTGACAAAAGCGTATTTTGCTGAAACATGTTCAATCTTCACTGAACAGACCCATTAATTTCTAGTGTACCAAGGAAATTTTACAACTTTTCTTCCCCCATTCATTATACCTGCCATTCCCTTTTGTCTTTTATAATTATTATTGTCACTGTGTTTCAACACAGGCATTTGTGTTTTAATGCATTTGGAAACAGGAGGGTACAACAGCAACATGAGCTGCTCTGTTAAGTAAATATATTTGTCTGAATAATTTGTGACCTAATTAGCATTTCTAAAATGTTTGTTCTTTTTAAAAAAAACACTAGGCTCAACTTGGAAGTGATGGCGATCCATCAAAACCACCTTGGTTTAAAGGAGGGTAAGTAATTCCTTTGTTGTCCACAATAAGTAATGTGGTATGGAAGCATCCATCAAGCAGTAAAATAATTTCAAGCTGTTGAAGTGATCTTTTATGGTTCTCTCGTGTTATGGATTCTTTCCAGATGAAATTCAATAATTACATGCAAAAACAGTGTGTAATTATACGCACGTTTTGTTTAACTTATAGTACGCGGTAAAGTTTTAAAAATTTATAACTGACTTTCCATAAGTTAATACCACATAAATGACAACACCTTGCAAACCGTACTTGTACATGTCAGAGGAGAGCTGTCTTCATTGCTTCTACTTCAAAAGGCAAGCTGCCACAGAGTTGTGATACATGCTACACAATGAATTGCATATAACATCTAGATCAGGGATGGTTTTCCATAAAAATGTAGGTTATGCTTTTTTTATTGCAGAGAGATGCTCACCTCCAGAATCACCTTTTTATGCAGAACCTCCTGCAGCAGTACCTTCAATGCAGTGGCACTGAAAGGGGCAGTTCTCATCTCTAGTTGCTGCCAGCAATTGTTCCCATTCAGTTGGAAGTTAGCTTTAAAGGTGACCAACAGCCCTTTTAGAGTTGCTCATACCAGATGATCCAGCCCCTGACCGCAATGATGCTGGCAGCACATTGTGTCTCATGGAGTATGGATAACTCTACTATCTAAATTATCCTACCCTCTCAGCTAGAGTTGTAGGCCTGGTATTTAAAAAAAACATGACATTTCATTTTGACAATTTGTTTTGATTTTGATCAGCAGAGTGATGGAAAGTGTTGTTGACAGTGCCATCAAGCAGCACTTGCTCAGCAATAACCTGCTCACCGATGCTCAGTTTGGATTCCGCCAGGACCACTCGGCTCCAGACCTCATTACAGCCTTGGTCCAAACATGGACAAAGGAGCTGAATTCCAGAGGTGAGGCGAGAGTGACTGCTCTTGACATCAAGGCAGCATTTGACCGAGTGTGGCACCAAAGAGCCCTAGTAAAATTGAAGTCAATGGGAATCAGGGAGAAAACTCTCCAGTGGCTGGAGTCATACCTAGCACAAAGGAAGATGGTAGTGGTTGTTGGAGGCCAATCATCTCAGCCCCAGGACATTGCTGCAGGAGTTCCTCAGGGCAGTGTCCTAGGCCCACTGTCTTCAGCTGCTTCATCAATGACCTTCCTCCATCATAAGGTCAGAAATGGGGATGTTCGCTGATGATTGCACAGTGTTCAGTTCCATTCGCAACCCCTCAGATAACGAAGCAGTCCATGCCTGCATGCAGCAAGACCTGGACAACATCCAGGCTTGGGCTGATAAGTGGCAAGTAACATTCGTGCCAGACAAGTGCCAGGCAATGACCATCTCCAACAAGAGAGAGTCTAACCACCTCCCCTTGACATTCAACGACATTACCATCGCCGAATCCCCCACCATCAACATCCTGGGGTTCACCATTGACCAGAAACTTAACTGGACCAGCCACATAAATACTGTGGCTACAAGAGCAGGTCAGAGGCTGGGTATTCTGCGGCGAGTGGCTCATCTCCTGACTCCCCAAAGCCTTTCCACCATCTACAAGGCACAAATCAGGAGTGTGATGGAATACTTTCCACTTGCATGGATGAGTGCAGCTCCAACAACACTCAAGAAGCTCGACACCATCCAGGACAAAGCAGCCCGCTTGATTGGCACCCCATCGACCACCCGAAACATTCACTCCCTTCACCATGGCTGCAGTGTGTACCATCCACAGGATGCACTGCAGCAACTCGCCAAGGCTTCTTCGACAGCACCTCCCAAACCCATGACCTCTACCACCTAGAAGGACGAGGGCAGCAGGCACCTGGGAACAAACACCATCTGCATGTTCCCCTCCAAGTCACACATCACCCCGACTTGGAAATATATAGTCGTTCCTTCATCGTCGCTGGGTCCAAATACTGGAACTCCCTACCTAACAGCACTGTGGGAGAACCTTCACCACCCGGACTGCAGCGGTTCAAGAAGGCGGCTCACCACCACCTTCTCAAGGGCAATTAGGGGTGGGCAATAAATGCCGGCCTCGCCAGTGACTCCCGCATCCCATGAATAAATTTTTTAAAATGCACAATGCACACATCTTTAATATACGACAATAGTGCTGTCCTCTGAATATGTAAATAACTTTTTTATTTGAATTACAAGGTTCAGTGTCAGAATATGACCTCTTTTGTGGAATACCTGTGCACTTTTATGTGCAGGAATTGCAAGTCCATAATTTTTTCAAATTTATTCTCTGGATGTGCACGGCCCTGGCATTTATTGCCCATCGTCAGTTGCCCTGGATACAACTGAGCGGCTTGCTGGGCCACCTATCATTGTATCATGGACCATCACTGACCTCATTTCTGCTGGAGGTTTTCCCTACGGCCTCCAACCTCGCAGAGCTCACTTCTACTTCCTTCCCAAGATCTGTAGGGGGTGGTGGTGTGTGTCAGCTTCACCTCTGACTTCTGAGCGGTTCGAATCGCTCCCACTCCCTGGATTCTAGACCTTGGACTTATTTGGGGGTTGTGACAAAGTGCAGCAGACAACTGGTTTTGGTGCAAGAAACTTTGACCTTTATTCAAGAGAGAAAATACAACACAACAATCTTAACACTGTAATAAAATGGGGAACACTTCGGTACAGACGAGGGAAATTACAGTAGAAAGATACCTC
Source organism: Heptranchias perlo (assembly GCF_035084215.1). NCBI lineage: Eukaryota > Metazoa > Chordata > Chondrichthyes > Hexanchiformes > Hexanchidae > Heptranchias > Heptranchias perlo. Next base: position 57,929,696 of record NC_090325.1, read on the forward strand.
ACCCCTCCCAATCCCACTGTACTAGCTAAATTCAACTCTAAAGGGCCAGAGATAATGCTCACCAAACAAATCCTTGACAGTAATTCACCCAGAGGTAAGTCACAAATAGATTGTAGAGTGGAAACTTTGCAGATCTTCGGTTTTCTCCCGAGTTGGTTTTCTTTGGTCGCGGTGGCCCAATATTACCCGGTTGGTTGGTGGTAATATTCAGTTGGTTGTTTTGTAAGGCCCTTGTTGCCGCGAGGTGTCTGATGGTCACTGGGGCTGTTGCTCTGGTTTCTTCTTGTGTGTCGGCCTGCTTCTAGAGCTGCTGACCTTCCCTGTCGAACTGCTCTCCTGTTGCCCCTCACCTTGTCGAACGCTGGAAGCTGCTCTTCCTTTCAGAGACAGGCAGAACAAGACAAGCAGCATACAAGCGCCAGCAAGAACCAGAGTGAGAGAGCGAGAGAGGTTTCGAGTTTCCACTTCTATATCCCTCTCTTACCATGGTCTTCGTCACTTTAAAAAAACACCATGTCTGTTTGAACAGTTCTTACAAAGTCCTTAAGAATCTTTGATGGTTTTTTGATGGTCCCTCATCATGTTGCAATTGCTTCTCCCGATGGGTCATTGTTAATTCCGATTTTTAGAGCTTGTCACACAAGGCCTCCTTTTGTATCCAACCTCCTAGGTGTTGATCGGTTTTGCTTTAAAACAAAGACATGGCCCCACCATGTCTGGAGCAGTTGCCTCTTTCAATGGCAGTGAGTGTCGACCACCTGCTGTAGGTTTTGCATTAAAACAGAGATATGTCTGAAGCAGTAATTCTCCCACATTCCACTGTGTGTGTGTTGTTGATTTCGTCTGGTGACCTCTCACCTATCCTTCCATCTTAGGATTTTGGTCAATGGCCAAAGTTTTTCCATACTCAGGGAAAAGGTGAATTCCCAGAATTCTTACAGTCGCCCCTACGAGGAAGCAAGTCCCTTAAAGGATGTGGATTCCTTGAAAAGTACTTTTCCCTGGTTGATGCTTCCTGGTGCGGCGCGTGTGTGAGTCACCCTGAAATGGTTAGAAAAGAGTCCAAAGTCCTTTTCTTTTGGGTTTTTCTCCGAGTTTTGGGGGATCTGTGAATTTTGAGAATCTTACAGATGCACAAAACAAGACTGCCCTGGTAGACCCATCGTTTCAGCCTGTTCTTGCCCCACGGAACTTATTTCCTTCTATCTTTACTCTTTTTTTCTCCCCTTGTCCAGCCTCTTGCAACTACATCCGCGTCTCCTTTTCACCATGGACGTCCAGTCCCTCTACACATCCATCCCCCACCTGGACAGCTTACAGGCCCTCCGCTTCTTCCTTGAACGGAAGCCCAACCAGTACCCATCCACCGCCACCCTCCTCTGCCTGACTGAACTTATTCTTACGTTGAATAACTTCTCCTTTGACTCCACTCACTTCCTCCAAATAAAAGGTGTTGCTATGGAAACCCGTATGTGTCCCAGCTAGGCCTGCCTTTTTGTGGGTTGCATGGAACGTTCCTTGTTCCAGTCCTCTCCCTCACCTTTTTTTCTGGTATATTGATGACTGTATCGGTGCTATTTCCTGCTATCGCCCAGAACTGGAAAATTTCTTCAACTTTGCTTCCAGTTTCCACCCTTCCCTTGCCTTCACGTGGTCCATCTCAGACTCTTCCCTTCCCTTCCTCAACTTCTCTATCTCCATTTCTGGGGATAGGCTGTCAATCAATATCTATTGTAAGCACACCAACCCCCACAGCTACCTTGATTACACTTCCTCCCACCGTGCTTCCTATAAGGACTCTATTCCCTTCTCTCAGTTTCTCCATCTCCGTCGCATCTGTTCTAATGATGCTACCTTCTGCACCAGTGCTTCCGATATGTCTTCCTTTTTCCTCAACCGAGGATTCCCCTCCACTGTAGTTGACAGGGCCCTCAACCGTGTCCGTCCTATTTCCTGCACTTCTGCCCTCACCCCTTCCCTTTCCTCCCAGAACCATGATAGGGTCCCCCTTGTTCTCATCTTCCACCCCACCAGCCTCCATGTTCAACGTATCATCCTCCGCCATTTCCACCACTTCCAGCACGATCCCAATACCAAACACATTTTCCCCTCCCCTCCCCTTTCAGCATTCCGAAGGGACTGCTCCCGCCACGACATCCTAGTCCACTCTTCCATCACCTCCGATACTCGCTCTCCTCCCCACGGCACTTTTCCGTGCAAGTGCAGGAGATGCAACACCTGCCCCTTCACCACCTCCCCACCATCCAGAACCCCAAACACTCCTTCCAGGTGAAACAGCGGTTTACTTGTACAGCTTTCAATTTAGTTTACTGTATCCGCTGCACACAATGCGGTCTCCTCTACACTGGGGAGACCAAATGCAGACTGGGTGATGGCTTTGCTGAACACCTCCGCTCTGTCCGCAAGTGTGACCCTGACCTGCCGGTTGCTTGCCATTTTAATTCCCTACTCTGATCTCATTGTCTTTGGCCTCTTGCACTGTTCCAATGACGCTCAATGGAAGCTTGAGGAACAGCACCTCATCTTTCGTTTAGGCACTTTCCAACCTTCCAGACTCAACATTGATTTCAATATCTTCAGATCATAACCGTTGCTCCTATTTTTTTGGTCAACTAGTACTGGTAATGCTTCTGTTGCTGCCATTTACAGCAACTCTTGATCAATCTTTTGTTTCTTAACCCATCCCATTACCACCTTCCTTGCCTTGCACCATCATCCCTTTTGTCTTTTAATCACTCGTGCCCTCTACCCTATCACAGACCTTACCTTTTTGTTCTTTCCTCACCTCCACCCCCCCCCCCACTTCCCTCTGCTCTGTGATTGTTCAAAAACTTTAACTCTTAACATCTTTCAGTTCTGACGAAGGATTTTCGACCTGAAACGTTAACTCTTTCTTTCTCCACAGATGCTGTCTGACTTGCTGAGCTTCTCCAGCATTTTCTGTGTTTATTTCAGATTTCCAGCATCCACAGTATTTTGCTTTTGTAGGTACGGCACAGGAAGAAGCCATTCGGCCCATCATGCCTGTGCCAGCTCTTTGAAAGAGCTATCCAATTAGTCCCGTAGCCCTGTAAATGTTTTCCCTTCAAGTATTCATCCAATTCCCTTTTGTAAGTTACTATTGAATCTGTTTCCACCACCTTTTCAGGCAGTGCATTCCAGATCATTACAACTCACTGTGTAAAAAACATGTTTCCTCGTATCGCCCTTGGATCTTTTGCTGATCACCTTAAACCTATGCCTTCTGATTACCGACCCTTCTGCCACTGGAAACAGTTTCTCCTTATTTACTCTGTCAAAACCATTCATGATTTTGAACACCTCTATTAAATCTCCCCTTCACCTTCTCTGTTCTAAGGAGAACAACCCCAGCTTCTCCGGTGTCTCCACATAACTGAAGACCCTCATCCCTGGTACCGCTCTAGAAAATCTCTTCTGCACCCTTTCTAAGGCTTTGACGTCCTTCCTAAAGTGTGGTACTCCAGCTGAGGCCTAACCAGTGTTTAATCAAGGTTTAACATAATTTCCTTGCTTTTGTTCTCTTTGCCTCTCTTAATAAAGCCCAGGATCCCATATGCTTACTTAACAACTTTCTCAACTGTCCTGCCACCTTCACAGATTTGTGTATGTGCACCCCCAGTTCTCTCTGTTCCTGCACCCCCTTTACATTAGTTTATATTGCCTCTCATTCTCCCTGCCAAAATGCATCACTTTACACTTACTTCTCTGCGTTAAATTACACCTGCCATGTGTCTGCCTATGTCACCAGTCTGTTTATGTCCTCCTGAACTCTGTTACTCTCCTTCACATTGTTTACTACTTTTCCGAGTTTCGTATCATCTGCAAACTTTGAAATTATACCCAGTACACCCAAGTCCAGGTCATTAATATATGTCAAAAAGAGCAATGGTCCGAATACTGATCCCTGGGGCACACCACTGTATACTTCCCACCAGACTGAAAAACAACTGTTCACCACTACTCTCTGCTTTCTGTCCCCTAGCCAATTTTGTATCCACACTGCTACTGTCCCTTTAATCCCATGGGCTTTAATTTTGCTAACAAGTCTATTGTGTGGTACTTCATCAAATGCCTTTTGAAAATCCAACTGCACTATTCTCATCAGCCCTCTCCATTACTTCATCAAAGAACTCAAATCAAGTTAGTCAAACACGATTTTTCTTTAACAAATCCGTGCTGACTTTCATTTTATCGGCCCATACATTTCCAAGTGCCAATTAATTTTGTCCCGGATTATTTCCTCTGTAAGTTTCCCCACCACCGATGTTAGGCTGACTGGCCTCTAATTGCCGGGTTTATCCCCCTCTCTTTTGAACAGGGATGTAACATTTGCAATCCTCCAGTCCTCCGATACCATCCCCATATCTAAGGAGGATTGGAAGACAGCGACCAGAGCCTCCGCCATTTCCATTCTTTCTTCTCTCAGTAACCTAGGATGCACAGGTGACTTTTCTACTTTGAGCACTGTCAATCATTTAAGTACCTCCTCTTTATCTATTTTTATCCTATCCAGTATTGTTACTACCTCCTACTTTACTGCTACATGGGCAGCGTCCTCTTCTCTAGTGAAGACGGATGAGAAGTATTCATTTAATACCTCAGCCGTACCCTCTGCTTCCACAAGAAGATCTCCTTTTTTGTCCCTAATTGGTCCCATGCTTCCTTTGACGACCTGTTTACTATTTATATGTTTATAAAAGACTTTTGGGTTCCTTTTTATGTTAGCCGCTAATCTATTCTCATACTCTCTCTGCCCCTCTTATTCCCTTTTTTAGATCTCCTCTGTACTTTCTGTATTCAACCTGGTTCTCTACTGTATTATAAATCTTACATTTGTCATAAGCTTCCTTTTCGGTTTCATTTTAATCTCTATACCTTTATTCATCCAGGGAGCTCTAACTTTGGATGCCCTTCCTTTCCCCCTTGTAGGGATGTTTCTACTCTGTACCCGAACCAACTCTTCCTTGAAGACCTCCCATTGTTCAATTACTGTTTTGCCTACCGTTTTTTGATTCCAATCCACTTGGGCAAGGCCCCTTTTTAACTCACTGAAATTTGCCCTCCTCCACTTAAGCATTTTCACATTTGATTGTTCCTGGACCTTTTTCATAACTATTCTGAATCTAATGGTATTCTGATCACTGTTCCCCAAATGCTCTCCACTGAAACATGCTCCACCTGCCCCGTTTCATTCCTCAGAACTAGATACAGCACTGTTTCTTTCCTTGTTGGGCTGGAAACACACTGTTCCAGAAAGTTCTCTTGAACACGTTTCAGGAATTCCTCCCCCGCTCTTGGCCCTTTACACTGTTACTGTCCCAGTCTATATTGAAGTCCCCCATTATCACTGCATCTTGCATATAGTTCTTGTATCTTTTTGTAATTTGCCTGCAAACTTGCTCCTCTATCTCCTTCCCACTATTTGGTGGCCTATAGTATACACCCAGTAGTGTAATAGCTCCTCTGTTGTTCCTTAATTCTATACAAATAGATTCTTTCTTTGAATTCATAAGGCAGTTAAGAGTCAACTACATTGGTGTGAGATTGGAGTCACATATAGGCCAGACTTGGTAAGAACAGCAGGTTTCCTTCCCTAAAGGACATTAGTGAACCAGTTGGTTTATTACAATCACCCGATAGCTTCATGGTCACTTTTTTACTAATACCAACTTTTTATTTCCAGATTTATTTAAGTGGAATTCAATTCTCAAACTGCCATGGTAGGATTTGAACTCATGTTTTCTGGATTATTAGTCCAGGTCTCTGGATTACTAGTCCAGTAACATAACCACTAAACTACATGATCACATGTTCATATCTGACTTTCAGGGACCAAAGTTACAAGTCTGTATGTGGTTGGTGTCTTTTCTAGGACTGGAGGCGGGCTGTATGGTATTGACAGTATGCCAGATCTGCGAAAGAAAAAACCCATCCCACTTGTTAGCGATCTGGTATGTAATTTTTTCTCCCCCAAACAATCGTCTCTCGGTTGCAGGATATATTAGGTGCGCTTGTGTTAGTTTTTGTTACTGCCATTGCTAATGCTCTTGCTTTGTTTTCCTCTGTTTTCTACTCAACTGTTGACTATAGGTGAAATCAGGTTTCTGGGATAACAGGAACAATTTGCTTAACATTAAACTAAGATTTTAGTCCATGTGCTTGTGGGCAGCTTAAGGGACACCTTGCACCTGACAGGAGATTGGTTGAGCAGGAAATGCTACACACTTAATGTGTTGGAGCATCTGGCAGTACCATACGGCTTTCTGTTCCTAGTGTTATTGCTCAATAACCTCCTGGTGTCACTAGTTTAACACTTCTGCACTTTTGTGACAGTGACTTCTTCCTTTTTTCCTTAACAGAATTATTTGCTATTCTTTCAGCTACTTGAAGCTGTTCTGTTTATGTCTGTACACCATCTGTGGTACTAACGTCTAGATTTGACGTCTGTTTCAGTACCTGTGGGCTTACTGTCCTTTCTTTGTTGCCTATTTAAGGTGTCCATCATCCTTGTACTATTTCCACACTTCTTTGCAGAATCTGTCAAATAAATAAAAATCTACTTGTCTAGTTAGTTTGTAAGGTGCCGTGATTTAGCCACAGTCCCACACGATGTTTTGTGCAGCATGCTACTGCTCATAGAGGTCTGTAGCCTCTACTGTTGCTATAATTCTGCTGTAATGCAGGCTATAAAGCAGTGTTTTCATACTATATGTTTTGTTAACCTATAAATTAATAATATCTGTGATATGAGAAGAAAATTAGGATGATTTCAGGTAATTTTAGGAAAATGATGAGGAAAAATTGATGCAAAGATACTGACGAGCTATCATATTGCTTCCATGAATCAGAAATGGAGAGTACAATACCTACTTCAGTTGTGCTTAGCAACAATTTTATTATTTTTTCCTACAATCAAAGGTTAAATAATATTTTCCATGCTTTTGTGGCATGTTCAGATGATTTGTTGAAAAATAAAATTTGCATGTTCCTGATTCTTTAACCGTGCTATTCCGAAGCCTCGTAAGTTGAACCAAGGCTTTAAAGAAATTGGTTTATATCTGGTGCACAACCAGTTCGCATAGGGACCAACTGCAGTGACATAACTAGGCTGCATACTAATATAATGTAAGTCAGGAAGATGATAAGTAAATTTGCTTGCTGAAAAATGCCCTTGTCTAATAAAATTGAGGATGAATTTTACCTTTCAGAGCACAAAACGTTGATTGTGAAGATTACGACATTTGCTTAATTCTAATTTATTGCTTTTTCCCAGTATGAAAATTGGGAGCAAAGAACAAAAGGTCAAGATTTTTTTAAAAGCTGATTTAAAAATAAAAAGGCTAAGATTAAAAAAGAAAAATTATGAATGCTAAAAATCTGAAATGAAAGGTAAAAATGCTGGAAATGCATAGTAGGTCAAGCAGCAACTAAAAAAGAAAGCTCGGTTAAATTTTTAGGTGGGACACTTGAAACACAATGGAGGTATTTTTCGACTTTGCTATCTGGGCAGTAAGCTGGCGGAGTGGAGCTCCCACCCTTTATAAAACCCACCCGATTTTCATTGTATTGAATTTAATGAAGCAAAAATCAGGCGAGTTTAAAAAAAAAAGGGGGTTGCAATCCGCTCCACCAGGTTACTGGCCAGGCAGCGAAGTTGAAAGTTACCACCAATCATTCTCTTTCAGATGCTGATTGACCTGCATTTTCTGATTTTATGTCAGTTATAGCACCTTTTATTTCTGGGGTTCAAAACAAAGTTTTCTTCAATATCTATTTTGATATTCATTGTATGTGCTTCTTTAAACTCCTTTTTAAATGGCCTTCTGTCTTTGTATTAACGTGCTCCTGTGCTAGACTGGCTAAATATTGAACCCTTCCTCTCAGCTTGCTGCTTGTTATGTTACACTGTGAAGAAATGTTTACTGAGCTAAACGTTGCTCACCTGCAGTTTTGAAACAGAACTTGTAGTAGTCTGAAACTATTTCACTGATTTGTATTTGATTTAACAATTAATACTTTGTTCTGTTGATTCTGTATTATAAAATCTTTGCAAGAACTTTTTGCCAGTTTAATAAGCACTGATTGCTCTGTTGTCGGTTGCAGGAAGAAATAGTTTTTCCCATATTTTGATTTCAGAAGAATAGAACTAATTATTTGTCTTTTTCAGTTTGTTGTGAAGGTGGATTTTAAAAAAAATATATAGAGGAATGATCCTAATTCATTAAGAAATATTTACATAAATTAGGGACATTAGTCAATGGAGCGTAAAATCGGCAGTTTGTAAATCAAGCATCCGACCCGCACCCACTCCGTTTTCACAGAGTGGGTTAGGTTAAAATCAGGGCTATAGTTTCTGAAATGGGTTCATTCTAGCAGTGAAGTTGTAATATAACATGATTGCTGTTAGCATCAGAAGAGTTGAACTGTGCAATAACATATTGTAATTTTTTTGTATGCAAACATTCCTTTTGTCCAGGCCATGGTAAGTGGTGCTATAATCTCCCCAATAAACAAAAAAAAGGAGCTTTATGCTCGTTGACCCTCAATCCACCACTTCCTTGTTTCATCATACTTTACAGCATGTCCATGACAGCTTCCACTCCTGCACCATGAATATTTTAAAATATTTAAGGCGCATGAACCTTATATACAAAGATGATTTCTGTAAAGGATTCATGGGGTAGAATTGTATTGCTGGTGATAAATGATAGTGTCAGTACGTGTCACATTAATGCTATCTACTGGTGTACAAACAAAGCAACATTTTCATTCTATACCCTCATTAGCGGTACTGCAGGTTTACCACCTAGGCTTTGACTTTTCTCCATATTTGCATCCAGAGACATGTGTACTCTGGTGCAAACCAATCACTTGGTTTAAAAGATCACAGAACTTTGAGCGTAAGTGAGTTACACGGGTAACTACAATACACCCAAATCTGCTCAATCTTTTAAGGCCGTCTATCGATCCCTCCATCTGAACGCATTTCCTCCCATAAAACTAGCCCTGCCCCCAAGTTACAGAGCCTCATATACAAGTTTATTGCTATTGCAATTGCACTTGCTCAGAGGCTCTCTTAAAATTACGACCAGATGTTCACACAGCAGCAGTAAACAGTCACGTTTCTGGTGTTGTATTGCAATTTTTGGCGCATTTAAAAAAAAATTATCCTCAGAGACCTGCACTCTGTTCTGTTTCTTTTAATGCATTTTTATGGCATAAGTATAAGTCACCTTAAAAAATTAAAAAGCTTCCCCAAATGCAGCTCCTTAAACATGTGTGGCTAATGTGCATAATTGATGGTTGAACGAGGTGAAACTTTAATTTTTATACTTAAAGAAGGAATATATGGTGTGAGTTTGGCCCTTCCATTGGGCCCCGCTGATTTACACCAATTTTTACATTGTACATTTGCACGTATTCTAATTAGATTGGCAGGGAATCCCAACGTATCTTGAGATCGGGCGAATGGTCGCAGGAATGGGTGCGTTTTCAGGTCTAACTTCCAGGATGGGGCCACTGGGTACATTCAGGAGTGGGAACCCATACTATGATTTTTTTTCCACCACCTAGCACGAAAGCTAGGTGTAGCACTCCTTCAACATGATAGCTGGGGTTAGCAAACAGCACAGATTTTATGGGACAGGGAATATACCAACTGATCCATTGGGAGAGTTATTGTTAATTACACCAAATAATACTAATATTTTCTTAGTTGTGTAGTCAAAGAGTATCCTTTACAACAATCCTGTATCTATAAGGTTCATTCTTTTTGCAGTACAGGTCAAATAAGTGTGTGGACTTTTTTTTTGCTTTTAAACAAATTCACAATTTTCAGTTCAGATGTATGTGGTTATTGATTGATACTATGCAAATCCACATTTAAGTTAGTGAGTTCCTTCTGCATGTTTCTTATTATGCTAAAGAACTGCATTTATCTCAAATTTATAACATTACACTTGGCTTCACATTACAGTCACTTGTGCAGTCAAGGAAAGCTGGCATTACTTCTGCAATGGCTACTCGCACCTCCCTAAAAGACGAAGAGCTGGTAAGAACAGTGTATATGAAGAAGACCCATTCTGTTCGTATTTTTCATTTCCAGTTTCATTTCATTATCTGTTTGCGAACATAGTATTTCTGCAGTGCTTCATTGCATTGTTTGCTTTAATAATGTGAAATTCTTTAGTAGAACACATTTTTTAGATATTCCATAAATTTAGTTTTTTTGCAGTTTGCTCTTTTATCCATTGTTTAAAAAAAATGAAAGTGTTGGTGCTGCAAGTCAGAAAACTAACTCATTGTCCAGTGGAGTGATAAGAAGTGATCTTGTCCCTGCAATTCACCACATGGCAAATTCCTGATTCAAGCTGATTACTGGGGAACTTAATGCAGCGGGGTAAAATAACTTAAATGAGAACGGGAAAAGGGAAAGATACAGAATGATTTAAAAATAAGAGAGAACATCTTTTTTACAGATTTATACATGACATATATGTATTATTGTATTTATCACAGCCATTCAACCAAAATGTGTTTCCTGGTATTGTTCCCTCAGGTGACAACACCCTCCTGTCAGTGATGATGCAGCAGCACTTTCGCTGGAGCAAGGGTGCAATTGCATCATGACGAGTATACATAGGCAGTTTCCATTACAAATGTGGACATGGAAATTTATAACAGAACAAGTTGACGGGAAGATCGTGTAGATTTTTAATTATATCATAGATTGTTAATAATGTTTGTATTTGTCTCTGCAGAAAAATCATGTTTATAAAAAGACCCTCCAAGCCTTAATCTACCCTATTTCTTGCACCACACCCCACAATTTTGAGGTCTGGACTGCCACAACGCCTACATACTGCTATGAATGTGAGGGTTTACTGTGGGGTATTGCTCGTCAGGGAATGCGGTGCACTGAGTGTGGGGTAAAATGTCATGAAAAGTGCCAAGACTTACTAAATGCAGACTGTTTACAACGTAAGTCTGTTTCCTCTGTGTTTACATATTTTCTAACATGTTTCCATTCATTTTCATTCACTTCACATGTTAACTTACTTTTGTTTGAAATCCAGCAATACCCACAATCAAAGCTCTGCTGAGTCTATAAATCCTCTTTTGACAGTTCTCTGATGTCCTCTGTGACTGTGACCATGGTGCATTATCCCCCCCTCATCCTTCTCGACCTCCCTGCAGCCTTCGACACAGTTCACCATAACATCCTCCTCCAGTGTGTCTCTTCCATTGTCCAGCTCAGTGGGACTGCCCTTGCTTGGTTCTACAATTTACCTTTCAGATTGTAGCCAGAGTACCTCCAGCAATGATTTCTCTTCCTGCCCTCGTACTGTTCCCTCGAGTCCCCAGGTATCTATCCTTGGCCCTGTCCTCTTCCTCATCTACATGCTGCCCCTTGACGATATCATCCAAAGACCTGGAGTCAGCCTCTACAGGTATGCTGACCATACCCAACTCTACCTCTCCTCCACACCTTTCAACCCCTCCAGTGCATCTGTGTTGCCAGACAGCTTATCCAACATCCAGATTGGATGAGCTGTAGTTTCCTTCATTTGACCATTGGGAAGACCAAACCAATCTTTGCCTCCCACCACAAATTCCATACCCTTGCCACTGATTCCATCCCCCTCCCCGGCCAATGTCTCGGGCTGAACCAGACTATTCACAACCTCGGCATCCTATTTGACACCCCACCCCATGTCTTCTCCTTTACAAAAACCTCCTACTTCCACCTCGGTAAGATCGCTTGCCTCCTTCCCTTCCCTAGCCCATCTGCTGCTGAAACCCCAATCCATGCATTTGTCACTTCAGACTCGACTATTCTAATGTTCTCCTGGCCGGACTCCTATCCTCCACATTCTGTAAGCATCAGCTCATCCAAAATTGCGCGCCAAGTTCCACTCACCCATCATCCCTACCCTTGCAGACCTACAGCTACATTGGCTCCTAGTCCCCCAATGCCTCCAATTTAAGAATCCCATTCTCGTGTTTAAATCTCATTATGGCTTTTCCCCTTCCTATTTCCGTTACTTTCTCTCCCCCCCCCCCCCCCCACCCCCAAACTGTCCATTTCTCCGACTCTGGCCTCTTGTGCATCTCTACCTCCATACACCCACCGTTGGTGGCTGGGCCTTTAGTCGCCTAGACCCCTCCGCAATTGCTCTACAATTTCCCTCCATAAACCACTCCTGCCTCTCCACCCCTAGCTCCTCCTTTTACGACCCACCTCTGACCAAGCTTTTGGTCACACCTTCGAATGCCTCATCCTTTGCCTCAGCATCCATTGCTGATTACACCTCCACGAGTGGTTTGAGACATTTTTCAACTTTGAAGGTGCTATATAGATGCATGTTGCTGTTCTCAGTTCAGTCTATCCTTATCCGTGCTGAGCAGCCAGCTAAATGCATTTGTAGGGATGTTCTAAAAGACTAACAAAAGAAAAAGGGAAATGGTGGTAGGAAGGGAAATCTTTTACACAGAGGTGAAAGATTTGAGAATTGAATTACTTTTTGATGATACAGTAGTTTACAATCAGTACAAAGAAACAGCTGTAATGTGCTTATGCTAACTTAGCATATACAATCTAACCAGCTTTTCCAGCTGTACGATCATCACAGTATTAGACATAGGAAGTTTAGTAATGTTAATTTAGCAACATTTTTCACATTAATTCACAGTATTCTGCAATGCTTCCTATAAACAGGCGCAGCTGAGAAAAGCTCCAAACATGGTGCAGAAGACAGAACACAAAATATTATTATGGCGATGAAAGACAGGATGAAGATCCGAGAACGGAATAAGCCAGAAATCTTTGAGCTGATCAGGGATGTCTTCGGAGTGACAAAAGCTGCACATGCACAGCAGATGAAGACTATCAAACAAAGTGTACTTGATGGAACATCTAAGTGGTCAGCAAAGATTACCATAACCGGTACAGTGTAAAAGTCATCAACGCCTTGTATTTGACCAAGATCTGTAAACCTCAGATGTATTGTCTGGGATGCATTTTTCCAGTAATTTCAAATAAATTGTAGAAATTCCAGAAGATCCTGGAGACGTAGGTTTAAATCTCCAGTGCCACAATTCCCTGGTAATAACGTACTACATGATAGATAGAAATTTTCCCACTGTAGATTTACTGCTACATGCCAGTAACAGAGATGAGCTTCGCATTTCACTTCCCCTACCTGCTCAATGAGGACCTGAAGTGTAGACCATTTGCCCTGTTTCTGATGAGGCTATAGTGGATATAAAGGGGCAGACAGTCCTTTTTTTGCTCTTGGCCATTAAATAACCGCTTAGGCAGGGCACGTAGAAGAAAATCAGATGAGGATGATTGCAAGCCCCTAATAGAGCACACCTGATTTTCCATCCATTTAAATTAGTGGCTTGAAAATCAAAATCCGATGTCATTTACTGCAGATAATTGTAATGTTATGCACATGAGTAGAGCTTCATTCCTCCCCATCTTATTTTCATCTATGCACTTCCTCTATGCACCAAGCAATTATTTAATGCACAAACGCAAAAGAAGAAATCTGCCTTATATAGTCCAATGACTCTTGGAACTAGAAATTTATTTCAAATGCTGAAAGTAGCTCAGTTACATTTCTGTCATTCAGATTGGATTTTGGTTTTCGTTGTTCAAGCTCCATTACAGACTTGAGCACATAATCAAGGCTGACATTTCAGTGCAGTACTGAGGAAGTGCTGCATTGTCTTTCAGTTGAGATGTGAAATGGAGGCTCCTTCTGCCTGCTCAAATGACCTTAAAAGATCACATGTCACTATTCGAAGAAGAGCAGGGGAGTTCTCCCAGTCTCCTGGTCAGTAGAAGTTTTACATGGCTAATTTGCATCAATCTACCCTCTGGTAGACTTTGCTCAGTTACCATTAATACAATGTACAGTTGACAGTAATGTTGTAAGTGTCAAAGTGGATGCAGATATAATCTTGGAAAGAGTAAGATGTTATAAAACAGTTTGGCTGCTGATCCTGACCACATCCAACCAAGGGTGCTCAAAAAAATTCGGAACTGTGCTCAGTGAGCCCCTTACTTACATATTGAACAACTCGCTAAAGTCAGGGATTGTTCCCATAGACTGGAGGGAGGCTCATTTGCTTGACTTCTGTTATAGGAAAATTGCTAGAAGGAACCATTAGAGGTACTCTATATGATCACCTGGACAGAGAAGGGGGTATTAGAGTCTCTCAACATGGCTTCTGGAAAAGGAAGTTATGTTTTACCAACCTGGTTAAATTTTTTGAGAAGGTTACCAGGTTGGTGGATGAAGGTAGTCCAATTGACATCATATACTTGGATTCTCAAAAGCTTTTGACAAGGTGCCACACAATAGGCTGTTTGGTAAGAGTCCTGTTGGATTGCTGGGCAGATCTTGGGTTGGATAAGAAATTAGTTGTATTTTTGTAAGCAGAAGGTTGTTATTAATGGTAGTGGTTCTCTGTGGAGACTCGTAACTAGTGGATTATTAATGATCTGGATGAAAGCATTGGGGGAACTGTTTGTGGATGATGCAAATATTTAGGTGAGTGTTAGAACCTTGGATGAGAAAAGACTACAACCAGATTCAATTGGGGAATGGGCCCACATCTGACCGATGTCATTTACTGCAGATAAATGACAACGTTATGCAGTGAGTAGAGCTAATGCCAACCATGGGTATACCATGCAGGGCTCCGAATGGGAAAGAGACGTAGGTGTTATATACATGAGTCTCTGAAGGTTCGTGACCAGTGGCATGAGGTTATAGCAAAAGCAAATATAGAGTATTAGGATGTACTGCTAGGACAATCTAATATAAAAACAAAAAGTACTATATTGTCCTTGTGGAATACTGTACCCAATTTTGATCTTCTCACATGATGGGTGATACGGAGGCCCAGGAAAAAGTTCAGAGGAAGGTCACTAGATTGATATCCAGCTTAAAAGCCCTTAGTCACCACAATAGGCTTAGAGAACTGGAACTTTTTACTCAAGAAAAGCAGATGATTTGATTGAGGTCTTTAAAATAATGAAGGGACTACATTGCGCCCATATGGATAGACTATTTGAATTAGATAGATTAGGGACAGCCAGGGGACATAAGTATAAGTTATATAAGCATAGAACTTGGTTCGATGTCAGGTGACTTTTTTTTCTCTCTCTGTAAAGGGTCATTGACCTTTGAAAAAAGTTGCCAGCTCATGCAGCGAGTGCAGATTTGCTGCAATTCTTCAAAAGGGAGCTGAATGAATTCCTGGCTGTAACTGATATCACTATGTACAAAAGGTGGATGGGATTTTGGGTGATGTGCCTCATGGTCACTGTCGTCTCCTGGAACTCGTTTTGATTGCCTTCGAAGTTCAGAGAAAAATTTCCCAAATATTCTCCCCCCCCCCCCCCCCCCCCCCGCCCCACCCTGAATTAGCCTGAGGTTTTTAATCTTTTTTTCTTGTCTCTCCCAGGAGATTACACGCTGCTGTTGGGTGGGGCTGTTGGTGGTGATAATGCTTAGTTGCATCATTACAATGGGACAGACTTGATGGATCAGCTGGTCTTTTCCTGTCTGTCTTTTTTGTATGTTCATATATTCCTTTCTCACCCATCAGCACTAAAAATAGATCCATTCATTCATTTGCTGCTTGTGGAATCTTGCTGAGCACATATTGGCTGCCATATTTCCTTAAATAGAATCATAGAAGTTACAACATGGAAACAGGCCCTTCGGCCCAACATGTCCATGTCGCCCAGTTTATACCACTAAGCTAGTCCCAATTGCCTGCACTTGGCCCATATCCCTCGATACCCATCTTACCCATGTAACTGTCCAAATGCTTTTTAAAAGACAAAATTGTACCCGCCTCTACTACTGCCTCTGGCAGCTCGTTCCAGACACTCACCACCCTTTGAGTGAAAATATTGCCCCTCTGGACCCTTTTGTATCTCTCCCCTCTCACCTTAAATCTGTGCCCCCTCGTTATAGACTCCCCTACCTTTGGGAAAAGATTTTGACTATCGACCTTATCTATGCCCCTCATTATTTTATAGACTTCTATAAGATCACCCCTTAACCTCCTACTCTCCAGGGAAAAAAGTCCCAGTCTGTCTAACCTCTCCCTGTAAGTCAAACCATCAAGTCCCGGTAGCATCCTAGTAAATCTTTTCTGCACCCTTTCTAGTTTAATAATATCCTTTCTATAATAGGGTGACCAGAACTGTACACAGTACTCCAAGTGTGGCCTCACCAATGCCCTGTACAACTTCAACAAGACATCCCAACTCCTGCATTCAATGTTCTGACCAATGAAACCAAGCATGCTGAATGCCTTCTTCACCACCCTATCCACCTGTGACTCCACTTTCAAGGAGCTATGAATCTGTACTCCCAGATCTCTTTGTTCTATAACTCTCCCCAACGCCCTACCATTAACGGAGTAGGTCCTGGCCCGATTCGATCTACCAAAATGCATCACCTCACATTTATCTAAATTAAACTCCATCTGCCATTCATCGGCCCACTGGCCCAATTGATCAAGATCCCGTTGCAATCCTAGATAACCTTCTTCACTGTCCACAATGCCACCAATCTTGGTGTCATCTGCAAACTTACTAACCATGCCTCCTAAATTCTCATCCAAATCATTAATATAAATAACAAATAACAGCGGACCCAGCACCGATCCCTGAGGCACACCGCTGGACACAGGCATCCAGTTTGAAAAACAACCCTCTACAACCACCCTCTGTCTTCTGTCGTCAAGCCAATTTTGTATCCAATTGGCTACCTCACCTTGGATCCCATGAGATTTAACCTTATGTAACAACCTACCATGCGGTACCTTGTCAAATGCTTTGCTGAAGTCCATGTAGACCACGTCTACTGCACAGCCCTCATCTATCTTCTTGGTTACCCCTTCAAAAAACTCAATCAAATTCGTGAGACATGATTTTCCTCTCACAAAACCATGCTGACTGTTCCTAATTAGTCCCTGGCTCTCCAAATGCCTGTAGATCCTGTCCCTCAGAATACCCTCTAACAACTTACCCACTACAGATGTCAGGCTCACTGGTCTGTAGTTCCCAGGCTTTTCCCTGCCGCCCTTCTTAAACAAAGGCACAACATTTGCTACCCTCCAATCTTCAGGCACCTCACCTGTAGCTGTCGATGATTCAAATATCTCTGCTAGGGGACCCGCAATTTCCTCCCTAACCTCCCATAACGTCCTGGGATACATTTCATCAGGTCCCGGAGATTTATCTACCTTGATGCGCGTTAAGACTTCCAGCACCTCCCTCTCTGTAATATGTACACTCCTCAAGACATCACTATTTATTTCCCCAAGTACCCTAACATCCATGCCTTTCTCAACCGTAAATACCGATGTGAAATATTCATTCAGGATCTCACCCATCTCTTGTAGTTCCGCACATAGATGACCTTGTTGATCCTTAAGAGGCCCTACTCTCTCCCTAGTTACCCTTTTGCCCTTTATGTATTTGTAGAAGCTCTTTGGATTCACCTTTGCCTGATCTGCCAAAGCAATCTCATATCCCCTTTTTGCCCTCCTGATTTCTCTCTTAACTCTACTCCGGCAATCTCTATACTCTTCAAGGGATCCACTTGATCCCAGCTGCCTATGCATGTCATATGCCTCCTTCTTCTTTTTGACTAGTGCCTCAATCTCCCGAGTCATCCAAGGTTCCCTACTTCTACCAGCCTTGCCCTTCACTTTATAAGGAATGTGCTTACCCTGAACCCTGGTTAACACACTTTTGAAAGCCTCCCACTTACCAGACGTCCCTTTGCCTGCCAACAGACTCTCCCAATCAACTTCTGAAAGTTCCTGTCTAATACCATCAAAATAACAATAGTGAGTGTACTTCAAAAAAATAATTTGCCTGTAAAGCATTTGGAAATGTCCTGAGGACTTGATAAGGCACTGGATAAATGGAAGTTCCTTTGTTTGTTCAACCTTTTTTTCTTTTTAAATATAATCTTTGCAATACATTCTGAAATTAAAATTCTTAATGTGTTCTTTTTGCTATAATGTGCACTAATTTTCATGGGATTAATCCAGAATGCAATGGTGGAGGGTTCCCAATGATTATCCCAAGGGTTCTGAGCATGCATGGTATGCTTGGCAAAGGGCTAGTAGTACTGATTCAGATGTTGAAAAGAAAATAATTTTTTGAATCAAAAATATTTTTTTAAGACTAAATAGAAATGTGCACCATATTTCTTATTTAGAACTTGAGGTCATAGGTTAAAAGGCAGGTGTGCTCAAGCTGGTTGACATTTTTCATTTTCCTCTAAAATCTGTCAATCAATAAAGTTATCTAATTATTTCATTTTAATTAATTTTCCATCATTTATTAAACTGACTTTTGATTTATGTGATTAAGGTGTACTCATTTTGCTTACAGTAGGCAGCTGATACAAGTATGGTGAAATAGAGACGGAGAACATTGAGAACTCCTGTAGCCTTGGTGGTCCCTGCAGTCTGGGCCTTGATTTCTTAACTTAAAAAAATTAGAAATTTAAAAAGAACTTGCAAGTCTATTTAGACAGGTACTAAAGCCTGGTTTTCAACTATTTGCAGTGGTGTGTGCTCAGGGACTTCAAGCGAAGGATAAAACTGGCTCCAGTGATCCATATGTCACAGTTCAGGTTGGCAAAACCAAGAAGAGAACAAAGACTATCTATGGAAATCTGAATCCTGTGTGGGAGGAGAAATTTTATTTGTAAGTTTACTGCTTTAAAGTTTTTAAAATCAATTTGAAGTTTATTATAACCTGAGTTAATATCTTTTTTAAATCTATTGTACCTTGGGCTTTAGGACATGTAAGTAATAATTAATACATTTGACACAATTTTGCCTTTTTAAATCAGTTTCTTCTACACACACAAATTCCATAGTTATCTGGGCCACTATGGGCTTTCATGGGAGGTTTTGGCAGTCAATGCCCATATTTGAAATCAGTGATAACAATGGCGCTTTCGGTAACTTCTCCACCAGTGGACTTATAAAGACGTAACGGGGGCAATTTTAACTTTTGTCGATAGTGTAAAATGGGAATATACACCCCCATTGGAAAGGAAAATCGGGCCGGGTGTATAATCATAGAAAGTTACGACACAGAAGGAGGCCACTCAGCCCATCGTGTCCATGCCGGCCAAAAAAGAGCTATCCAGCTTAATCCCACTATTGAGCACTTGGTCCATAGTCCTGTAGGTTACGGTACTTCAAGTGCACATCCAAGTACTTTTTAAATGAGTTCAGGGTTTCTGCCTCTACCACCCTTTCAGGCAGTGAGTTCCAAATCCCTACCATCCTCTAGATGAAAAAAATTCTCCTCAGCTCCCCTCTAATCCTTCTACCAATTACTTTAAATCTATGCCCTCTTTATTGACCTCTCTGCTAAGGGAAATATGATGTGGAGATGCCGGTGATGGACTGGGGTTGACAATTGTAAACAATTTTACAACACCAAGTTATAGTCCAACAATTTTATTTTAAAATACACAAGCTTTCGGAGGCTTCCTCCTTCCTTAGGTGAATGTGGAAATGAAATCCTCGAACCTATCGCATTTATAAATCACAGAACAATGCCTGGTGATTACAGATAGTCTTTTCAACTGCCCGTTGCCAAGGCAACCAAAGTGTTCAGACAGATAGGTGTTACCTACAGGGCCACCAGATATACAAACGGCCAGAACTAAAAAAACAGATGATGTGGAGATGCCAACTAAAAAAACAGAGCGAGAGAGGCAGAAATATAGAAACATCCGGAAGGAAAAGACAGCAATTGACCCGTTATATTAAAAACAGACAACATTTGTTCGCTGGTGGGGTAACATGTAGCGTGACATGAACCCAAGATCCCGGTTGAGGGAAATAGGTCCTTCCTATCCACTCTATCTAGTCCCCTCATAATTTTATAGACCTCAATTAAATCACCCCTCAGCTTCCTCTGTTCCATTGAAAACAACCCCAGCCTATCCAATCTTTTCTCGCAGCTAAAATTCTCCAGTTCTGGCAACATCCTCGTAAATCTCCTTTGTACCCTCTCTAGTGCAATCCCATCTTTCCTGTAATGTGGTAACCAGAACTATACGCAGTACTCAAGCTGTGGCCTAACTAGTGTTTTATACAGTTCGAGCATAACCTCCCTGCTCTTATGTTCCATGCCTTGGCAAATAAAGGAAAGTATTACATATGCCTTCTTAATCACCTTATCTATCTGTCCTTCTACCTTCAGGGATCTGTAGACATCACTCCAAGATCCCTCTGTTCCTCTACACCTCTCAGTATCCTCCCATTTATTGTGTATTCCCATGCCTTGTTTGCCCTCCCCAAATGCATTACCTCACACTTCTCCAGATTGAATTCCATTTGCCACTTTTCTGCCCATCTGACTGGTCCATTGATATCTTCCTGCAGTCTGCAGCTTTCTTCCTCACTAGCAACCACATAACAGCCAGCCGATCTGATACCTCCCTTTTTACACCATTGCCGAAAGTTAAAATTACCCCTATGGTTTGATGTCATTCTATAAGCATATAGAAAATTGTTTGACAATACAGTGATGTGCTTTCAGTAAACTTTCAGGGCCTTGTTCGTTCTTCAGAGCTTTAAAATCATTCCTAGTCCAGTTTAGCTTTTCCTGAACCTGCTTTATCCCAGAATCCACTCACGTCCTGAAGTTTGGTCAGTTCTGGTCTCATATCTCACCGTTTTCACCTCAGCCCAGTTTAGGTTTCTTCACAGAAGAATTGAAAAGTAAGAAATTAAGATTGAAGAGTTTTGTAAGTAAAATTGCAGTTGATATAAAGGCTATGTTGTTTTTGCTATACCAAGCCCCTTAGGCTTTGAAAGCTGACAAATGAACATATTACTGAACCACAGCGATAACATCTACATTTGCTGTGGGTTTGAAAGTAGGTTTTGAATTCTGACTCTGCAAATTGTATCATCCACATTAGGCTTTCACTTTCTGTTCTCTGTCTATTTGGGCGCAACTATATTATCTGTCAGCTTCTATTTAGTTTGATGCTAGAAGCTTGACACAAAGAAGACTGTTCATGTTATGATGATCTTGCACTTAAAAATAGCTTGGTACAGTGCATTTAATTTGCATGATTCATTCAGCCTATTTTCACTTTGTAATAACTGTCACATTGCATGGCAGCATGTTGACTGTCACTGTTATATCATGCACTCTCATTTTAATGCTGTTCTTGTCTGGAAAAAAATGTCACATAAAAACAACATGACTGGCTTTCTCACTAAGTTGCACAGTTACCTTTGGAGATATTAATAGATTCCACTCTGATTTGAGATCAAAGTCATAAATCACTTGGATGTTCTGAGTTTAGTGCAAAAATGCCCAAGCCTGGGGGAGAGGTGGAATTCCAACACTGTTGTGACGGGATGTTTGCAATTTGCGAAAGCTAGATCCAATGAATTTCCATCCCATTTAAGTTTTTTTTTAAAAATCCCAACCCAAGGTTGGGAGAGTGAGCTTCTAAACCCCTCTTCCCCGCCCCCCCCCCCCCTCCACCATGTCTAGGTAGCAGTTTGAGGGCATGTCTGGGCTACCCCACGGATTCCACCCAGCTTGCTCTTCTTAGGTCCAGAGGTTCCTATGCCTGCTCTCAGCAGGCATACTTTCCATTCTGGACCTTAAGTGGGACCTGCATTGGAGAAGGCAAAGAGTGGGGGAGATTTAGATATAGGGACACAATCAGAAAGTGAACTTTGAAGCACAGCAAAGCAGAGTAGGACTGGTGAGGCTAACCAGATGGTTGCGAGGCAGCATAAGGAGGCACATCTGACAAATTGAGGTTGTGA
This sequence comes from Heptranchias perlo, assembly GCF_035084215.1. Lineage (NCBI taxonomy): Eukaryota > Metazoa > Chordata > Chondrichthyes > Hexanchiformes > Hexanchidae > Heptranchias > Heptranchias perlo. The sequence goes on from NC_090325.1 coordinate 57,951,605, forward strand.
CTCTGAAGCACTTCGAGGCAAAGGAAGACTCTTGAGGCATATCTGGTGGCCAGCAGGTGCTTTCTTGAAAACGTGAGAGGAAATTATCCTCATTGCCCCTAGGGATTACTCAGTTCCCAGGCTCAGTGAAGAAGAAAGAGATGGAGACCTGTTCGGTCAGATCTCTGCCCTCGCAATGTTGCCCTACGATTTCCTGGGCTTACCCAAAATGGTAGAACTGGGCCTGCACCTACAGTAGGTGCAGGCCCAATGTAAGAATGTTAATGAAGCAGGATGGGGCATTCCCAGCCTCCCACTTCAGTTAACTCTTCTGCTCGTTTGGTGCCCAAGCAGAAAAAAGCTTGGTTGTGTGGGGCATGTGCTGTGACCCACCACAGACTGAAGCATCCATGTGGGTCCTGGGAGCACCCCAAAGATACAGAAGGAAAAGTCAGTCTTTTATTACATGACTTTTCCCCTCCTTAAAAATCTGTCCAATAGCAGCCATAAGGCTGTGATACCAGCGGCCAGGTGCGTAACTGCAGGACTGGGAAACATGGATTGATATTCCTGGAACCTGTTCTGAGAGTGCACCGGGACTGTGGAAAAGACCTCAGCTAGGAAAACTGTAGGTAACCCTCCCCTCACACGCAGGGCTCCTAAGATGACTGAAGCTCTGAGTCATATATATTCGGAAACACTGGGTAATCAGCATAAGGAATCCGAGGCCCACCAGGCCTATGTTAGTCTTGGCTGGCTGCCGTGAAACATGGGAATGTTCCAGGCCTTTGTTTGTTGCTTCTCCATGCAACGTGACTGAGATTAAGAATTCAGTGTAGTGGGAATAAAACCTGTGCCTCTGCTCCTGAGGTGCTGCATGTTGGTGTTCCAACATGTTCTGTCACTGCTTAATTCACCCTTTACATTTCATAGTGAGAAAAAATATATTCTGCACATAATGCCTATTTACAATGCATAGTCATTGCATGTACTGTCATTGACTCTTCTCCACACTCAACCTCTTGAGTGGATAAGCCCAAGCAACTAAACACAGGTAAAGTTAAAGGTCTTTGAAATTATTTCAGACCATCAAAGGTAGTCCACTGAAAACCCTGGGATATTAATTCAGCTTTATAGCTGACACAATCTAGGTCTGAACAGTTGTATTCCTTAGGTGACTCATCTGTTGTACCAGCATTGTAATGTAGAGCACTTCATTATTTATGTTCACCCTTACTGTGGCAACTTTTAATACCTAACCAATTACTTCTCCATATTTAGCCTTGATTTTTTTGAGAAAAAAACAATCAACATATCATAAACTGCTCTTGCTTGAGACTATATTCTGCATATCTACTATTCAGGGAAAGAACATCGATGCATTTGAACGTTTGGAGAAGTGCAACAGGATGATTCCAGGACTTAGGGTTCTATGTTATTTACAGAGTCACAGAATTGAACTTGTTTTATTTTATACCTCTTAATTTTGTACTTGCATCCTCTACATCTCTGTTAACAGTCAAAGTTAAATAATATGTTAACATCTGTTTTATCCATGTCTTTCTTAATATTAAAATTTTAGTCATGTCCCCTCTCCACCTTATTTTCTACCATGAAAGAAATTTAAATTTTGAGTCTTTTTCATAATTTAGAGTTTTAAGTCCCAGAGTTATACTACTTGCTTCACACTGACCATTGAAAATATCCAATCACATCCAAATCCTTTTCTAATTCCATCTTTACTAATAGACACTTCTTCGCTGTGTTGTTTTTATATTTTAGGTTGCATTTCTACCCACCCTGTTTATTTGGGTTACCAGTATATAAGCAGGTTCGGTATGTCTGCTGCTGGCCCTTGCAAAGTTTTTCGTCTGAAGTTCCATTATGAGAAAGAACACCGGGCCAGAATTCACCAAATGCTTGCCCACGTTTAAAGTCATTCATTGCATCTAGGTGATCCTTGAGTTTGAACACGTAGTGTTTACTGGATCTTTGGATGCCATTTGAGACTGGTGGGCACCATGTGGAATATCTGTTTTTATTTTACTCTATTTGATTTAACCTGTTGCTTCACTTTTAAAATCAGTTTGAGTAGGCCAACATTCTGCTGGAATACCAGTGGTATCGTTCACTTAAGGGGAGGAGAGCTTGATCATTTCCCCATGGGGTCAAGTTCATCTGGCTCCATGTCAGTACTGATCTACACAAAATAGGACACCTTCGTGGTGTGCACATTTCATCTTTTCTAGTATGCATTACTATGTATTTATTCACATTATAATCCAGTGTTGTCCAATAAAACATAAGAACAGGAGTAGGCCATTCAGCCCCTCGAGCCTGTTCTGCCATTCAGTTAGATCATGGCTGATGTGTACCTCAATTCCATTTACTCATCTCTGATCCACATCCCTTGATACTCATACCTAATAAAAATCTGTCGATCTCAGTCTTGAAAATTACAATTGACCCAGCAGTGACAGCCTTTTAGGGGAGAGAATTCCAGATTTCCACTACCCTTTGTGTGAAAAGGTGATTTCACTCCTGGCTTAGCTCTAATTTTAAGATTGTGACACCTTGTTCTGGATTCCAGAGGAAATTGGTTCTCTGTATATACTCTATCAAATCCGTTTATTATCTTAAACACTTCAATTAGATCACCCACCAACCTTCGAAACTCAAAGGAATACAATCCAAGTTTATGCAACCTGTCCTCATAATTTAACCCTTTAAGCCTCCGTATAATTTTTTTTAATCCACGCTGTACCCCTCCAAGTCCATTATTTCTTTCCTGAGGTGCGGTGCCCAGAACTCAACGCAATACTCCAGATTGGGTCTGACCAAGGCTCTGTACAACTGAAGCATAACTTCCTCCTTTTTGTATTCCAACCCTCTTGAGATAAAGGCAAACATTCCATGAGCCTTTTTGCTTACTTTTTGTACCCGTGCACTAGCTTTTACTAATGTGTGTACCTGGACACCCAAATCCCTTTGCTCCTCCTCGGTTTCTAGTCTCTTGCATTAAGAAAATATTCTGATTTGTCTTTCTTGGAACCAAAGTGGATTATTTCACACTTCCCCACATTGAACTTCAGAAAATTGCTGACTAGCCACAGGTGTAGCTACAGCAACACTGTTTTAGCCACATGCACCAATTTTAGTAGAAAACGCCTTACGTACACCCACACAATACAGGTAAATGTATATCATGTGTATATTTACTTAACGAACACAAGAACATAAGATATAAAAACAGAAAATGCTGGAGAAGCTCAGCAAGTCAAGCAGCATCTGTGGAGAAAGAAACTTAGGCCTCTCGAGCCTGCTCTGCCATTCAGTAAGATGATGGCTGATCGTCTACCTCAACTCCACTTTCCTGCCCTATTCCCATATCCCTTGATTCTCTTAGTGTCCAAAAATCTATTGATCTCAATCTTGAATATACTCTACGACTGAGCATCCACGGCCCTCTGGGGTAGAGAATTCCAAAGATTCACAACTCTGAGTGAAGAAATTTTTCCTCATCTCGATCCTAAATGGCCGACCTCTTGAGACAATGACCCCTAGTTTTAGACTCTCTAGCCAGGAGAAACATCTTCTCAGCATCCAACCTGTCAAGCCCTCCAAGAATTTTATGCGTTTCAATGAGATTACCTCTCATTCTTCTAAACTCCAGAGAATGTAGACCCATTTTACCCAATCTCTCCTCATAGAATAATTCTCTCATCCCAGGAATCAATCTTGTGAACCTTCATTGCACCAACTCTAAGGCAAGTGTATCCTTCCTTATATAAGGAGACCAAAACTGTACATAGTACTCCACGTGTGATCTCACCAGAGCCTATATCATTTCAGCAAGACCTCCTTACTCTTATACTCCAACCCCCTTGCAATAAAGGATAACATACCATTTGTCTTCCTAATTGCTTGTTGTACCTGCATGTTAACTTTGCGATTGGTGTACAAGGCCACCCAAATCCCTCTGAATACCAACTTTTCTTAGTCTCTCACTTTGTAAAAAAAAATTCTGCTTCTCTATTCTCCCTACCAAAGTGGATAATTTCATATTTCCCCACGTTATACTCCATCTGCCACCTCACCCACTCACTTAACCTGTCTATATCCCTTTGCAGCCTCTTTGTATCCTCCTCACAGTTCATTTTCCCATCTAGCTTTGTATCGTCAGCAAACTTGGATGCATTACACTCGGTCCCTTCTTCTAAGTCATTGATATACATTGTAAACAGCTGAGGCCCAAGTTCTGATCCTTGCGGCACCCCACTAGTTCCAACCTGAAAATGACGCATTTATTCCTGCTCTCTGTTTTCTGTCCGTTAACCAATCCTCAATCCACGCTAATATATTATCCCCAATCCCATGAGCCCTAATCTTGTGTAACAACCTCTTGTGTGGCACCTTATCGAATGCCTTTTGAAAATCCAAATATACTACATCCACTGGTTTCCCCTTATCTACCCTGCGAGTGACACCCTCAAAAAAAAAAATTCGAATTGAAATCGTGTTTGACAAATCTCTTTCATAAAACAGTGTTGACTCTGCCTAATCATATTATTTTCAAATGCCCTGTTACTGCATCCTTAATAATAGATTCTACCACCATTCAGTAACTAAGGAAGTAAAGCACCCACAATGATCAAAAAGCACTCACACTCGCTTTTCATCTTAGCATTTTACCAACAAATGTACAAAAAGGTTAAAGCACGCATGCATACACCATACAAATATGAGTGTTGAGATCGCATGCCCAATGATGGTGTCTGTTACTCACTTTTATTTACTAGTCAGAAATGCAATTAGCCGCATCTGTATTCTCAATTATCCACATGTGGTTAGTGGCTAATGTATTGGACAACACTGTCATAATCCAACTGCCATTCTTGAGCTGATCAACTTAATAGGTCCAGATTCCTTTCAATAGTTTTAGTTTTTTCTTGTACTCATCATCTTGCCAGATAACTCAATATTTTCTGGAGATTCAGAACAGACCTCTGTGGAACTTCACTAGTCATTGTTCCACTGGACTAAGACTTTTCACTTAGCTTTCTATAATCATAGAATCTTACAGCACAGAAGGAGGCCATTCAGCCCATCATGCCTGTGCTAGCTCTTTGAAATTAGCTATTTTGTCCTTAAACATGTTTAAAAGCTCACATTTGGAGCTTTTTTAAACATCTCATCAATGTTATATCAATTATCAGTCTGACAAAGGGGATATTTTAAGTTTTGATCATGTCTTTTTCTTTCACCAGCTTTCTCCCTTCAACTATTCTCTTTAGGGCACTTCCTATACTCCCCCAGATGGCCACAGACAATGAGAGTGAGGGCATTACAACCAAGCCTGATTCTGTCCTTACCTGACATCCACATGCATTTCCAGCAGGGGTATCCGGTTAGCGATTGGGTTTGGGAGCCCTGGTTGATTTTCTCCTTTATCCAAGAAGTTGTGGTCAATTAAAGCAGTACCCCAGTTGATATCAGCTAACTCAGCTCCGAATCTGGGATTTCTGTTGGCTTGACAACTCATCCATTCACTGAATAAACTCACTGAGCCACTGAGGACTGAGGAGCCAGAAAGAAGATTTTTTTCTTTTGCACCTCCTTTTTGGCCCTCTGCAAATCGGTTGCAAATGTAAATCTGTTTTTTTTTCTTTTTTTCCACAGTGAATGCCACAATTCCTCCGATCGAATCAAAGTAAGAGTGTGGGATGAGGATGATGACATTAAGTCACGTGTTAAACAGAGGCTAAAACGGGAATCTGATGATTTCTTGGGACAAACTATAATTGAGGTTCGGACGCTAAGTGGCGAAATGGATGTCTGGTATAATCTGGGTAAGTGAAAGAAGAGTTTTGGCTAATTTGTGAAAAGGGGTAAATTTTCACAAACCAATTCCAAACATTTCAACCACCCATCAAAATGCTAAATAATTAATGTTGGAGTGGGAACTTCAATACCACCTCTCAGTAGCTTGATGTCACACAGAAATATTTGAAACAATGTGGACAGGATGACATGGTGGTGCAGCACTATGAAGTACCAATTAGAATTGGAAACATTCACTCCCTTCACCACCGGCGCACAGTGGCTGCAGTGTGTGCCATCCACAGGATGCACTGCAGCAACTCGCCAAAGCTTCTTCAACAGCACCTCCCAAACCCGCGACCTCTACCACCTAGAAGGACAAGAGCAGCAGGCACATGGGAACAACACCACCTGCACGTTCCCCTCCAAGTTACACACCATCCCGACTTGGAAATATATCGCCGTTCCTTCATCGTCGCTGGGTCAAAATCCTGGAACTCCCTTCCTAACAGTACTGTGGGAGAACCGTCACCACACGGACTGCAGCGGTTCAAGAAGGCAGCTCACCACCACCTTCTCATGGGCAATTAGGGATGGGCAATAAATGCCGGCCTCGCCAGCGACGCCCACATCCCATGAACGAATAAAAAAAAAAGAATGCTGTAGGAATGGGAGAAATGGAGATTAAACCCCTGGCACTGAACTGATTGAGGGGTAGTCAGTGGAAGCTCAATGCTCTTCAGAGGGCAACCGTAAGTCAGGGAAGTCATTAGGCCGCTGTCGCATGTCTGCTTAGAGAAGAATTGGCAACGGCCAGAGAGCAGGTTACCTGCCTGCCCTTGTTGGCATAGGTGGTGCTTGGCCTAGTTGGAAAAGTGGAAGTATCTAATGACCTCAAACTAAAAAAAATGATTGTTAATGAAGTGTGACCAATTGCAAAATGTATCATTTTGTCTTTAAGACAAATATCTTAAAGTCCCACACGTCTGGTTAGAAAATAATTTTGTTTAGAATGCCGCTCTCCCATTTGATTTCATGAGCAAAGTGAGGACATGCCTCCAACTGGTGGAAAATGTTTTGCATGTGCTCCCAACATTTGTTTGATATTGGATATTTGGAGAGGCTGTAACACAGTAGTATCATAGCATGGTACAGCACAGGAGGAAGCCATTTGGTCCTTCGTGCCTGTGCCAAGTCTTTGAAAGAGCTATCCAATTAGTCCCACTCCCCTGCTCTTTCCCCATTGCCCTGTAAATTTTTTCCATTCAAGTATTTATCCAATTCCCTTTTGAAAGTTACTACTGAATCTGCTTCCACCACCCTTTCAGGCAGTGGATTCTAGATCATAACAACTCGCTGTAAGAAAAAAATATTTCCTCAAGTCGCCCCTGGTTCTTTTGCCACTCACCTTAAATCTGTGACCTCTGGTTACCAACCCTTCTGCCACTGGAAACAATTTCTCCTTATTCACTCTATCAAAACCATTCATGATTTTGAACACCTCTATCAAATCTCCCCTTCACCTCCTCTGTTATAAGGAGAACAACCCGAGCTTCTCCAGTCTCTCCACATAACTGAAGTCCCTCATCCCTGGCACCATTCTATTAAATCTTTTCTGCATTCTCTCTAAGACCTTGACTTCCTTCCTAAAGTGTGCTGCTCAGAATTGAACACAATACTCCAGCTGAGGCCTAACCAGTGTTTTATAAAGGTTTAGCATAACTTGCTCTTGTAATCTGTGCCTCTATTAATGAAGCCCATGAACCCATATGCGTTTTTAACAGTCTTCTCAACTTGTCCTGCCACCTTCAAAGATTTGTGTATGTGCACCCCCAAGTCTCTCTGTTGCTGCACCCCCTTTAAAATTGTACCATTTAGTTTATATTGCCTCTCCTCATCCTACCAAAATGCATCACTTCATACTTCTCTGCGTTAAATTTCACCTGCCTTGTGTCTGCCCATTTCACCAGTCTGTCTGTCTTCCTGAAGTCTGTTACTATCCTCCACATTGTTTATTACGTTTCCGAGTGTCGTGTCATCTGCAAAGTCCAGGTCATCAATATATATCAAAAGGAGCAGTGGTCCTAATACCGACCCCTGAGGAACACCACTGCATACTTGTTCGCCATTACCCTCTGCTTTCTGTCCCTTAGCCAATTTTATATCCATGTTGCCACTGTCCCTTTACAACCATGGGCTTTAATTTTGCTAACAAGTCTATTATGTGGTACTTTATTCAATATCTTTTGAAAATCCATAAACACATCAACCGCACTACCTTCATCAATCCTCTCCGTTACTTCATCAAAGAACTCAATCAAGTTAGTCAAACACGATTTTCCTTCAACAAATCCTTGCTGACTTTCATTTTATTAGCACATACTTTTCCAAGTGCCATATAATTTTGTCCTGGATTATTGTATCTCATAGTTTCCCCATGTTTTTTTCCTAATCAGCCCCATCCTTCCTTTGACTACCTTTTTACTATTTATATGTTTATAAAAGACTTTTGGGTTCCCTTTTATGTTAGCCGCTAATCTATTCTCATACTCTCCCTCTGTCCCTTTTATTTCCTTTTTTAGATCTCCTCTGTGCTTTCTGTATTCAATCTGGTTCTCTACTGTATTATAAATCTTACATTTGTCATAAGCCTCTTTTTTTTTTCTGTTCCATTTTAAGCTCTATCTCTAGTCATTCAGGGAGCTGTATGCAGGTGCGCGATATGTTGGTGGTGCAGGTGACCTCCTCTGCCACCTCGAGCCGCCCTTCTTGGTGGCAGAGGCAGGCCGCTTCCTCCCGCCCACTGGGGGGAAGATCTCTGTCCTCCCCCTCCACCTCACCCCATCCAATAATACTTGGAGTGAGGCATCATTAAACCTGGGAGCAGCCTTCCCCCTGGGCTGCTCCATGCTGTAATTTTTCCTATTTCCTGCAGCATCAGTCAGTGGAGGACTGCCCTTTTAAATAGGGTTCCTCCAGCTGACAGTCTATACTGCGCCTGCGCGGCTTTCCAGCGCGAAACCCGGAAACACAGGTAAGTGGATCCAATTAGCCTGCGATTCCGTGCGGAGCACCCCGATTTCACTGGACGCGTTACCCATGCGTCCAGTCGACCCCCCGTTGCGAACTCGCCGCCCTCCTAATATCGGGCCCTTTGTGTCCTCACCTTGCTTTTCCACCTATCTTTGTGTCATCAGCAAATTTGGCCAAAAGGCACTCTGTTCCTTCATCCAAGTCATTGATATATATTGTAAATAGTTGAGGCCCCAGCACTGAGCCCTGCAGCACCCCACTAGTTACAGATTGCCATTTTGAAAATGATCCTTTTATCCCAACTCTTTGTTTTCTGTTAGTTAGCCAATCCTCTATCCTTGCCAGTATATTACCCCCAACACCATGAGCTGTTATCTTGTGCAGTAATCTTTTATGTGACACCTTATTGAATGCCTTTTGGAAATCCAAATATACTGCATCCATTGGTTCCCCTTTCTCCAGCCTGCCCGTTACTTCCTCAAAGAACTCCAATAAATTTGTCAGACACTATTTTCCCCTTCATAAAACCATGTTGACTCTCCTTAATTGTATTATGAGTCTCCAAATGTCCTGCTACTACTTCCTTAATAATGGATTCTAGCATTTTCCCAATGACAGATGTTAGGCTAACTGGTCTATAGTTACCTGCTTTCTGTCTCACTCCCTTCTTGAATAGGGGTGTTACGTTTGCGGTTTTCCAATCCGTTGGGACCTTTCCAGAATCTAGTGAATTCTGGAAGAATACAACCAATGCATCCACTATCTCTGTGGCCACTTCCTTTAAGATCATCGGATGCAAGCCATCAGGTCCAGGGGACTTGTCAGCCTTTAGATCCATTAGTTTATCTAGTACTTTTTCTCTACTGATAGTGATTGTTTTTAGTTCCTCCCTCCCCTTTGCCCCTTGATTTTCTGCTATTGCTGGTATATTATTAGTGTCTTCTACTGTGAAGACAGATACAAAATATCTGTTCAATTCCTCTGCCGTTTCCTTGTTTTCTATTATTATTTCCCCAGTCTCATCCTCTTAGGGACCAATGTTTACTTTAGCTACCCTCTTCCTTTTTATATACTTGTAGAAATCTCTTAAATAAAATTGCTGAAGTTACTGTGGGTTTTACCTGAAGAGAAAAGTCCCTTAGTTGTCAAAATTGGAATGAGTATTGCCTGCAAAATTCAGGATTGTGAGGATATCTTGCTACCTTTTGCACGTTGAAGCTTCGTCGGCTGTCGGCTGTCAGCTGTGGCTCAGTGGTAATACTCTTCCTCTGAGTAACTCTGGTTGCTGTGCTTCCCTGCGATTACACTAGTAACCACACTTCAAAAGTAATTAATTGGCTGTTAGCACTTTGAGATGTTCTGAGGTCATGAAAGGCACTATATAAATGCAAGTTCTTTCTCATTCTAATAGCTAAGATAAATGAAAACATTGTTTAACTTTGTTGAAATCTGCGGTGCTCCATGAATTCCCTTGTTTGGTTGCAAACTTCACTGTTATAGTACATGCTCATGATAATTTCAAATACTAATACTAAAGATACTAATTCTCTTTTTAGTGTGTAGTTCTTCCACATGCGTGTGCGTGCACAAGGGAAGATTAACAAAGATTCTCATTCAGGACACAAAATAGTCTGTAAATAGCGTAATTGGTGACCGCAGGAAAAGGTGTTCTTCCTCCAGGAGCAGAAGCAAAAATATCCAGGAAAGTCTCTCGTGCTGCTATCCCAGCTGCTTCAGATAGCTTAAGAATACCATTGCTAGAAGTGTAAGATGTCATGGTGCGCATTGGAGCTGCCTCTTGGCACCTACCTCTTGACAGATGTCTCATTCCTCAAGCAGGAAAAAGTGTGCCGGTAGTTAAAACCTGTGCAGCCAGGTTATATGGGCCATATCCACAGGGTTCCTGCAAAACATGCAGCACCACCTTATATACATAAACACGTATGTGACACAGCATGCCTATGCCTTTGCAGGAACACCAGTGTTCCGAGCGTTAAAGCAAACTGTAGTACACAGTTGTGTATGACCAGTGTAGCCTGGGTGGCATGAATGCGATATTATTTAATGCACTTCGTATTTGCAGGCCAGGTAAGTATAACAATGATATTAATTGCTTTGAGAGAGAAAATAACTTGATCCCATATGACTGGGCTTGCACCAATCCAGGTTCTCGAAGAAAATAAATATGTTCTAACTGCACTGTGGATACTAGTATTCTCGGTACTTTTGTAAGTATTAAATTATGTCTGTTCCAGTGTGCTTCCAGAATGCAATGAAATAATTTATGTAAAGAATCCAAACCTTATAGAATGTCAGTCTGCAAGTTCCCTATCCCCCTCATTTTTGTGTCCTGTTTAATTGAGCCTTGTTCCTAACAAATTATCCCTCTATTTTATCTCATTTTTTATGTAAACGTACTTTAAATATGCACAGAGTAGGTTTAATTTAGCATCCAGTGTCTCTACAAAAACATGTCAAAACACGCAATCCACTTGCATCATTTTTGAAGCATTATTATTACTTGAAATAGTTTTTATGCAGAAGTAGCATGTTTTGTGTCAAGTGGTAACACCAGTACTTGTACGGAGGTTCACTCTTGTGTGTGAACTAATGGAGAGTGACTAGGGAAGGGGAAATTATGTTCATAAACTATCCAACCGCTATTATTAATGACTCGAGTGATAGAAATGTCTATTTGTTCATTGGTTTCATTTTTATTTTATCAGTATATTTCACTCTGGAACTACCAGTCAATGATTGCACAAGATAAGAGTCTCCAATTTAATTAGCTATACAAGCTTAGTTTTACATTAGTGCATTATTAGCCAATCAGAGAATCTGATGTGTCACTAGGTGATATTGTGATGATGTGTCTAAATGAGATCATTACTTTACCCTACAGAATTGTCATATAATTCTAATAGTTATTTCCATCTCGGATCCAGATAAAGCAAACAGATAACAATTCTGATGAAATATGGTTACTGAAAAATATGTGTAGCAGAGCCAGTGCAATAGTGCAACGCTTTGGAGTTGCACTTTCTTGAAACCACAATATGCCATCCATTGCATCGCAGAATGTGGGTTTATATCTCTGATGTTCCACATGCTTAATTATTTTTCTAAGCAGTAATTCCATAGAAATGCCATGCAGGTGTCAGGTTAAAATTTAGAAGCCTTTTTCCTTGTTGTGCTGGAACTGATAAACGATTAATGTTAAATACATGGCTGTGTGCTGAATCCTATATAAGATGTAAAATGAATCCCCTTGACAGTTTTCTATCAAAAATAATTGATTTAGAGTCTTATGAAATGCAGCAATAAGACATGTTGTGAAAAAGTGGTACTGAAGAGTGAAACTGAAAAGTAGTAATCGAAAGTGACTGTTCTGCTTCGTTTGCCGCCTTTAATAGAAATTATTTTTAGGGCAGATGGATAAAGGAGCATCATTTTACTTGTAAATCTTAAAGGAAATGAAAACCTGTCTGCTGCTAACCATCTCAGAAAAGTGGTTCAAAGTGTAAGTTATTGTGATAGGCATCTTTGTAGGTTTTAGAGACATAAGCAGAAAATGGTTAACACAGGTATCATGGGTAGGTGAAGTTGAGAAGGGTTAGTATATGCAGATAATCAGGTAGTCCAACTGAATTTTTCTGTCACAGTAGACAGGAGATACATTCTTGACTAAAACCAGTTATAAAAGGGATGAACTGTGTACAGTTTTGGTCTCCTAACCTAAGGAAGGATATACTTGCCTCAGAGGCAGTGCATTGAAGGTTCACTAGATTGATTCCTGGGATAAGGGTTGGCCAATGAGGAGAAATTGTGTAGAATGGGGCTATGCTGTCTGGAGTTTAGAAGAATGAGAGGTGATCTCATTGAAATGTATAAGAATCTAAGAGGGCTTGACAGGGTAGATGCTGAGAGGCTGTTTCCTCTGGCTAGAGAGTCTAGAGCTAGGGGGCATAGTCGCAGGATAAGGGGTTGGCCATTTAAGACTGGGATGAGGAGGAATTTCGTCACTCAGAGGGTTATGAATCTTTGGAATTCTCTACCCCAGCGGGCTGTGGATGCTGAGTCGTTCAGTATATTCAAGACTGAGATAGATAGATTTTTGGACTCCAGGGGAATCAAGGGATATGGAGATCGGGCGGGAAAGTGGAGTTGAGGCTGAAAATCACTCATGGTCTTAGTGAATGGTGGAGCAGGCTCGAGGGGCCATATGGCCAACTCCTGCTCCTATTTCTTATGTTCTTATGAGCTTGGTTGAACAGTAAGATGAACAACCTTGAAAATTACAGATAGGGGTGGGGCCCAGTTGCAGCTTTAGTTTCATTCTGAAACAGTCATGAAGACAAAGGCCTGTCAGGTGACATGGATTGTTTACTAGTGAGTATCAATGTTGGAGCATCCTAGTGGCCTGCGGGCAACCCAGACTGAAGACACTGGACATCAAGCTCGGTATTTGAAGTCCGTCCAATGGGATGCTTGTAAGTATAGAGACTTAAATCACGTGCTTGCTTACTATGATTGATGTACAAGATAAGACAGAAGCTGTATCTTATATTAATAACTATTAAAGTTGCTGAAATTAGACTCTCAAACCTATTAATACAATAAGGCAGATGCTAAATCTTGCAATCTTAATTGCCATAAGACTCCTATTCGTAACAGAATCTTTGAACATCCGACAGCCCTTGGTTTGAATCAACTCGTTCAACATTTTGCACCAACATGTCAATGTATTCCATTTCAGATAAAACAGATTTATGTCTTAGAAAACTTATCCAGACAAATTTGCACGTCGGATGTAAGAATACTAAATTCTGTACAATGCCCCCAAAATGTAAGGAATATTTGTATCCCTCAATTTTAATACGTAACCTATTTTAGTTGAAGGGCTTCAGCTAAACCCTTCCCGCCCTTTCACCAGCATGTGCACATTGGAGATTTGGATGGTGATTTACTATTCACATCCAGGGTTTCGGATTTCTAAATTAACTCACCTTGGACTGTCCCACATCACCTCAGCCAGAAAGCTATTGATTGTTAACAAAGCCAAGTCTGTTTCCAGCAGAACTATGGTGCAACGCTAAGTCAAGTGCAGTTTAACTCTCTCTGGTCAGAGGTGTTGGACACAGCGATGCCTTAACTAACACCATTTTATTTAGCACATTTCTGATTATAGGATTATTCCTATCACAAGATTAAGTGTTGATGATTACAGCAAAAGTAGAATACTTGATTTAATCAACAAAGATGGATCATCGTAAGCACAACAACAACTTACATTTAGATAGCACCTTTAATGTAGTAAAACGTCCCAAGGCACTTCATAGGAGCGTTATCAAACAAAATTTGACAACAAGCCATGTAAGGAGATATTAGGACAGGTGACCAAAAGCTTGGTCAAAGAGGTAGGTTTTAAGGAGCGTCTTAAAGGAGGAGAGAGAAGTGGAAAGGCGGAGAGGTTTAGGGCGGAATTCCAGAGCTTTAGGGCCTAGGCAGCTGAAGGCATGGCCGCCAATGGTAGAGCGATTAAAATCGGGGATACGCAAGAGGCAGAGCTCTCGGAGGGTTGAGGGACTGGAGGAGGTTATAGAGATAGGGAGGGGCAAGGCCACAGAGGGATTTGAAAACAAGGATGAAAATTTTAAAATCGAGGCATTTCCAGACAGGGAGCAAATGTAGATCAGCACAGGGGTGATGGGTGAAGGGAACTTGGTGCGAGTTAGGATACGGGCAGCAGAGATTTGGATGAGCTCAAGTTTATAGAGGGTGGAGGATGGGAGTCCGGCCAGGAGAGCATTGGGATAGTCGAGTCTGGAGGTATCCAAGGCCTCCTGAGGGTTTGAGCAGCAGATGAGCTGAGGCAGGGGTGTAGACGGACGATATTACGAAGATGGAAGTAGCCAGTCTTGGTGATGGAGCGGTTACGTGGTCGGAAGCTCATCTTAGGGTCAAATAGGATGCCATGGTTGCAAATTTAATTTAGTAAACACAACTGTAATTTAAGTATGTCACACTATCTCAGTTAGTCAGGATTCATTTATTAACAGTATAACAAAGTTCCATTTGAGGTTTAAGATTACAGTACAGACTTAGAAAATTTAAGTTTATAGTCTGCATTTAATATATTCTTGCTAAGTTTCCAAAGCTGTTCCTTTGTCACGTGAGCATAAGATCGTACAACCTCTCCTTTCGTAGTAAGCTGGCTACTTTGGTGTCAGCGATTCTGCCCTCCTCTTGGATACTCTGGCTTATGTCTCTGGGGACATAGTAAACAAATTGTCACCTGTGCTCATTGTCTTCTTCAGTTGTCTTCTCTTCCTAGCTTTAACTAGTCTTGAACATAAATTCTCTGGCTGTCAAACTGTACATTTTTCTGTGCTTAGTAATTTAAGCTATTTAATTATTGTAAAACACTTTACAGCCTATACTGTTTTTGATATAAACACTTAACCTATCTTTATCATTCCTACTTTTCACTCTCAAACACTCGCTCAATTTTCAAAGACCTTTTTAAAAAGCTCTCTTCTTCAGAAAATGTATTTCCATCGAAATTCGGAATACAACACGGAAACAGAACATTCGGCCCAACCAGTCCGTGTTGGCATTTACCCTCCATGTAAGCAAATAATTCGAATCACATTTATCTACACTTTTCCCATATCCCTTCAACCCCTTTTCCTTCATTCACTTATCCAATCTAATCGTGAATGTTAACATTGTTTTTGCCTCAACCACTAATCTTGGAAGTATATTCCACAGCCTCTCAACTCACTGTGTGAAGACATTTCTCCTGCCCACTGCACTAAATCTCTTGCATATAAACTTGTATCAATTGCATTTAAACTTGTATGAATGGCCCCTTGCTCTTGGCCCCTCAACTACTAGAAACCATCTGCTTATATCTACCCTGACCCATCCTTTCATAATTTTAAATAATTCTATTATAGTACTCATAATATGCATTATTTTAACAAGAAAAAACCCTTATTTTCCAAGTCTTTGTATTTCCTCATATCTGGCAGCGTCCTAGTGAATCTACATTGTACCATCTTCCAAAGCCTCAATATCCTTCCAGTAGTGTGCAGCCAAATAATACATACAGGACTCTAACTGAGCCTTCTGAATTAAGCGAACGCTGTTGGACCTTCAATACCTTTTTTTTAAAAAATCAATTTTTCGAAATTGAAACCGAACAACTAGATGTCTGGGGGAAAAAATTGTACTCTTGTCAGTTGGATGATGCGCTCATTGAATTTTATAGACAAACAAATGCCTGGAACTGCTGTTGCACACATGGATAATGTTAATCAGACAGCTAAGTTGTTAAGCAGTTGCCTGTGGACATGTATGGTTGAGGATTCAGAACAGATCTAGCAGCTCAAAACTGGACATCCATGAGGCGCTGTGGGCCATCAGCAGCAGTAGAATTGTATTCCAGCACAATCTGTAACGTCATGGCCCTGCATATTCCTCACTCTACCATTACCAACAAGCCAGGGGATCAACCCTGGTTCAATGAGGAGTGTAGAAGAGCGTGCCAGGAGCAGCACCAGGTGTACCTAAAAATGAGGTGCCAACCTGGTGAAGCTACAACTCAGGACTACATGCATGCTAAACAGTGGAAGCAGCATGCTATAGACAGAGCTAAGCGATTCCACAACCAACGGATCAGATCAAAGCTATGCAATCCTGCCACATCCAGTCGTGAATGGTAGTGGACAATTAAACAACTAACGGGAGGAGGAGGCTCCGTGAACATCCCCATCCTCAATGATGACAGAGTCCAGCACGTGAGTGCAAAAGACAAGGCTGAAGCTTTTGCAACCGTCTTCAGCCAGAAGTGCCGAGTGAATGATCCATCTCGGCCTCTGCCCGATATCTCCACCATCACAGAAGCAGTCTTCTGCCAATTCGATTCACTCCACGTGATATCAAGGAATGGCTGAGTACAAAGGCTATGGGCCCCGACAACATCCCGGCTGTAGTGCTGAAGACTTGTGCTCCAGAACTAGCAGTTCCAGTACAGCTACAACATTGGCATCTACCCGACAATGTGGCAAATTGCCCAGGTATATCTTGTCCTCAAAAAGGACAAATCCAATCTGGCCAATTATTGCCCCATCAGTCTACTCTCAATCATCAGCAAAGTGATGGAAAGTGTCATCGACAGTGCCATCAAGCGGCACTTAATAACCAATAACCTGCTCACCGATGCTCAGTTTGGGTTCTGCCAGGACCACTCGGCTCTAGACCTCATTACAGCCTTGGTCCAAACATGGACAAAAGAGCTGAATTCCAGAGGTGAGGTGAGAGTAACTGCCCTTGACCGAGTGTGGCATCAAGGAGCCCTAGTAAAATTGAAGTCAATGGAAATCGGGGAAAACTCTCCAGTGGCTGGAGTCACACCTAGCACAAAGGAAGATGGTAGTGGTTGTTGGAGGCCAATCATCTCTGTCCCAGCACATTGCTGCAGGAGTTCCTAGGGCAGTGTTCTAGGCCCAACCATCTTCAGCTGCTTTATCAGTGACCTTTCCTCTATCATAAGGTCAGAAATGGAGATGTTTGCTGATGATTGCACAGTGTTCAGTTCTATTCGCAACCCCTCAGATAATGAAGCAGTCCGTGCCCGCATGCAGCAAGACCTGGACAACGTCCAGGCTTGGGCTGATAAGTGGCAAGTAACATTTGCGCCAGGCAATGACTATCTCCAACAAGAGAGAATCTAACCACCTTCCCTTGACATTCAATGGCATTACCATCGCCAAATCCCCCACCATCAACACCCTGGGGGTAACCATTGACCAGAAATTTAACTGGGCCAGCCACATAAATACTGTGGTGACAAGAGCAGGTCAGAGGCTGGGTATTCTGCGGCGAGTGACTCACCTCCTGACTCCCCAAAGCCTTTCCACCATCTACAAGGCACAAGTCAGGAGTGTGATGGAATACTCTCCACTTGCCTGGATGAGTGCAGCTCCAACACTCAAGAAGCTCGACACCATCCAGGACAAAGCAGCCTGCTTGATTGGCACCCCATCCACCACCCTAAACATTCGCTTCCTTCACCATCGGCGTAACGTGGCTGCTGTGTATACCACGTACAGGATGCACTGTAGAAAATCGCCAAGGCTTCTTCGACAGCACCTCCCAAAGCAGCGGACTCTACCACCTAGAAGGACAAGGGCAGCAGGCACATGGGAACAACACCACCTGCACGTTCCCCTCCAAGTCTCACACCATCCAACTTGGATATATATCGCCGTTCCTTCGTCGTCGCTGCGTCAAAATCCTGGAACTCCCTACCTAACAGCACTGTGGGGGAACCTTCACCACATGGACTGCAGCGGTTCAAGAAGGCGGCTCACCACCGCCTTCTCAAAGGCAATTAGGATGGGCAATAATTGCTGGCCTTGCCAGCGATGCCCACATCGTATGAACGAATTTTTAAAAATTCCAGTTTTTTTTTGCAGACCTCTAAGATATGTTCTTCGAATTACCCCGGCAGATGAAGGGACTATTTGGTGAGCAAATTGAAGCTGTGTTAGAAATTTTTAAGGTGAACCAGCAGAGCCAGTCTCAAAATGACACACGCAGGCAGATTTTCCTCTTTTGCGCTTGGGTGTAAATAATTGCCTGGTCAGAGTACATAAGGGAAAACGACGCGGAGGTTTGCACACCTGTCTTGCAGTCAGGTCAATTTTCAATTCATCAGTTATAAGGACTGGAAGTGTTAATGCCATGTAGAAATGTTATCCATAATGTATTATTCTGCTCCTAAATTGAGCTGCGTGCCTTTGAGATTTTTTTATTTTTTATTTATTCGTTCACGGGATGTGGGCGTTGCTGGCAAGGCCGGCATTTATTGCCCATCCCTAATTGCCCTCGAGAAGGTGGTGGTGAGCCGCCTTCTTGAACCGCTGCAGTCCGTGTGGTGACGGTTCTCCCACAGTGCTGTTAGGAAGGGAGTTCCAGGATTTTGACCCAGCGACAATGAAGGAACGGCGATATATTTCCAAGTCGGGATGGTGTGTGACTTGGAGGGGAACGTGCAGGTGGTGTTGTTCCCATGCGCCTGCTGCCCTTGTCCTTCTAGGTGGTAGAGGTCGCGGGTTTGGGAGGTGCTGTCGAAGAAGCCTTGGCGAGTTGCTGCAGTGCATCCTGTGGATGGTGCACACTGCAGCCACAGTGCGCCGGTGGTGAAGGGAGTGAATATTTAGGGTGGTGGATGTGGTGCCAATCAAGCGGGCTGCTTTATCTTGGATGGTGTCGAGCTTCTTGAGTGTTGTTGGAGCTGCACTCATCCAGGCAAGTGGAGAGTATTCCATCACACTCCTGACTTGTGCCTTGTAGATGGTGGAAAGGTTTTGCGGAGTCAGGAGGTGAGTCACTCGCCGCAGAATACCCAGCCTCTGACCTGCTCTCGTAGCCACAGTATTTATATGGCTGGTCCAGTTAAGTTTCTGGTCAATGGTGACCCCCAGGATGTTGATGGTGGGGGATTCGGCGATGGTAATGCCGTTGAATGTCAAGGGGAGGTGGTTAGACTCTCTCTTGTTGGAGATGGTCATTGCCTGGCACTTATCTGGCGCGAATGTTACTTGCCACTTATCAGCCCAAGCCTGGATGTTGTCCAGGTCTTGCTGCATGCAGGCTCGGACTGCTTCATTATCTGAGGGGTTGCGAATGGAACTGAACACTGTGCAGTCATCAGCGAACATCCCCATTTCTGACCTTATGATGGAGGGAAGGTCATTGATGAAGCAGCTGAAGATGGTTGGGCCGAGGACACTGCCCTGAGGAACTCCTGCAGCAATGCCCTGGGGCTGAGATGATTGGCCTCCAACAACCACTACCATCTTCCTTTGTTCTAGGTATGACTCCAGCTACTGGAGAGTTTTCCCCCTGATTCCCATTGACTTCAATTTTACCAGAGATCACAAAATCTATTTGGTGTTAAGTAATCAGAGCCTCGGATCAATCAGAATTTAATTACCCTACAAGCTCCAGTCCAGAATCCTTTGTTTTGTCCTATTTATAGCCAAAATATAGTTGACTTTTTGATATTTTAGTTTTTACACAGCTTGGAGGATTTGAAGGTGATTATCTTTCTAAGTTGATCTGTGCAATGTGGTGAACTATCTATTAATGGGAATGTCTGTGACGAACAAATGTCTTGAGCTCATTTGTTTCCTTTTCCAGAGAAAAGAACAGATAAATCTGCAGTCTCAGGTGCTATTCGACTGCAGATCAGTGTTGAAATCAAAGGTGAAGAGAAAGTCGCTCCTTATCACATCCAATATACGTGTCTGCATGAAGTAAGTTCAGTACATAAGAATGGGTGATTGAATGATAACAGAAACAAAATGTTACCAAATGCTAATTTTTTTCAAATAATTTGTGGTGTGTGCCATTATGAACATATACTAGAGAGTACTGGATGCCTATTGACATATTACATGGCAGTTATCCAGTCCAGAGCTTAAGATTTCATTAACTGAAAGAGTACAGCACAATCAATTTGATTATCAACTGAACCTTAAAATTGGACCTATAATATTGTTTATAAAATATGATTATTGGTAATTTTTTGAAAACAACAATAAGTTTGATGTTGTATTGATTGCTATGCATGTTATTTATATCACAGGATACCAGGTTATTTTTTTAGTAGTGAACTGAAGAAAAATACACCATCCTGCATATAATGTCATCATGTTGTGACATGAGAAATTGGAGGCAGGTCAGCAAGACATTTTGAAGATCATGTCTAATTCTCCAAGTCAAAACATGAGCAAAAAAGTGCACTAGAACATTGTCCGTCCACATCTGCGATCTAAGTTCACATCCAGCCTAGATTGATGGGATAGAAAATGTGTGTGTGTCTCTGTCTGTCTCTCTCTTGCTCGCGCTCTCTCTCTTCCCCCTCCCCACAACGGGTGTAGGTTCACAGCTCATATCTGCTCCTAACTTGCCTTTCTCACACCGAGAAGCTGTAAAGATAGCTAGTGTGGGAAATGAGAAGTTTTATACCAGTTGCACAGAGATTTTGTTTGGTGTTGAGGTACAGAGAGGGAGAGCTTTATTTTGCTTTGGACCATGTTGTACCTGATGTGGGACTGTTGGTTCTTGATACCAGGTGCCCAAACTGGAGAGACATTCCATTCCCAAGCACTGGTGTTGTTTATTTGAATGAGCACAAAATTCACCAAGCAGTATAAATTCAGAGAGAAAACTGAACTGACTTGAAAAATTGATTGAAAACCTCTGTGGTATGGTTCACCTAAAGTAATAGGATTGAGAATTTAAGCAATAATGAGCAGGGTGCATTTCCAAACAGAGGGTTGTATGTTTTGGTTTTATTGAAGTTGTTTCTTTCTATGATATTTTTTATTTTTGCTGCATAAGAATGGTGGGTTTAAGTTTCTCAGACTTTCAACCCAACTGTAAACAATTTTACAACACCAAGTTATAGTCCAACAATTTTATTTGAAAATCACAAGCTTTCGGAGGCTTCCTCCTTCCTCAGGTGAATGTGGAAATGAAATCCTCGAATCTTTCGCATTTATAAATCACAGAACAATACCTGGTGATTACAGATAGTCTTTCCAACTGCCCGTTGCCAAGGCAATCAAAGTGTTCAGACAGAGAGGTGTTACCTACAGGGCCACCGAATATACAAACAACCAAAAAAAAAACAGAGAGAGGCAGAAACATAGAAACATCCGGAAGGAAGAGATAGATCTTCCTTCCGGATGTTTCTATGTTTCTGCCTCCCTCTCTCTGTTTTTTTTTTGGTTGTTTGTATATTCGATGGCCCTGTAGATAACACCTCTCTGTCTGAACACTTTGATTGCCATGGCAACGGGCAGTTGGAAAGACTATCTGTAATCACCAGGTATTGTTCTGTGATTTATAAATGCGAAAGATTCGAGGATTTCATTTCCACATTCACCTGAGGAAGGAGGAAGCCTCCGAAAGCTTGTGATTTTCAAATAAAATTGTTGGACTATAACTTGGTGTTGTAAAATTATTTACAATTGTCAACCCCAGTCCATCACCGGCATCTCCGCATCATTTCAACCCAACAACATTTGAGGGAAACCTTTCACTTATTGTATTTGGGTTGTGAGGCTGTGGAGTTAGTGATTGAGGTTGAAGGAACGGAGAATAGAGGGATATGGGAACATCACGGACACATGAGGATTAGATTTTTCAAAAAAAGCTTCCATATTTGAAAGCTTATAGCATCAAAATGGCATTTAATTCATTTGACAGATGGTGTTCCAAATTACAAAATAATATATATATATAAACATGAGGTGGCAGGTACTCCTGCTATTGTTCTTTGAACCTCCTATGGTTTTCCAAATAATGGTTAATTCACAGTGGATTAGAAGTAAAATTAGCAGCTGTCCCGCTGGGCCAGTCAGTTTATCACGGGAGTGATTGTGCCCTATGTACCAGAAATTCCCAGGTTCAGTCTCATGTCTGTATTCAGTTAGCTGATCTTAATTGTGTTGGCAGTAGGAGTGCTACAGCCAACATCAGTGCCCAACAACAACAACAACTTGCATTTGTATAGCTTTAGCTAAAGGTCAGTAAGTTGAGATTTATCAAGGATGATTGCTGAAGCCTAGTTTTCAAATCCCCCAGCGATTCCCTGAAGTATTATCTGTTTAAAGTGAATAGATTTGTCTGTCGGTGCAATCCTCTCCCTGCTGCTGTGGCTGAATCTACCATAACCTCTGAAATTCATGAGCTTCATCACAGTATTTTCAACTGTACTCAGCCGAGGATTTTGGAGATACCTTCCTAGCAGGACTTCGGATTTCCATTATTGTCTCAGCATTGATTTGACATTGATAGCAAATGAGAGCTGACAGGTTTAGAGACCGTTTTCAATTGTCTCTCTTACATGATTGGTCAGTCCTTTTAAAGTGCTTCTCCTGTGCGGGAAAATATCTGGGCACATTTAACAATAGGAAGGAAAGGGGTACGGTGGACACCAACATGGGGAAATGGGAAGAGAATAAAGACGTTAAGATAGGGAACCAACTCCGTGGTTTAAGGGAATGTTTTTGAAAGCAGGGAAAGAGTTGTTCTGATGAAAGGTCATCGACCTGAAACATTTGCTCTATTTCTCTCTCCACAGATGCCCCCTGATCTGAGTGTTTTCCCACATTTTCTATCTTTATTTTAGATTTCCAGCATCTGCAGTATTTTGCTTTTGTTTGTGTGAGAGTGGTGGGAACTGGATGGAGAATTCCTCAGGGCAGGAGCATAATGGCTGAATGAATAACAGAAGGAGCAAGGAGAGAGAAGTCCAGTTTTAGAGAAGTCAAGATTCCATGCAAGAATGTAAAGTAGGAGGAAGTGAAGTGAGGCAAGGCCATGGAGAGATTGGAAAACCAGGATAAGAACTTGCAATCATGGGCAACAGAGGGCCAGCAGAGGTTGGAGATGATGGGGATGATGAGAATGTGGGGCAAAGTGCTTGTGATGACACGGGCTCTGGCACTTTGGATGAGTCCTGCCTTTGAGAAGTTGAATCTTGATGTGATGAAGGAATGGACAAGAGTTTTTGCAGCATAAGGGCAGAGATGGGTGTGAAGCCAGATAACATTGCAGATCAATAAGCTACCAGGCAAACATTTATTTTTAACTTTACCTCATGCAGATGGTGACGAGATTCAACATGTGTAAGAATGCAATTCAGAATGAGACAAATGTTTTATGTACCACTGAGCCGTATCTTTTTTCTCCTCCTGTATGGAAAAGGGAACATTATGGTGATCCACTTCAACTGTGGCAAAATAATGCAATCAAAACAACTTGAGAATGGCTTCATAGAACTTCACTAAATGTTATGGGTGCTGCAGTTACTTCTTTAAAAACTGTGCTTGCCGTCAACACTTGGGTACAAATGGAGAAGATGTGGTGTTCTGGATTAGTTGTTACGCTCATAAATGTTGCTTAATGCTAAGCCTATAATCATTCCTCTTTTGCAGAACCTTTTCCACTGTCTCACAGACCTTCAGAGTAGCGGTGTTGTGAAAATCCCAGATGCTAAAGGAGATGATGCATGGAAGGTTTACTTTGATGAGACTGCACAAGAAATAGTGGATGAGTTTGCAATGCGTTATGGAATAGAATCCATTTACCAGGCAATGACGTAAGTTTAAAACATAATTTTTAGGAAGACTAGTGATAATTTATCTGAGAAATAAAACCTGAGCATTTTTGATCATGACTAAACAGTGCAAGAAATGGAATAGGATTATAATGTAATGCATCTTAAATGAGATCTGGTGATTTAAGAGTCATGTTATGGTGTGTGTCTTCATGAGTGCAGTAGAGTGAGAAGTGAAATTAGCCCCGAACTTAACTCGGGGCAGGAACCGGCAGGCGGGTGCTGAGACAAGTGGCAAATCGTCCTGGCCCAGCAGTCTAAAATCCCAGGCCTTGTATGCATGTGCCCAGTCAGTTGCCCGCTTGAAACCAGCAGGAAACAGCAGCTAGCCAATGAGCTTGAGTGGAATTGTGCGGCAGGAGGCTGGCTCCAGGGATCAAAGTCGCTGGGAGGGCCTCACTATCAGCTGGGGGAGAGCCTGGGTCAGTGGAGGCCTAAACTTTCTACGTGGGTCTGGAGGAGCATTCATGCTCCTCCTTGCCATACAAGGAAAGTAAAAAAAATTTTATAAGACTCTTCATCCTACTTGGTTCAGATGGCGGGCCACAATGGCTTCTTTGTTCAGGCCACTAACTAAGATAGCAGTTGGGCCCCGATGACAGCATTGGAACCCAATTTGCATATTTAAAGAAGGACTGTGCTGGATTCCAGTGGGTGTCTTTGTTGCCTGGCAGCTAAAAATGGAAGACTGCGAGAAGTGCCCAGGATGTCGGCAGGTAAGTCCCACGGGCACCTTGTTTTCACTGGGTGGGCAGGGTTAAAATCACCCTCATTATTATGACTTAATAGAGATGAAAAAAACAGCAAATATCATGAATGGAATGTTATTGTTTTTTTGTAATTCATTTGTAAAGAGAAAAGATACATTAATGTATCAAGTGGACATCTCCCATCAGAACTGATGTTATGAAGAAGTGTCTTTACCCAAAATGTTAACCTTTTTTTTCAGATGCCAGCTGACCTTGTGTTATTTGCAATATCATTTTGTTTTATATTAAAAACCAAAGTGGGACTGCTTTTATTGCCATGTTGCAAAATTAGGCTTTGCTGGAGATATTTGAAAGATGTAGCAGTAAACTCAAAACCTTTTCTATTTCCATTATAAGTGAGTGCTATATACTAAATACCTAATTGTATGCTTCTGCCTTTGCAGGCATTTTGCTTGTTTGTCTTCTAAATACATGTGCCCTGGAGTGCCAGCAGTAATGAGTACCTTGTTAGCTAATATCAATGCCTACTATGCACACACCACTGCCTCTACCAATGTATCTGCCTCTGATCGCTTCGCTGCTTCAAACTTTGGGGTATGTTCTTGCCTACAGTTGCCTTAGATGTTTGTGTCATTTATTTTTATATTTTTATAAGCTGTTTTCCTCCCAGTCTATGTGTTCTCTCCCTTGTTGTACATGGTTTATTAATCAGGAGGTGGATCACACCGGGCAACTTGCTCCAAGATGCTCCCAGAGCTGGCCAGTTCCAGGTCTTTGAGAGCAGTACAAGGTGACTTGCCTTTTGCTATTTGTTCCTCTCCTGGTTTCCACACAGAGTTTCTCTGAAACAGCCTGGATGAGATTGAGAACATACTGTGTGGGACAACATAGAGTACCATTGTGTGCCATTTGTGCCTTACACGTCGCTAAGTACTAAATAAGTAAATATGCTTTGCATGTTTTTCATTACAGTAACCTTAAGAATAACTCACCAGCGTATATATGTTGTATAACTTGATATCAAGGCTACTTTTAGACACATTTATTTGTTTTTGCTCATGTAGACTGCATTATGCTGCATAAAACAGTGTATTTTACATTATTGTACTGATTCATTAACTGACATTTAGCAACTGTTAGATATGCTAATTGCTATTATTAAAAACTTTTAACAATGACTGTCCAGGTGCTGAGAAGGACTAAAACTCAAACGAAGCCATATTTATACTTTTTGCTCAAAATAGATGGGAAAAATAACAACTCAAAGAAAGTGGAAAACATTCACATCCTGGCTGTTGTGATTGAAAGGGAAAACAGGCAAAAGTACTTTTTAAAAAAAAAATGTAAACAAGCTAAGTAAAGTAATAAAAAGTCATTAGATTCCTAAATATGTTGTCACTTAAGAATATTTCCAAGATGCTCTGCCGATTGCGAATGATGGCTTTTAATAGGAAGGCGTTTCATTTTTGTACAGAGATGATTCTAATTATTTCCTTTTGCTTTTTAACAAATTAGAAAGAAAGGTTTGTGAAGCTGCTCGACCAGCTGCACAATTCACTTCGCATTGACCTGTCCATGTATAGGGTGAGTGTGCCATCATTGCCTACGTCATGATTAATCATAGCACTTATGTTGAGCTGAACATGTAGCTTGCAGTTAGTAGTAAAATAGGTTTTGAAAACAATAAATAAGTGGGAGCAAGTTTCACAGGAGTAATTGTTGTGATTCTGCTCATGTTTGCAAACCGCTCAAGCTCTCCCGTTACGGTTTCTGATGCTATCAGAACCTCTTGTGAGTTACGGCTTTGGGTCCTCACTGCTTGCTTCCTATTATCCGAATTAATAGACACCCAAATTCTACATTCATAAAGTTTTTTTTAACTTGTAATTATTTTCTTCCAATGGGTCAGCTGAGCTATCACGGGATAGATTAAATGGAAATGTAGCAGAGCTACACCATTAAGAGGAAAATAATTAGATTTAATGAGAAACTTTTGGTACCTGCATTATTAATCGATTGGAAAGTAGGTAATTGACTGACATTTATACAGCTTTTCTCAATTACTCTGGAATATTGTGAGTTGTAGTAGCAAAATGTGCAAAAGGCTACTTATAATGGAAAAACTGGCATCATTGAATATGTAGGGAGAAAGATTAGTAATGGGTAACAATTTGTCTGAAGATATTCATGAATTTTCATTATTGAAGATTGCACTTAGTTATATTTATTAATAAATATTCAAAACCTTTCCAGTAATGTTCAATACCATTTCCGGTTACTGCCTAGTATTTCCTGAACCAGCTCCGTATGTAAACTGCCAATCTGTTATAATTGTCCTCATTTTTTCTATACTTAAAATGTTTGTCATGATGTGGGGCTGTCAATTTAGATCTTCCTGGTCAGAGCAGTTGAGTTTGGCTGCAGTCTTGCCAATTCTGTTCCATACAGAAAGTTTAATTTGTCAGAGAGGTGTCTCTGATCATTTCCTGATTTTTATTGGTTTTCATTTGATCAGTGTTCAGTCATTGAATGTAAAGTTAGTTGTGATGTTCAAATTCATATATTAACTTCCAAGTGGAAAATAATTTATCTAATTGGTATCTAGGTACTTTAACTGTTTCATCTGTGATGGGGATTTATGTACAAGTACTGTATAATGGGGAAAATAATTTGTTCTTTCCCTTCAATTTCCCAAATTTCTTTTGGACTGTTTTGGTTCAGAACTCATGTCATCCTGATCTCTTTTTCATAATGTAATTAAGGATTCAGCAATTGATTTTAATGAGATAACTTTGCTTTATCAGCTAGTATGGATTCAACCACAGTGCAGTTGGAATCATTATTACTGATATAAATTTAGGCAACTTGTTTTATTCATAGGAACAGGAGTAGGCCATTCAGCCCCTCGAGCCCGCTCTGCCATTTGATAAGATCGTGGCTGATCTGTGATCTAACTCCATATACCTGCCTTTGGCCCATATCCCTTAATACCGTTGGTTGACAAAAAGCTATCTATCTCAGATTTAAAATTAGCAATTGAGCTAGCATTAATTGCCATTTGCAGAAGTGAGTTCCGAACCTCTACCACCCTTTGTGTGTAGAAGTGTTTTCTAATCTCACTCCTGAAAGGTCTGGCTCTAATTTTTAGACTGTGCCCCCTACTCCTAGAATCCCCAACCAGCGGAAATAGTTTCTCTCTATCCAACCTATCTGTTCCCCTTAATATCTTATAAACTCTGATCAGATCACCCCTTAACCTTCTAAATTCCAGAGAATACATCCCCAATTTGTGTAATCTCTCCTCGTAACTTAACCCTTGAAGTCCAGGTATCATTCTAGTAAACCTACGCTGCATTCCCTCCAAGGCCAATATGTCCTTCTGAAGGTGCGGTGCCCAGAACTGCTCACAGTACTCCAGGTGCGGTCTATTCAGTCTGAAGATATAATAAGATGTTTAGCAGAAGATGAAATCTTGTTCAGTTGTTAAGAAATGCTAGAATAAGTCTTGGTTTGTGTGCTGTACTTTTTTAAAAACCCAAAAAGAATGTGGAATATAGTTATTTTAACAAGAATTTTAAAAAGTATTACTTCAGATTTATCTTTTGTTTGCCTCAATCTCATGTCAAAGAAAAATGTTTATTTGAAGAATTTGAAAGCCTGTTTTATTTGACAGAACAATTTCCCTGCAAGTAGCCCTGAACGATTGCAAGATCTGAAATCCACAGTTGATCTGCTGACCAGTATAACCTTCTTCAGAATGAAGGTAATCTCTTTCTACTGCTATTACAATCTTCATTTTTTGTAAAACTTTGCAAACTTCAATCATTTCAAATTCAAAAGTAAGTTTGCTTGAAAGACAATATTGAAGGTAAGGTTCTGTGTTTCTTTCATAACATCACCCATGTTTTAAATTTATCTCCCCTCTTAGCCTCCTTTCTGCACATTTCTTGTTACTTGCCTCTGGCCACTCCAACTCTAGCTCTAAAAAAAATGTTAACGTCCCCTCTGTCCCTATCTCGCAGTGTAATTTTTTTTAGTAGTATAGTATCATACTATGTTACAGCAGAGAAGGAGGCCATCCAGCCCATCGTGCCCATGCCGGCTCTTTGAAAGAGCTATCCAATTAGTCCGATTGCCCTGCTCTTTCCCCATAGCCCTGTAATTTTATTTCCCTTCAAGTATTTATCCAATTCCCTTTTGAAAGTTAGTTTAAATGCTCCCCCATAGCACTAGTTAACCTCCCCCCGAGGACATTGGTCCCAGCTCTGTTGAGGTGCAACCCATCCATCTTGAACAGATCCCTCTTGCCCCAGAACTGGTCCCAATGCTCCAAGAATCTGAAGCCCTCCCTCTTGCACCATTGCTCCAGCCATGCATTAACCTGTCTTCTCCTACTATTTCTATACTCATTAGCGCATGGTACTGGGAGTAATCCAGAGATTACTGCCTTTTAAGGTCCTGCTTTGTAACTTCCTCCCTAGCTCCTGAAACTCTGACTGCAGGACCTCGACCCTTTTCCTCCCTATGTCATTGGTTCCCACATGGACCACAACTTCTGGCTGTTCCACTTCCCCCCCTCAAAATATTCCGCACTCTCTCAGTGATGTCCTTCACCCAGGCACCAGGAGGCATCACACCATTCGGGACTCTCATCTGCGGTTGCAGAAATATGCCTTAATATGTCTTTGTGGGATTCCTCCCACTGCTTTGCTGTCAAAGATCAGTTTTGTTTCCCCTCCCATTCGTTCCCGTCTCTACCTCGCTACTATTTCCTGACGCAGGGCCAGTGCTGTCTGTGGCCTGGCCACCTACCTCACTCTGCCTATAGCCACCGCGATTGTTCTTCAGAGAGCCCCAGGATGCGCCCTCCCTCCTTAAACCCACTGCTTTCTGTAGCTTGCCTCCTCATCTGTGATGCCTCGTGTTGTCTGCCGACTTGGCTCCCCACACTGCCAGGCGGCCACCACAATCTGCTGCTGCTGCTCTGAGGTCTGCACTGCCAGTTCATATCCAGCACTACTCCACAGTGTTGTTGGTTTCCCAGCCCATTCTCCCTCCACTGGTCGCCCTTTGCCAGCTGAACAGGTGACTGCTCTCCCCCCTCACTCTCAGCCCTGATCCTTTGCCACATTCAGTCGTCCACCCCAAAGTGGGCTGGCACTGTTACACATTTAATTAAAAACGCAACAGAGAATGTGCAAAAACAGACTCCCAGGGATACCTAATCTGACACAGGCGCGAGACAACCCAGCAGATTTTTAAAAGGAGTTCGCTGCACTGTTTTTCCACATCGAGCTGGAGCTTATTTCGTATTTTCATTTCTTGCATATAATGAATTTATTAAAATAATGCCCAGTCCCCCTGCCGCCCCGTCCCCCTCCCCCTGCTGCCTCGCCGCCCCCCTCCCCTTTCCTCCCCCGACTCATACCCCATTTGCACTTCCTTCTCTCACCTGCGTTCCCTCCACACGTGTGCAATGTCACAACATATCAACTTTTTTTTAACGGTAGTAGAATTGAATCAAACATCATAGCACAATTACATCACCGTTGGGTTTCTTCAATTGCACTCGGTTAGAATCATAGAATAATAGAAGTTTACAACATGGAAACAGGCCCTTCGGCCCAACATGTCCATGTCGCCCAGTTTATACCACTAAGCTAGTCCCAATTGCCTGCACTTGGCCCATATCCCTCTATACCCATCTTACCCATGTAACTGTTCAAATGCTTTTTAAAAGACAAAATGGTACCCGCCTCTACTACTGCCTCTGGCAGCTCGTTCCAGATAGAAGGTTGCCCTTCAATTAAAAGTGAAGAATTGTTAGTAGCTACATTTCGGTATTCAATTGAAATGTCATTAAATTAAAAACATTGAGTTCCTGTTGAGTGACACTTTTATTTTTGCTGCTTAGAAATTGCCATGGGTTTTTATAAAGGATTCATTGCTTGGTTCCTGTGGCAACTGATTCCACTAATCCTTCAGAACTCCTCCTGGACTGAGTTCGACTGACTGCTCAAGCTCCTACTGCTGCTTGCTCTTGCCTGTATCTATTCCTTACACCAGCTCTCTCATTTGCAATGATCCCATGGATTTACCTTTCACTCTCCCCGGCTCCCTGAATTTCACTGCTCTTGGATTACATTTCCCCTGCTCCTCACTCCTTTGCTGATATACCGGATCTGCTGGTCAACATTGCTAACACCTGAGGTCACTACGTACCTCCGCTGGACCCCTAGATCAACCTCTGCTGGTTCACCGTCAACTCTCCACTCCTCCTTGGCCCTCTGTTCTAGCAGTGCATTGATTAATACTCTACGCCTCGAATAGCTCCTGGATTCACTTGCTGTCTGCAACCTGGCTCCAAACCTTGGACATTGGTTCATCAATGCTCCAATCTGACTCCTGTCTACAAGTCAACTTCATTCCACCACTAGATCTCAGACATTAACTTTGGACTTTCCTATATCATCTTCTCTCTGTCCTCTGTTTACGACCAAGACAAGTCTGTCACAATCCCTGCCATGCTTCTGCAACCTGAATTTCCTCCGTATTCATTCATGTGTGCATTATGGCTGCTGCTTCTGATCCAAGCCCATTACTTCTGTCTCTTTTTTTTCTCTTGGCCCCTCTCAGGCTCTTCTCTCTTGCTTCCCAGCCATTCCACCTTTCATTTCTTTCTTGTAAGTTCCTTTGCCCCCTCTCAATCCCCACTCCAACCCATCACTACTCCTCTGCCTTCCTACTCTCCTGCTGCCATCCCAGGTTTGAATCCCCCTTGGATAAGCCCACAGCTTATCATCTGTGTCTTTTGGTATTCTTCGAAGGGTGCTTCAAGGCACTCATGGCTGTTCCCTTATGGCAGCAATCTTACTGCCCCATCCTCCTATCTCACCAATCTTTCCACCCAACGTGCCCACTGGAGATCAATCTCACCAACTTCCTTCTCATCCAACTTACCACTGTCCCTTCGGACTCTGCTTTTGCATCACAAAACTGCCCCTTGACATATTATCCTCCAGAGTTCCATTCGCTCGCGTGGCCCGTGCCATCCATAACCTTGTTGTGGACGATTGCTCTGGCATTATGGTTTTGACTGAATCTTGGCACTCAGGTGGCAACACCTTGCCCTTTACTGAAGCCTCCCTGCCTGGCTCTACCTTCCACCACATACCCCATGCAAGCCACTGCTGTAATGATGTGGCCTTTATCACCAAATCTCACCTTTGTCTCTCTCCCTATGCTTCCCACACCACCTCCTCCTTTGAGAGCCAAACTATGGCCACAAAAAGGGGCAGTACACAGTTGATCTGGGTCCCACTCTGTTATTTACCCTGATCTGGTTTGTACACAATTGCTCAAAATATTCTAAGGAATTTCAGGGCTCAGATGTATGAGTGTGTAGCTAAGGACATTTCTGTCTGCCTCTTGGCAGATTTGTAGTGTGCTGTGGAGAGCTGCATGATAGCATCCTGTCTAATTTTGACAAGTATGACTTTATAGTACAGTATTGTGACAGCTACAACCGTGTCCTGAACCACATGAAGTGATCCCTGCAGTCATTTGATTTACAGTTCAGTATAACATTGCTACTATCTTTTTAATTGAGCAGAATTTAATTAAAAATGTTAAATAGCATTATTTTTTATTTGCTTTTCTGTCTAGTTTTATTTGAACCGGTGCAAATATTAATTTCCAGTGTATTAGAACATACAAAAAAATGGGAAACCTGTCTATAAACTTTTTTTGCTTAGGTGCAAGAATTGCAGAGCCCACCTCGAGCCAGTCAAGTGGTGAAGGATTGTGTGAAAGCTTGCCTCAATTCCACCTATGAATATATTTTCAACAACTGCCATGAACTGTACAGTCGAGAATATCAGACTGATCCAGTAAGTCACAAATTTAACAATCACCTTTGCAAGCTAACAAAATATTTCCAATTTTAACAGTTAAGGATGTGTGAAGTGTTCAGTACCTAGGGTACAATTCTAACCTCCCTACATTGGATAGAGGTTATGCCACTACACCAAGGTAAAACACTGTGACCATAGGGACAGTTTGGGAAACAAGCTTGTATAAACAAGAAGAGTAAAGCCATTACTTCAGTTTGCAAAAGTGGAGTTGAAGTCGAAGATCAGCCATGATCTTATTGAATGGTGGAGCAGGCTCGAGGGGCAATATGGCCTACTCCTGCTCCTATTTCTTACGTTCTTAAGTTCTTAAAACAGATGGAAAAAGTACCAGTGACCCAACTGAAATCAATAAAAAAATTTGTCAGCTACGATACCTCCCTCTATAGCTTGGAAGTTAGGTCAGAAATCAAATGATTATAAGCTGACTGCTCATTCCCCCCCTTCTAAGAAAAGCTCATGGGGACTTGGTGCCCCAATCTACCCAGACAAATTTCTCATTGAATTCTTCAGAACCCAAACTGACCCTTCTGCTGACTGGGCCCTGCAATGGCATATTGCCTCAAATTGACCACAACAGCAACAACAACTACTTTTATTTATATAGCTCCTTTAATCTATTAAACATCCCAAGGTGCTTCACAGAGGAGAAATGGTCAGCAAGCAGGAGTATGAGTATAAATCTTAATAATTTTAAAATGGCATATAACTCTGAAATTATTTTCTTTTCTTTGATCTAACCAAACTATACATAGCACTATTCTCACCAAATAAATGGGGAAATAATATGGTGTTGTTTTGATTTAATGGTGGTATTTAATTCTCTTGACCATATTAGGGAAATGATAGTGAGTAATAACTGATTTTAGTTTACACACTCAACAATATTTTTTTAAAGTCCAGATTCAATGCCTGCTCTGTGCAGTTGAAAGGGATGTAAAAATTGGTCTCAGCTCACCTATGTTAGGGAATGGAAAATCACCCAGTGCTTATGTCCTTGGTAACCATTGCCGGTCAAGAAGTCCAAGTGAGGACAGGATTAGCTGTAATGCTTCCACAGTGGAATAGACTCTCCATACTGTCTAGGTTTGCATATGAAGAATGGCCATTTGCACAGTGAACACCCATGGACCTATACCTCAGCAAGGAGGGGTAAAGGGGAGAAAATTGTATAACTTTTGCGCTCATCAAGGTGCAGGATATCAGTACTGGGCAATGGAACACTAAAGTGCACCAAATGAGTTGGCAAGTTTCAGCTATGTATTTCTTGCACTCTGTACAACTTGTCTTTTTGCCAGGTTTTCAGTATTTTGAATGCTGCATATGTTTCTTCTTTCATAGAACAAAAAGCAAGAACTGCCTCCTGAGGAGCAGGGACCCAGTATAAAGAATTTGGATTTCTGGCCTAAACTCATCACTCTTATAGTCTCCATTATTGAAGAGGATAAGAATTCATACACCCCGGTCCTTAATCAGTAAGCAGGACTCACTTTAATAATTAATGTACAGTACAATGAAAACCATTTAATCTCCTGAGCTGGCACGCTAATAGATCAAGTAAATTTTGAGCATTGCACGGAAAATGAAAGCAATCTGGATGTCCTAATTGACAATAAATTGAAGCTATCGCAACAATGCACAGTGGCAGTGAGTAAAGCAAATCAGATGTTGGGATGTATCAAAAGGTCAGTATTGAGTCGAAATAGTGAGGTAATCCTGCCACTTTATAAATCATTTGTGCGACCACCCTTAGAATACTGTGGACAGTTCTGGTCAGCACAGTACAAAAAGGATATTGCAGCTATTGAAAGAATACAGAAACGAGCAAGCAGAATGATTGACGGGATGGAGGGATTGGATTATGAGGAATAATTATGTAAATTGGGCTTGTTCTCACTGCAAAAGAGAAGGTTGAGAAGTGATATGATTGTTGTTTTAAAGATTCTAAAGAGACTAAATGATGTGGACCATGACTAGCAGTTTTATCTTGTCCAGAACAGTTGAACCAGGGGAGATGGCCTGAACTTGAAGGGAGGTAAATTCAAAACTGATCTGCGGAAACATTATTTCAATGTGCTATGCACCTATCCAATCTAATCTTGAATGTGGGACAGTTATCCCAATGTGGGCACCAACCCCCTGATGTGAGTGACGGGAGGTTTGCAGGGTGAGCTGGGTTGAGATTGCCTAAATCTTGTCCTGCTAAGATGACAGGGTCGTTGTCATTAGCATTGTCTGATTTGTATTTTATTTTTCAACTCTGTAGTGATTGTTTTTACAACTGAGTAGCTTGTTAGGCCACTTCAGAAGGCATTAAGGATCGAGCTCGTAGTGTTGGACTGGAGTCACATGTAGGCCAGACAGGGTAGAGGTGGTAGGCTTCCTTTGCTGAAGGACATTAGTGAACCAATTGAGTTTTTATGGCAATCTGGCAGCTTTCCTGGTTACTTTTCTGGTATTAGCTCATAAATTACTAGACTTGTTACACATTATAGGTGTTTTGGCTATATATCTGTTTTCTGCACCTGACCAATTTTGTCCCCGAATTCTATTTCTCTCAAATTACATTTCCCCTCAATTTCAGGTTTCCTCAGGAGCTTAATGTAGGCAAGATAAGTGCAGAAGTAATGTGGAACCTCTTTGCACAGGACATGAAATATGCAATGGAAGGTATGTGACAAGCTCCAACACTCATTTTATTTGAACAGTGATATAGTAAGGAACCACTTTTTCTATTTATCCAATTTTAAAAAGGAGCAACAATCAGAATTATTTTGTCTGCATTAGTTAGCCTCAGAGAGCTATACTGGAATATCTGCAACATGGAGTGTATGTAATGTCGCTGTTGTACTATTTCTAATTGATAAAGCTTGGCAATTATATTGTCACCATATTCACATCTTCTGGATGTGAGTTTCTCATTTAAAAAAAAATACACAACTGGCAAAAGGTAATTGTGGACAGAATCGTAGCTCCATTTTATGGTAGAGTAAAGAGATAAAATCTCATCAGTTTTTCAGGTTATTTTCTGTAATTTCACAAATTTTCCAATTTTCTATTTCCCTCTTCTGACTCCTACTTACATCCCTTCTATATTTAGCTGAGCATAGGAAAACCCAGCTTGTAGAAATCTTCAGAAAGCCATTGGTACAGCTTGAGCAGTATTGGAGGCGATCCCTTTCTGTGCTCTCTCTTCCCCTTTCAGGCAATTCAGAGATGATAAGTGTAAAAGCTATTCAAGACTGGGATTTGAACGTGGGTCTCCTAGTTGAGACCCAATTGCTCTGCTGCTAGGCAACTAGGTTGTGTTCTTATTATGAAATTTTCTGCTTCACTATTTAAATAAAGCTATGATAGTTGGAAGGAGTTGAAGCTTCAAATGTTATTATGTGTGCAGATGCTATTCTATTTCATTACATCATCTAAGTCTGATACATTTATACTAATTTTGACCATGAGTATCTTTAAGTATATTCAGAAAGTGTAGTCTAATCCCTAATTAGAGACAACGTTATGGCAAAAGAAAAAAGGGAGATAAGTAACATGAAGACATGAAGATAGAAACAAAATCCATATGGATTGAGGCAAACGATAAGAAGGGTTCGATCATGTTAATAGGTATATTCTACAGACCACCTAATGGTGGAAGGGAAGTGGAGGATGAAATATGTAGACAAATCTATGAAATGAGTAAAAATCATCATCAAATAATAATTATGGGCGATTTCAACTACCCCCAGATAAACTGCAAGAACAGGTGGGGAAAGGGGAATGGAGTTTTTACAGTGTGTAGAGGACTTCTTTCTTACCTAGTATGTGAGCAGCCGAACAAGAGAGGAATCACTGCTGGATCTAGTAATGGGAAATGAACCAGAGCAGATAAGAGAATTAAGTGTAGGGGAACATCTAGGCAATAGCAATCATAACTTAATAAGATTTAAAATAATAATTGAGAAAGACATAAGTAAGACAAAGACCAAAGTGATAGATTGGGAAAAAAGCTAATTTTGAGGGGATGAAAATGGATCTAGAGAAGTTAAACTGGAAAATAACTTTGGCTGATAGAGAGAGAACAGCAGTGGGAAATATTTAAAACGGTGATCAAAGCATTCAAGAGAAATATATTCCTTTTTTAAAAAAAAACAAGAACAAACTAGCCAATAATGAAACACCATGGATGAATAAAGAGATATGGGTAAAATTGAAACTAAAAAAGGCACACTCTCAGTACATAAACAGTAACAGAGAGGATGATAAAGGGGAATATGAGGAGGTTAGGAAAGAAGTCAAAAAAACAATTAGGAAAGCAAAGAGGAACTACAAAATTAAATTATCAAGGAATATAAAAATAAATAGTAAAGTATTCTACAGACACATGAATAACAAAAGAAAAATCAGAATCGGGATAGGGCCACTAAAGGATGCACACGTTAAACTCACAAGTAATGATAGCGAAATGACAGAAGTATTGAATAGTTACTTCGCTTCAGTATTTACCAGGGAGACTAACAAGGTAGGCATGACATTAGAAGAGGAGATCAAAAAGACATTAAAACATTTAAGATAGAAAGGGGGAAGATAATTGATAAATTAATCAAACTTAGAGAGGGAAAAAAAACCCTGGTCCAGATGGATTGCATCCACAAATATTAAAAGAAGTTTGGGAGGAGGTAGCAAAGGCGCTATTACCGACATACAAAGATTTATTAGAGACGGGAATAGTGCCAAAGGACTGATGGACAGCTAATGTTATTCCTATATTTAAAAAGGGAGAAAGAACAAGTCCAGGTAACTATAGACCAATTAGCTTAATGTTGGTGGTAGGAAAGACAATGGAATCTTTACTCAAAGATAAAATAGAAAAACATATAGAAAACGAAAATATAATAAAGAATAGTCAGCACGGATTTCAGAAGGGAAAGTCATGCTTGACCAACCTTATTGAATTCTTTATAGAAGCACCAGGAAGAATAGACAAGGGTAATGCAGAAGATGTAATATATTTGGATTTTCAAAAGGCCTTCGACAAGATAACATACTGCAGACTCATGACTAAGGTCAGAGCATGTGGAACCAAGGGACGGGTAGTAGAATGGATAGCAAGCTGGCTATAAAGTAGAAAAGTGTGTGTAGGGGCTAAGGGTAGCTACTCAGACTGGCAAAAGTGGGAAGTGGTGTTCCACAGGAATCTGTGCTGGGACCACTGTTGTTCACAATTTACATTAATGATTAGGACTTGGGAATTGGAAGTACAATTTCAAAATTTGCGGACAACAAACGGGGGGATACATTTAATACAAAGGAAGAATGCGCCAAAATGCAAGAAGACATTAGTAAATTTGTAGAATGGGCGTAATTGTCAAATGAATTTCAATATAGATAAGTGGTGCATTTTGGTAGGAAGAATAAGGAGGCCACATACTGCTTGGATAATAAGAGTCTAAATGGAGTAGAGGAGCAGAGGGATCGCGGGGTACAGATACACAGATTACTAAAAGTAGCGATGCAGATTAATAAGGCCATAAAAAAGGCAAACCAAGCACTGGGGTTCATTTCTAGAGGGATAGAATTGAAAAGCAGCAAAGCTACCTTAAAACTTGAATAGAACCTTGGTTAGACTACACTTGGAGTACTTGGAGTTCTGGTCTCCATATTAAAAAGGATATAGAGGCATTGGAGAAGGTGTGAAAAAGATTCACAAGGATGATACCAGAACTGAGAGGATATATTTATCAGGAAAGGCTGAACAGGCTGGGGCTCTTTTCTCTAGAAAAGAGAAGGCTGAGGGGTGACATGATAGAGGACTTTAAGATAATGAAAGGTTTGGTTAGGGTACACATAGAGAAAATGTTTGCACTTGTGGGGGAGTCCAAAACTAGAGGTCATAAATATAAGATAGTCACTAATAAATCCAATAGGGAATCAGGAGAAACTTCTTTACCAAAGAGTGGTAAGAATGTGTAACGTACTGCTGCAAGGAGTAGTTAAGGCAAATAGCATTGATACATTTCAGGGGAAGCTAGATAAGCATATGAGGGAGAATGGAATAGAAGGGTATGCTGATAGGGTTAGATGAAGTAGGGAGGGAGGATGCTCATGTGGAGCATAAACGCCGGCATAGGCCAGTTGGGCCCAACGTGGGCTACGACAACTGGATCTTTCCCCACCGTTTCTAAATTCCTCTCCAGTTGCCCCGCGATATCCTTTATGCTTGTACCATGTAGGAAATGCACCTTCCTGAATTCTCGGTCGCGACTGCAGAGAATGCTATCTATCCCCATAAATATCGAATCCCCTATGACTACAACATTTTTATTCTGCTCCTCCCGCCTTGGACTGCCTCCTGCTCCATGGTGCCAGGGTTAGCATTCTGGCTATCCACCCCAAAGCCTACATCCTTATCCTCACAGATAGCAAGTACATTGTACCTGATGGATAGAACCAGTGTCTGCGGGACCTTCTTCTCTACTTCCCCTTGGTTCCCCTTACTCTGCTGACTAACAGTCACACTCTCCCCCTCTTGTACCTGTGCTTTCCTCTGAGGTGTGGCTGTACTCTGGAGAAAAAAATCCAAAAATTCCCCCCCTCCCTTATGTGTCAGAGTGTCTCTAACTCGCTGGAGTGTCTCAAGGCAGAGACATTTCCTGCAGATGTGGCAATCTGGGACAGTCTTACTGTCCACAAACTCCCACATATCCGACACATACCCTGCACTGCCATTTCTGGTTGGTTATTTATTTATTTATTTATTTGTAATTGTATTATATCTAGATTATATTCAGTAGATGGACTTAGCTTGATTTGAGGTTAATTTGTAACTATTTAGTCTTGTTTTTTGTTTAACTTCTTTATTTTAGAATCCCCTTAACTCCAATTTATTATTTATGAATATCACATATTTATTGAATGCAATTCAGATCCCTTTAATGTTTAATGCCACAAACCCTATTCCCTAGCCACCAACTTCATCCCTCTCCCTGGCCACTGTCTGAGGCTGAACCAGATTGTTCGCAACCTTGGCATCATATTTGATCTTGAGCTTCTGACCACATGTCCGCACCATCACCAACACCGCTTACTTCCACCTCCGCAACATCGCCTGTCTCCGCCCCTGCCGCGGCTCATCTGCTGCTGAAACCCTCATCCATTCCTTTGTTACCTCTATCGAGGTCCTGCAGTCAGAGCTTTAGGAGATAGGGAGGAAGTTAAAAAGCAGGACCTCAAAGGTAGTAACCGATGCCATGCGCTAGAGAGTATAGGAATAGTAGGATACCACTGGTTAATACGTGGCTGGAGCAATGGTGCAGGAGGGAAGGCTTCAGATTCCTGGGGCATTGGGACCAGTTCCGGGGCAGACGGGATCTGTTCAAACCGGACGGGTTGTACCTCAACAGAGCTGTTCTTGCGGGGAGGTTAACTGGTGCTGTGGGGGAGGGTTTAAATTAGTTTGGCAGAGGATAGGCACCAGGATGAAACATTCGAGGAGAAACAAGGTGCACAGAGGGTTGGGAGGGACAAGTAGCACTAGAGTAAAGAATAGTTTAGAAACAGGAGGGATCAGACAGGGGGCAAATGCAAGGCAGTCTAGGATGAGTTTGGAGTACATGTACGTAAATGCACGTAGAGTGGTAAATAAGGTTGGTGAACTGCAGGTACAAGTCGCCACATGGGACTATGGTATAGTGGCAATAACAGAGAAGGGAAGGATTGGGTACTGAATATTCCTGGCTACAAGGTATTCAGGAAAGATAGGGAAGGACAGAAAGGAGGGGGTGGCAGTATTGATCAAAGAAACTATTATAGCACTGGAAAGGGATGATGTAGTTGAGAGATCAAAGACAGAATCTATTTGGTTAGAATTAAGGAACAATAGAGGCTATTACGCTACTAGGTGTATACTATAGGCCACCAAATAGTGGGAAGGCAAAATACAGTAAGATGCAAGAATTATAGAGTAGTGATAATGGGGGACTTCAGTTATCCCAATATAGACTGAAACAGCAACAATGTAAAGGGCAAAGAGGGGGAGGAATTTCTGAAATGTGTTCAAGAAAACGTTCTGGAACCGTGTGTTTCCAGCCCAACGAGGAAGGAAACAGTGCTGGACCAAGTTCTGGGGAATGAAGTGGGGCAGGTGGAGCATGTTTCAGTGGGGGAGCATTTGGGGAACAGTGATCATAATATCATTAGGTTTAGAATAGTTATGGAAAAGGACAAGAAACAATCAAATGTGAAAATGCTTAACTGGAGGAGGGCAAATTTCAGTGAGTTAAAAAGGGATCGTGCCCAGGTGGATTGGAATCAAAAATTGTTTGGCAAAACAGTAATTGACCAATGGGAGGCCTTCAAGGAGGAGTTGGTTCGGGTACAGAGTAGAACCATCCCTACAAGGGGGGAAAGGAAGGGCATCCAACGTTAGAGCTCCCTGGATGACTAAAGATATAGAGATTAAAATGAAACAGAAAAAGGAGGCTTATGACAAATGTAAGATTAATAATACAGTAGAGAACCAGGCTGAATTCAAAGTACAGAGGAGATCTAAAAAAAGGCAATAAGAAGGACAAAGAGAGTATATGAGAACAGATTAGTGGCTAACATAAAAGATAACCCAAAAGTCTTTTATAAACATATAAATAGTAAAAAGCTAGACAAAGGAAGTGTGGGACCGATTAGAGACATAAAGGAGATCTTCTTGTGGAAGCAGAGGGCATGGCTGAGCAACTAAATGAATACTTCGCCTCTGTCTTCACTAGAGAAAAGGATGCTGCCATTGTAGCAGTAAAGAAGGAGGTAGTAGCAATATTGGATAGGATAAAAATAGATAAAGAGGAGGTACTCAAAAGATTTGACAGTACTTAAAGTAGAAAAGTCATCCGATCCAGATGTGGAGATGCCGGTGATGGACTGAGGTGGACAAATGTAAGGAGTCTTACAACACCAGGTTATAGTCCAACAACTTTATTTGAAATCACAAGCTTTCGGAGCTTTCCTCCTTCGTCAGGTGAGTGTAGGATTCCATAAAGGCACACCATATATAGTCAGAGAACAATGCCTGGTGATTACAGATAATCTTTCCAACTGCCCGTTATCACACCTCGGCAGAGATATAATCAAAGCAATCAAAGGAGTGGATGGTGTTCAGACAGAGAAGCATTACATCCAAGACTACTGAATACACAAGCGGTCATAACACAAAGATGCAGAGAGAGAGTATATGTGGACTTTCAAAAGGCATTTGATGAAGTACCACGTAATAGACCTGTTTGCAAAATTAAAGCCCATGGGATTAAAGGGACAGTGGCAGCATGGATACAAAATTGGCTAAGGCACAGAAAGCAGAAAGTGGTTGTGAACAGTTGTTTTTCAGACTAGAGGGAAGTATACAGTGCAGTTTCCCAGGGGTCGGTATTAGGACCACTGCTCCTTTTGGTATGTACTAATGACCTGGACTGAGGTATAGGGGGTATAATTTCGAAGTTTGTAGATGACACGAAAGTCGGAAATGTAGTGAACAATGTGGAGGATAGTAACAGACTTCAGAAGGATATAGACGGACTGGTGAAATGGGCAGATACATGGCAGATGAAATTTAATTCAGGGAAGTGTGAAGTGATGCATTTTGGTAGGAAGAATGAGGAGAGGCACTATAAACTAAATGTTCTGACAACAGGTCTTCGACCTGAAACGTTAACTCTGTTTCTTTCTCTACAGATGCTGCCTCACTTGCTGAGCTTTTCCAGCATCTTCTGTTTTTATTTCAGATTTCCAGCACCCGCAGTATTTTGCTATTGTTTTAAACTAAATGATACAATTTTAAAGGGGGTACAGGAACAAAGATGCCTGGGGGTGTATGTACACAAATCTTTGAAGTTGGCAGGACAAGCTGAGAAGGCTTTTTTTTTAAAAAAGCATATGGGATCCTGGGCTTCATTAATAGAGGCACAGAGTATTTACTTATTTACTGTTGCCCCTTGGTTTAAATTGCGAGCACCTAATGCTCACTCTCACCAAATTCCTGTCGCCACTCTGTTTAGCAAGTCACTCTGTTTAGTAGATTCACCCAACTCTCACCAAGCTCAGTGCTTAAAGCTCGTAGTTAAATTTCCTGCAGTGTCTTAATAGAATCTTGGTAGTGATGATTTGAGCTAATTTCTAATTAGCGGCTCCATTTGTGACATTGAATGAAAGTAATCCCCCAAACAGCCTGAGACTTCTTGATTCATGGAGGCAGTTTACTTATATTGTAATTACCTGAAGCAGAGAATCTCAAATATAGTGAAACCTGTACAAAAAAAATGGACACCTGCAAAAAACGGATACTAATTGACGGTCCCAAATAACTTACATTGTAGTAGATACAAGCTGCATCTTGAACCACAGACACTCGCAAATTACGAACTATGGACAGCCTTCAATGCACCATTTGTAAGTCCATGTACAACTTAAAACACGGGACATGCAGATAAGTGCAGGTGTAACCGCTATGGGGGCCTGTGACCGCGGGAGTGGGGCCTGAAATCGCAGGGGGGGCCTGAAATCGCGGGAGGCCCTAGAGTAGGAGGGAGAGGAAGATTGGGAAATGGGAGCTCGAGGGGAGAGGGAGAGTGGGGCATTGGAGAATGGGTTCTTGGGAGAGGAAGGTTGGGAAATGGGGGCTCGGGGTCGAGCTGGAGACTGGGGGTTTCGGGGGAGAGCTGGAGGCTCAGCGGTGGGGTGGTGCTGGAGGGTGGGGGCTTGGGGGGACGGGAGAGCTGGGGAATGAGAATTCAAGGTGGGGTGGGGAGAGCTGGGGACTCGGGAGGGGGGAGAAAATGGTTTGCCCTTTTCCCCGCCCACAGTTTCCCTTCTTCGCCTGCTCACGGGTGACCTCCTGGTTCTTAGAACTTCTCACAAAACCAAATAAAAATTCTCAACTACAGGGGACCCAACCTTTATTCGATAAATTCAATAACATTTGCAGAAGTCACATGGTCCAACATCATGTGGTCTTCAAGAATGCCTCCAACCAGAGTTGGCAACCCTGCTCCACCACTACATCAGGTACTGATGAGCTGCTATCAGCCCCCTATCCATCCCCACGCCCCAGCACTTCAAACATTAGCAACTGCAGCACACGGAGGGAGGGGGTCCCGGGCAAGGGTCTGCAGGACATTAACCCCCCTCCAATTTGACTGGGATCTCCCAGGCACTCCAGCCCTACAGTAGCCACCTCGCCCTGTGCAGGCTACCAATGTAGCAGATCCCAAGATCAGGACAACTCTACCTCAGTGGAAAAGGACCCAGGGATGGCAATGAACTGGGAAACCCAATGAACAGAAAATGAACTGAAATCACATCCCACTGGCAGGGCTCCAGAATTAGGCACGATCCCAGGTAAGGGCGAAAAAAAGAAGGAATGCTGCAGGAAATACAGCTAATCCTAGGATATTTGGCTTATCTAGTTTACTATATATATATATATATATATATATATATATATATAATGACCATTTTGAAAATAAGGTCAACTGATGCATGTCCCTTAGGTATCCCTAATTTACAGGTTTCACTGTGTTTAATTAATTTACAAGACATTGATGTAATTATCATTAAAATTGCAAGATCTGTGTAGGCACATGTACAGTTGATACAATCCAGGTATTAACCTGTTGACAGTGGGGTAGATTTTCAACTGGCCGTCTGAGCATAAAACTGGCGTCGTTGATCAACTGCCCATTATAGAAACTGCCTGATTTTCATTTCCATCGATTTACGTCAAATTTACGTCCAAGTAGCAAATTAAAAATCTACCCCAGCGTGTCCCAGTTACACAATAGTCCCATTCTCCTGTCTTCCGTATATCTATGCACTGTTAGATGTTTCTTTCCTAACTAGTACTTCCATTATTTTTTCCTTTTACTGTATATGAATTGTTGGATAAAATCAGCTTGTTTGGTGGTCAGCACGCTTTGCTGCTAAGAGTTCTAGGTTGCAGTTTAATTGTCAGTATAGGATTTAACAGGTGTTATTTTATATCCTATTAAATTTCAGGTATATTGTCTTATTGAATATGATTGAAGACATTGTGAACTGGATGTATAAAACTGAGCATATTATTTTTAATTGATGAAGTCAGGTCAGCGTTTTGGGTAGGACACTGGGACTACAGGCTGTTTGACTCCTAAAGTGTTCCTCTGTGGATACCCTGAGTTACATGGTTTAGTCTTAATAAGTTATTCCCTTTAAGCCTGTAGATCAGAGACTTTGATTATTTAGTGGTTCCAAATTGG
This sequence comes from Heptranchias perlo, assembly GCF_035084215.1. NCBI lineage: Eukaryota > Metazoa > Chordata > Chondrichthyes > Hexanchiformes > Hexanchidae > Heptranchias > Heptranchias perlo. Next base: position 57,996,528 of record NC_090325.1, read on the forward strand.
TGAAGGTGTAGAATAAGGCTTATTAGTAAAGTTGGCCCACAAGATTAAATATGAAATATGTAATATTTTTTGTTCAGTTTCTTTAATTGATTAACTTATACAGCTTTGAAGTGAATAAAATAGTTATATGAACCAATAATAATCTCACTGGAAGCCACAATACTATTTAAAAGGCAGCACAAAGATACAAACAACAATTGGGGAATGCTGAATAGAGAGGAGAGATTTATTTTAGGGGTACCTGAGCTTAGATAATTGGCAATGTGCTTTCTCTGCTATATCAGCGAGGCATCAAAATTTTCATCTTCAGTTGCAACCAAGCGTTTTTTTAAGTTTGCTTTTGTTTTTGTTTTTGCAATAAACAATGAGATGATTTAAAAAGTTGCTGTCCAAAAATCAAGAATTATTTTTTTTTTCTTCTTGATTATTTAAAGAAAAATTAATAACACAGTTTTAAATGATTTCTTACTAATTATAAATATATTCTAGAATCTGCCCAAACAATTGCGGAAGGATTAAACCTCACATTTACAAGAATAGTTTAATTTATTTTGTTTTACTTTGGAATACCAATAAGATGTTTTGGTGGAAATTTCCGTTATTTACCTGGCTGAAGTGTCTCAAATCCTATCCCATGTGAAATTAACTGGGCTAAACTGGAGATTGAAACCTAGAAATTGATCTACGCAGCACCCATTTTACACGGACGCCTAAGGCCCCAATAAGGCGGGCAAGTAGTGTGCACAAATTTCTGTCTGGAAGTGAGCCACCCGCCATATTGGGTAAGGGCAAACAAGAGGTGCCCTTTACCCACACCTGAATCTGGCATTTGGCACTTTGCACAAGCAAACAAGGGGCCTAACGTCTGTTTGAGGCCCCCTTTCTGAGATTAGTTTGCCCTAAGATAGCCAGCGCCATCACAGGCTGCACTCATGGAAACCAGCCTTGGGATCGCCTGCAACAATGAAGATAAGTAACTTTCCTGAATGTGGAGTCAGGAGGAGCACTTGGAGGAGCAGCAGTGCTCCTCCAAACTCATCACCGCCTTTCCTGACCTCCGCCTCTCCTGGCCCGATCAGCGGTCCTGATCTCTCCCCACTCCCATCGCCCCCCCCCCCCCCCCCCCAAACACCCAGCTTCCGACCCATGGCCCCATCCTGACCCGTGGCTCAATCCACGGCCCTAGGTTCCCTGCCCCTTAATCCCTGACCTATCCCCTGGACTCACTTAACTGAGGGCCACTGCAACGTTAGCTGTGGCCTGATTCTTCACTACTCCGCCAGTGGGTTCCAATGCCATGCCAGCTCCATTAAAATGAGGCCAGGGGCCCAATATCTGGGGAGCCCCAGACCTCACCATTTCAGGGAATGTACTCTGTGCCCCCCCCCACGCACCCAAAAATGGGCGCACCCGAATTTCTGGGCCAGTATCTTTTCAAAATATCCAAGATGTTTTTTGAAAGAAAAATAGAAATACTCTGAAATATTTTCATTTGGAAGTAGAATTTCTGCGGAGGTTCTCTGATCTCCCGCTGTATCTTCAGTGGAAAATTGGTGGAAACCTCGGAGAGTTTTACTCGGGTTTCCTCTGATCTTTTGCCGAAGTTGCAATGGGAGATTGGAAGAACCCCCCTCAGAAATTCTAGGCATTGGTATCTATTGTCACAGTTTGATCTGATCAAGTTTCAACCTTTTGATATCTTGACGTGACAGCTTAAGATTCTTGCCACTTACATCGTATCCTTCTGTTCTTTCATATTTATCTTTATTTATGTTCAAACCTTTGTTCCATGGGTATGTCTCTGTTCATTCTTTAAGCCCCAGGTGTTTTTCACATTCGCAATGTCCTCTTCCATGGTGGTAAGACGTATGTGTTTTTCTAAACACTTTTTATATGTTGCTGATATATTTCATAGTAGATCTATTGTTTATATTTAGCTACTTGTGAAAAAGAAGCTAACATTCTAGAATGCTATAGCCATAATCTCCTTAAACTAGGAAACTAGACATTTAATGTGACTTCCTTGCTCTCCAGTGATCTTGCAGAGTGATAGCAATTAGTAATATGCATTGGATCGCAGAGTACAATGGTCTATATGGAATTCAGGGTGCTTAAAGTTCACCTTGTCAAATAATTCAAGATTAAATCAATTTAATTTGAAGGTATTGAAACAGGCAAGCCCAGTTTGATAGCTACCTACTTTAAACTGAGAGCATGCTGATGTTTTGGAGTATTTCTGGGATAGTATGGGAGGTGACCCACTATGCTCGCGCTCGCTCTTCCTTTCTATCTATCTCGTCCGTTCTCTATAAATATACTTCAGCAGTACAGGCAGAGATGATTTGATACATCATCCAAAGGATGGCACTTTATTATTGTACCACATTCACTGTGTCTGTTCAGTCTACGTTTAGCTTTCTGGACCACCCTAAATTCACAACTTTCAGGTTCAGAGGTGTGACTTTCAATTGATCCAATCTGTCAACAAATATAACACAACCAGTTTTTTGGGTTTTTTTATCCTTATTTTTTCCACCTTCATATAGCCCCTTTATCCAAGTCATCTTTGACTGAGTGGCAGGATTGTCCAAGTTGTGGATGTTTCCACATCTGCAAGGAAGTATACATGAATGGGAAGGGACGATGGGCCATTTTTTTTGGTTGTTACAGGTAAACCATTAGAGGGGTGAAACTCAGACTCAGGGTGGGGGGGACTGACAGACAGGGCTTGGATTCAAGCGTCGGTTTCCCATTGAGAGTCTGGTACATGGCATTGTAACAAAAGAAATGCATCTCTGCTGATTAGTGGATTTAATTAATCCATTGTTGCTACACTCCTAATTCCCACCTCAAATTAAATTTTGGTGAAAAGTTAATTATGGAAGACAGTGATTTAGTGCATCTCTACAGAGAAATAATTGAGCAGAATCAGATTCTGCTTTAACATCAGAGCTACAATGGACCTTATCACAAAGGAAATTGAAACTCATATGGCACAGAAATCAAATTAAATTTAGCTAATACAAAACTGAAATCAGGATACCCAAATGTTGTTGTCGACTATTAATTATTTGGTGTCTTGTTCCTACTGATAATTTTAGTTGATCTATATTCAGTACTACCTACCCAGAATAGCAGTTGTCCAGCAACTGTTCTCTAAATTTGAAAATGAATGGTATTGTAGAATACACCTCAGCTGTTAGGGGACATTGGGCATCACACAAGTTGCTGGACATCACTGTTTTTTAAAACTAAACGGGAAACATTTGTAGCACATGTGTGCGCAGCTGTGAACGACATGAATCAGTTAATGTACTAAAACCAGTGAGAGACTCCAGCTACAGACACACAAAAAATCTAAACATGGAACTATCTTTACAGAAGGTGCTTTAAGTCTGCAGCTTTCATGGGTGATGTACCCAGGACTGACTGCACCCCTATAGGTTATTGTTTGTTCGAATGTTATTACTGGAATACTGTCCAAACATTCATATTCCTACAAGTATGAAATACCAAAAGATGAGTCAAGGGTCACTCTGGGAGAATAGGATTATTTGCTGTGGGTTAAATGCTACAAACTGTGCTTTCATTGAGATACTTAGCTCGGAAATGTCGTAATATAATGAAATAGGGAAGCAGCCAACAAAATATATTTTTAAACTGTTTTCTTGATTTTGTGCAAAAGTAAAGAAATCAAATTTTACCCATTCAATTGTTGTAAATAATCCTTTGAGTCGTACATATTGTGGGGGTGCCAGGTTGAAAGGTTTGTATTGTCAGCCAGGACTAGATGGGGGCACAACAGGTTCCTGCTCCTAATGGCAATCCTGATATTGGAAGTACTTGTCTTTGTGTGGGGAAGGGAAACAATTATGGTGAGGTTAAGATCAGGCTTCGCGATGGTGGACATCACACTAGAATAGGTTGCGGATGCTCACTGTCTGCCATTTTTTTTATTTGTTCATAGGATGTGGGCGTCGCTGGCAAGGCCAGCATTTATTGCCCATCTCTAATTGCTGTTGAGAAGGTGGTGGTGAGCTGCCGCCTTGAACTGCTGCTGTCTGTGTGGTGAAGGTTCTCCCACAGTGCTGTTAGGTAGGGAATTCCAGGATTTTGACCCAGCGACGATGAAGGAACAGCGATATATTTCCAAGTCGGGATGGTGTGTGACTTGGATGGGGACGTGCAGGTGGTGGTGTTCCCATGTGCCTGCTGCTCTTGTCCTTCTAGGTGGTAGAGGTCGCGGGTTTGGGAGGTGCTCGTCGAAGAGGCCTTGGCGAGTTGCTGCAGTGCATCCTGTAGATGGTACACACTGCAGTCACAGTGCACCAGTGGTGAAGGGAGTGAATGTTTAGGGTGGTGGATGGGGTGCCAATCAAGCGGGTTGCTTTGTCCTGGATGGTGCCAAGCTTCTTGAGTGTTGTTGGAGCTGCACTCATCCAGGCAAGTGGAGAGTATTCCATCACACTCCTGACTTGTGCCTTGTAAATGGTGGAAAGGCTTTGGGGAGTCAGGAGGTGAGTCACTCGCTGCAGAATACCCAGCCTCTGACTTGCACTTGTAGCCACAGTATTTATGAGGCTGGTCCTGTTAAGTTTCTGGTCAATGGTGACCTCCAGGATGTTGATTGTGGGGGATTCGGCGATGGTAATGCAGTTGAATGTCAAGAGCAGGTGGTTAGACGCTCTCTTGTTGGAGATGGTCATTGCCTGGCACTTGTCTGGCGTGAATGTTGCCACTTATGAGCGCAAGCCTGGATGTTGTCCACGTCTTGCTGCATGCGGGCACGGACTGCTTCATTATCTGAGGGGCTGCGAATGGAACTGAACACTGTGCAATCACCAGCGAACATCCCCATTTCTGACCTTATAGAATCATAGAATCATAGAAGTTACAACATGGAAACAGGCCCTTCGGCCCAACATGTCCATGTCGCCCAGTTTATATCACTAAGCTAGTCCCAATTGCCTGCACTTGGCCCATATCCCTCTATACCCATCTTACCCATGTAACTGTCCAAATGCTTTTTAAAAGACAAAATTGTACCCGCCTCTACTACTGCCTCTGGCAGCTCGTTCCAGACACTCACCACCCTTTGAGTGAAAAAATTGCCCCTCTGGACCCTTTTGTATCTCTCCCCTCTCACCTTAAATCTATGCCCCCTCGTTATAGACTCCCCTACCTTTGGGAAAAGATTTTGACTATCTACCTTATCTATGCCCCTCATTATTTTATAGACTTCTATAAGATCACCCCTTAACCTCCTACTCTCCAGGGAAAAAAGTCCCAGTCTGTCTAACCTCTCCCTGTATGTCAAACCATCAAGTCCCGGTAGCATCCTAGTAAATCTTTTCTGCACTCTTTCCAGTTTAATAATATCCTTTCTATAATAGGGTGACCAGAACTGTACACAGTACTCCAAGTGTGGCCTCACCAATGCCCTGTACAACTTCAACAAGACATCCCAACTCCTGCATTCAATGTTCTGACCAATGAAACCAAGCATGCCGAATGCCTTCTTCACCACCCTATCCACCTGTGACTCCACTTTCAAGGAGCTATGAATCTGTACTCCTAGATCTCTTTGTTCTATAACTCTCCCCAACGCCCTACCATTAACGGAGTAGGTCCTGGCCCGATTCGATCTACCAAAATGCATCACCTCACATTTATCTAAATTAAACTCCATCTGCCATTCATCGGCCCACTGGCCCAATTGATCAAGATCCCGTTGCAATCCTAGATAACCTTCTTCACTGTCCACAATGCCACCAATCTTGGTGTCATCTGCAAACTTACTAACCATGCCTCCTAAATTCTCATCCAAATCATTAATATAAATAACAAATAACAGCGGACCCAGCACCGATCCCTGAGGCACACCGCTGGACACAGGCATCCAGTTTGAAAAACAACCCTCTACAACCACCCTCTGTCTTCTGTCGTCAAGCCAATTTTGTATCCAATTGGCTACCTCACCTTGGATCCCATGAGATTTAACCTTATGTAACAACCTACCATGCGGTACCTTGTCAAAGGCTTTGCTGAAGTCCATGTAGACCACGTCTACTGCACAGCCCTCATCTATCTTCTTGGTTACCCCTTCAAAAAACTCAATCAAATTCGTGAGACATGATTTTCCTCTCACAAAACCATGCTGACTGTTCCTAATTAGTCCCTGGCTCTCCAAATGCCTGTAGATCCTGTCCCTCAGAATACCCTCTAACAACTTACCCACTACAGATGTCAGGCTCACTGGTCTGTAGTTCCCAGGCTTTTCCCTGCCGCCCTTCTTAAACAAAGGCACAACATTTGCTACCCTCCAATCTTCAGGCACCTCACCTGTAGCGGTGGATGGTTCAAATATCTCTGCTAGGGGACCCGCAATTTCCTCCCTAACCTCCCATAACGTCCTGGAATACATTTCATCAGGTCCCGGAGATTTATCTACCTTGATGCGCGTTAAGACTTCCAGCACCTCCCTCTCTGTAATATGTACACTCCTCAAGACATCACTATTTATTTCCCCAAGTTCCCTAACATCCATGCCTTTCTCAACCGTAAATACCGATGTGAAATATTCATTCAGGATCTAACCCATTTCTTGTGGTTCCGCACATAGATGACCTTGTTGATCCTTAAGAGGCCCTACTCTCTCCCTAGTTACCCTTTTGCCCTTTATGTATTTGTAGAAGCTCTTTGGATTCACCTTTGCCTGATCTGCCAAAGCAATCTCATATCCCCTTTTTGCCCTCCTGATTTCTCTCTTAACTCTACTCCGGCAATCTCTATACTCTTCAAGGGATCCACTTGATCCCAGCTGCCTATGCATGTCATATGCCTCCTTCTTCTTTTTGACTAGTGCCTCAATCTCCCGAGTCATCCAAGGTTCCCTACTTCTACCAGCCTTGCCCTTCACTTTATAAGGAATGTGCTTACCCTGAACCCTGGTTAACACACTTTTGAAAGCCTCCCACTTACCAGACGTCCCTTTGCCTGCCAACAGACTCTCCCAATCAACTTCTGAAAGTTCCTGTCTAATACCATCAAAATTGGCCTTTCCCCAATTTAGAATTTTAACTTTTGGGCCAGACCTATCCTTCTCCATAGCTATCTTAAAACTAATGGAATTATGATCACTTGTCCCAAAGTGATCCCTCACTAACACTTCTGTCACCTGCCCTTCCTTATTTCCCAAGAGGAGGTCAAGTTTTGCCCCCTCTCTAGTCGGGCCATCCACATACTGAATGAGAAATTCCTCCTGAATACACTCAACAAATTTCTCTCCATCCAAGCCCCTAATGCTATGGCTGTCCCAGTCAATGTTGGGAAAGTTAAAGTCCCCTACTATTACCACCCTATTTTTCTTGCAGCTGTCTGTAATCTCCTTACATATTTGCTCCTCAATTTCCCGTTGACTATTTGGGGGTCTGTAGTACAATCCTATCAAAGTGATCTCTCCCTTCTTATTTTTCAGTTCTACCCATATAGACTCAGTGGGCGAACCCTCGGATATATCCCCTCTCACTACTGCCGTGATGTTCTCCCTAATCAAGAACGCAACTCCCCCTGCTCTCTTACCTCCTGCTCTATCTTTCCTATAGCATCTGTACCCTGGAACATTGAGCTGCCAGTCCTGCCCCTCCCTTAGCCATTTTTCAGTAATAGCTATAACATCCCAGTCCCATGTACCCATCCATGCCCTGAGTTCATCTGCCTTGCCCATCAGACTTCTTGCATTGAAATAAATGCAGTTTAATCTAGACTTCCCTTGGTCTTTGCCCTGCTTTCTCAGACCATCTGTCCAGTCATGTTTTGTACACTCTCCCTTACTGCCTTTTGTTTCTGTCACCATTTTATTTCCCACTGACTTCCTGCATCGGTTCCCATCCCCCTGCCACATTAGTTTAAACCCTCCCCAACAGCACTGGCAAACACTCCCCCTAGGACATTGGTTCCAGTCCTGCCCAGATGCAGACTGTCCAATTTGTACTGGTCCCACCTCCCCCAGAACCGGTTCCAATGGCCCAGGAATTTGAATCCCTCCCTCTTGCACCATCTCTCAAGCCACGTATTCATCTTAGCTATCCTGTCATTCCTACTCTGACTTGCCCGTGGCACTGGTAGCAATCCTGAGATTACTACCTTTGAGGTCCTACTCTTTAGTTTAACTCCTAACTCCCTAAATTCAGCTTGTAGGACCTCATCCTGTTTTTTACCTATATCGTTGGTGCCTATATGCACCACGACAACTGGCTGTTCACCCTCCCCCTCCAGAATGTCCTGCAGCCGCTCCGAGACATCCTTGACCCTTGCACCAGGGAGGCAACATACCATCCTGGAGTCTCGGTTGCGTCCGCAGAAACGCCTGTCTATTCCCCTTACAATCGAGTCCCGTATCACTATAGCTCTGCCACTCTTTTTCCTGCCCTCCTGTGCAGCAGAGCCAGCCACGGTGCCATGAACCTGGCCACTGCCACCTTCCCCTGGTGAGCCATCTCCCCCAACAGTATCCAAAACGGTATACCTGTTTTGGAGGGAGATGACCGCAGGGGACCCCTGCACTGCCTTCCTACTCTTCCTCTGTCTGTTGGTCACCCATTCACTATCTCCCTCAGTAATTTTTATCTGTGGTGTGACCAACTCACTGAACATGCTATCCACGACTTTCTCAGCATCGCGGATGCTCCAAAGTGAGTCCATCCGCAGCTCCAGAGCCGTCAAGCGGTCAAACAATAGCTGCAGCTGGACACACTTCCCGCAGGTGAAGGAATCAGGGATACAGGAAGGATCCCTGAATTCCCACATCTCACAAGAGGAACATGACACGACTCTGGGATCTCCTGCCATGACTTAACCCTTAAGTTAGCTTAACAACAACTGCAATGTCAAGAGAAAAAAAAGGAAAGAAAAACTACTTACCACTCCCTTTAAGGAGTTTACTCCTTTAAATTGTTCTCAATTTAGAGAATGTTAACTACACTAGGGACCTTGATTCACTAAAAAATAAACGCTACTTCCTATAAGACCTGCAGACCTTCCCTTTCCTTTTACTTCAGTTACTGTCGATAAGTAGAAATACTCACCTGAACCTACTCCCCAATCAGGTGCCTCCCCTGTGTCACGTCCCGATCTGATTCCTGACGTCACTTCGAACTCGGTCGCAGCTCCGCTCGGCTCCTCTCAGCTGCACTCAGCGCTCTGAAATCCCGCCTTTTATCGGACGCTCCCTCCGCTCAGCTCCGCTTCTCTCAGCTGTTCTCAGCGCTCTGAAATCCCGCCTTTTATCGGACGCTCCCTCCGCTCGGCTCGGCTCCTCTCAGCTGTTCTCAGCGCTCTGAAATCCCGCCTTTTATCGGACGCTCCCTCCGCTCCGCTCGGCTCCTCTCAGCTGTTCTCAGCGCTCTGAAATCCCGCCTTTTATCGGACGCTCCCTCCGCTCCGCTCGGCTCCTCTCATGAAGGGAAGGTCATTGATGAAGCAGCTGAAGACGGTTGGGCCTAGGACACTGCCCTGAGGAACTCCTGCAGCGATGTCCTGGGGCTGAGGTGATTGGCCTCCAACAACCACTACCATCTTCCTTTGTGCTAGTTATGACTCCAGCCACTGGAGAGTTTTCCCCCTGATTCCCATTGACTTCAATTTTACTAGGGCTCCTTGGTGCCACACTCAGTCAAATGCTGCCTCTGGAATTCGGCTCTTTTGTCCATGTTTGGACCAAGGCTGTAATGAGGTCTCGAGTGTTCCTGGTGGAACCCAAACAGAGCATCGATGAGCAGGTTATTGGTGAGTAAGTGCCACTTGCTAGCACTGTCGACCTTCCACCACTTTGCTGATGATTGAGAGTAGACTGATGGGGCGGTAATTGGCCGGATTGGATTTGTTCTGCTTTTTGTGGACAGGACGTACCTGGGCAATTTTCCACATTGTCAGGTAGATACCAGTGTTGAAGCTGTACTGGAACAGCGAGAGGCATGGCTAGTTCTGGAGCACAAGCCTTCAGCACTACAACCGGGATGTTGTTGGGGCCCATAGCCTTTGTTGGGGCCCATAGCCATAACCAGTGCACTCAGCCGTTTCTTGATACCATGTGGAGTGAATCGAATTGGCTGAAATCTGTCTTCTGTGATGGTGGGTTTTGTCGGGAGGAGGCCGAGATGGATCATGCACTTGGCATTTCTGGCTGAAGATGGTTGCAAACGCTTCAGCCTTGTCTTTTGCACTCGTGCTGGACTGTGCCATCATTGAGGATGGGGATGTTCACACAGCCTCCTCCTCCCGTTTATTGTTTAATTGTCCACCACCATTCACAACTGGATGTGACAGGACTGCAGAACTTTGATCTGATCCGTTGGTTGTGGAATCACTTAGCTCTGTCGAGAGCATGTTGCTTCCTTATTTAGCAAGCATGTAGTCCTGTGTTGTACCTTCATCAGATTAGCACCTCATTGTTAGGTACGCCTGGTGCTGCTCCTGGCATGCTCTTCCACACTCCTCATTGAACCAAGGTTGATCCCATGGCTTGTTGGTAATGGTAGAGTGAGGAATATGCCGGGCCATGAGGTTACAGATTGTGCTCGAATACAATTCTGCTGCTGCTGATTGACCCACGGCGCCTCATGGATGCTCGGTTTTGAGCTGCTAGAACTGTTTTGAATCTATCCCATTTCGCACGGTGGTAGTGCAACACAACACGTTGGATGGTGTCCTCAGTGTGAGGACGCGACTTCGTTTCCACAAAGACTGCTGTGTCACTCCTACCAATACTGTCATGGACAGATGTATCTGCGACAGGTAGATTGGTGAGGACAAAGTCAAATAGGTTTTTCCCTCACCACCTGCCGCAGGCCCAGTCTGGCAGCTGTGTCCTTCAGGGCTCAGTCAGTAGTGGTGCTGCCGAGCCACTCTTGGTGATGGACATTGAAGTCCCCCACCCAGAGTGCTTCTCAACATGGAGGAGGACTGATTCACCAGCTGAGGGAGGGCGGTCGGTGGTAATCAGCAGGAGGTTTCCTTGCCCGTGTTTGACCTGATGCCATGAGATTTCATGGGGTCCAGAGTCAATGTTGAGGACTCCCAGGGCCACTCTCTCCTGACTGTATATCACTGTACCACCACCTCTGGTTGATCTGTCCTGCCGGTGGGACATACCCAGGGATGGTGATGGAAGAGTCTGGAACGTTGTCTGACAGGTATGATTCTGTGAGTATGGCTATGTCAGGCTGTTGCTTGACTAGTCTGTGGGACAGCTCTCCCAATTTTGGCACAAGTCCCCAGATGTTAGTGAGCAGGGTTTATTGGGCTTGATGCCAGATGGTTTGTCCAGTTTTATTCTTATTGTGACTTTTTGTAGCGAGATTGTACAACTCAGAGGGTGATTAAGAATCAGCCACATTGCTGTGGTTCTGGAGTCACATATAGGCCAGACCAGGTAAAGACGGCAGGTTTCTTTCCCGAAAGGGCATTAGTGAACCAGCTGGATTTTTACAACAATTCGGTAATTTCATGGCCACCATTAATGATATTAGTTTTTTTATTTTATTCAATTGATTGAATTTAAATTCCTTAGCTGCCGTGGCAGGATTTGAACTCATGACTCCAGATTATTAGTCCAGGCCTCTGGATTACTAGTCCAGTAACATAACCACTGCGTTACTGTACCTGATTCTGTGATGGCTTGTGAGTTTACCTACTGTGTAGCTGAGCCATATAGACCCGGAAGATCTGCGCTCTATTATGAGTTAGCCATTCATTATTGGGAAGGATTCCCACACCTCGTCACCACCCCCTGGTGAAAATGCCCATGTGTAAACTCTCAAGCCCATGTGTAGCTATATCGAAACTACAGCACAGAAACGGGCCATTCGGCCCATCAGGTCCATGCCGGCATTTATGCTCCACACAAACCTCCTCCCTCCCTACATCATATAACCCTATCAGCATATCCTTCTATTCCTTTCTCCCTCGTGCTTATCTAGCTTCCCCTTAAATGTAGCTATACTTGCTATTTGCTTCAACTTGTTGGGTAAAAAAGTTTCTCCTGAATTCCCTATTGGATTTATCAGCGACTATTTTATATTTATGACCTCTAGTTTGGGCTCTGCCACAAGTGGAAATATTTTCTCTACGTCCAACCTATCAAACCCTTTCATTATCTTAAAGACCTCTATCAGGTCACCCCTCAGCCTTCTCTTTTCTAGAGAAGGGTCCTCGTCTGTTAGGCCTTTCCTGATAAGTATATCCTCTCAGTTCTGGTATCATCCTTGTAAATCTTTTTTTGCACCCTCTGCAACGTCTCCACATCCTTTCTATAGTATGGAGACCAGAACTGTACAGAGAATTCCATGTGGCCTAACCAAGGTTCTCTGCAAGTTTAACATAACTCCTTTGCTTTTCAATTCTATCCCTCTAGAAATGAACCCCAGTGCTTGATTTGTCTATTTTATGGCCTTATTAAGCTTATGGCGCTTTTTGTGATTTGTGTATCGGTACCCCGAGATCCCTTTGCTCCTCTATCCCTTTCAGATTCTTATTATCCAAGCAATGCGTAGCCTCCTTATTCTTCCTACCAAAATGCACCACCTCACACTTATCTATATCGAAATTCATTGGCCAATTGCATCCCCATTCTGCAAGTTTATTAACGTCCTCTTGCATTTTGACGTATTAACTACACCCACCAATTTGGTGTCATCCGCAAATATTAAAATTGTACTTCCAATTCCCGAGTCCTAATCGTTAATGTAAATTGTGAACAACAGTGGTCCCAGCACCGAACCCTGTGGAACACTACTTCCCACCTTTTGCCAGTTTGAGTAGCTACCCTTAACTCCTACTCTCTGTTTTCTGTTTTGTAGCCAGCTTGCTATCCATTCTGATTCATTTCCCCTAACTCCAAATTCTCTGACCTTAGTCATGAGTCTACAATGCGGTACTTTCGCGAAGGCCTTTTGAAAATCTAAATCTATTACATCTACTACCTCACCCTTGTCTAGTCTTTCTGTTACTTCTTCAAAGAATTCAATAAGGTTGGTCAGGCATGACTTTCCCTTCTGAAATCCATGCTGACTATTCTTAATTATATTTTCGATTTCTAGATGTTTTTCTATTACATCTTTGATTAAAGATTTCATTGTCTTTCCTACCACCGACGTTAAGCTAATTGGCCTATAGTTCCCTGGACTTGTTCTATCTCCCTTTTTTAAATATAGGAATAACATTTGCTGTCTGCCAGTCCTCTGGCACTATTCCCTTTTCTAATGAATTTTTATCTGTCTGTAATAATGCCTCTGCTATCCCTTCCCTAACTTCTTTTAATAGGCGCGGAAGCAATCCATTCGGACTAGGGGTATTATCCTCTCTAAGTTTGATTAGTTTATCAATTATCTCCCCCTTTCTATCTTAAATGTTTTTCTATCTTTTTTGATCTCTTCTTCTAATGTCATGCCCACCTTGTTAGTCTCCCTGGTAAATACTGAGGCGAAGTAACTGTTCACTATTTCTGCCATTTTGCTGTCATTAGCTGTGAGTTTATCTTGTGAAGACACTGTGTAGGCTCACACGTGATTAATGGCAAGATACTGGAGGGCACCTGGTACCTGTGGAATTGTATCCCACCAAGAAGTCAGTACTTTCAAGAGAGGAAAAAATTGGTAAGGAAGAAAGAAGGTTCACACTTGAAAAATGAACAGTTGGCCATAGCTTGACTGCTAATGTCTTTGCAACTTTAGTCCAGCATGAATCATACCTTGAAAAAAACTTTAGAGGGAAAAATTTGTGGAACTGTGTAGGTGTATAGTGTAGTGTTTGTAACTTCATGTTAGGTGTTTAACATCAGAGGTGCAAAATTATAGAAAAATAATTTGCATGTTCTGACTTGGCATTCAGTTCGCCAAGGATAAATTTTCATAAAATTCACTCATAGAAAACTGCAAAAATAAGCCCATTAAGAAACAAACTAAGTAAATGCATGGGGAAACGATGATTGTGAAACAATATTTTCAAATGCACAGTATCTTTTTTTTTCTCAGCAACAACTTGCATTTATATAGTGCCTTTAACATAGAAAAACACTCCAAGGCATTGGTGGACCGGGAGCCAATGTAGGTCGTCATGTACAGGGGTGGTGGGTGAATGGAACGTGGTGCGAGTTAGGATACGGGCAGCAGAGTTTTCGACTAGCTGACATTTATAAAGGGTGGAAGATGGGAGGCTAGCCAGGCGAGCATTGGAATAGTCGAGTCTGGAGGTATCAAAAGTATTGATGAGGGTTTCAGCAGCAAATGGGCTGAGACGGGGCAGATGCGGGCATAGTAACAGAGGTAAAAGTCTTTATGATGGAGAAGATGTGGGGTCAGAAGCTCAATCCGGGGTCAAATACAGTGACCGAAAAGGAGGATGGAATTGGTGGCGGACATTCAGAGCTTGTGGCGGGGCCTAAACATGATGCGTTTAGTCTTCCTAATATTCAACTGGCTAAACTTGTGGCTCATCCAGGACTGGATGTTGGACAAGACGTCTAAAGTTGGGGAGGGGGGAGGTTGAGAGAGAGAGGTGGTAGAGAAGGGTAGCTAGGTATTTTCAGCATATATGTGGAACCTGACCCTATGTCTTTTGATGGTAACTCCAAGAGGAGGAGGCCAAGGATAGATCCTTGGGGGACTCCAGGGGTAATGATGTAGTGATGGGAAGAGAAGCCGTTGCTGGAGATGCTCTGGCTACGATTGGATAGGTAGGAACTAAATGAGGATTGTCCCACTGAACTGAACAACAGAGGAGAGGCATCGGAGGAGGATGGCATGGTCAACTACATCACAGTCACAGTTACAGAAGATGTCATTTGTGACTTTGATTAGGGCTGTTTCATTTCCGTGGCAGTGATGGAAAGCTGATTGAAGACATTCAATCTTGGAGTTGTGAGAAAGATAGGTATGAAATTCGGAGACACGAACACATTTAAGAACTTGAGAGGAAACGGAAGTTGGAAATGGGGCCGAAGCTTGCAAGGACAGAAGGTCCCTGGTGGGATTTTTGAACAGCGGGGTGATGACAGTGGTTTTAAAAGGGAGGGGTACAGTACCAGGAACTGGGGGTATATGTCGACAAATCTTTGAAGGTGGCCTGACAAGTTGAGAAGGCCATTAGAAAAGCATATGGGATTCTGGGCTTTATTAATAAAGGCAGAGATTACAAAAGCAAGGAAGTTATGCTAAACCTTTATAAAACATTGGTTCGGCCTCAGCTGGAGAATTGCGTTCAATTCTCGGCACCACACTTTAGGAAGGATGTCAAGGCCTTAGAGAGGGTGCAGAAGAGATTTACTGGAGTGGTGCCAGGGATGAGGGACTTCATTTATGTGGAGAGACTGGAGAAGCTGGGGTTTTTCTCCTTAGAACAGAGAAGGTTAAGGGGAGTTTTGATGGAGGTGTTCAAAACCATTAACTGTTAGAGTAAATAAGGAGAAATTGTTTCCAGTGGCAGAAGGGTTAGTAACCAGAGGACACAGAATTAAGGTGATTGGCAAAAGAGCTAAAGACAACATGAGGAAACATTTTTTTACGCAGCGAGTTGTAATGATGTGGAATGCACTTCCTGAAGGGGTGGTGGAAGCAGATTCAATAGTAACATTCAAAAGGGAATTGGATAAATACTGAAATGGAAAATTTTTGCAGGGCAATGGGGAAAGAGCAGGGGAATGGAACTAATTGGATAGCTCTGTCAAAAAAACGGCATAGGCTCGATGGGCCGAATGGCCTTCTCCTATGCTGTACCTATTATGAAACAATGATATATGTAAAAATATACTTATTAAAGAAATGCAATTTGAATACTTTTATTCTTCAGAGCATGAGAAACACAGACTCTGTAAAAGTGCAGACTACATGAATTTGCACTTCAAAGTGAAATGGCTGTATAATGAATATGTCCGAGATCTTCCAGCGATCAAAGGGACTGTACCTGATTATCCAGCGTAAGTATTCAGAGCCCTTAAGGCTGTTATGGTTGCAAGGTTTGACAAGTTGATTTAAATTCCTTATAATATGTAATAGAAGTATGTATCTGTATATTAAAACAATCTGAATTAATAATACATGCCATCAAAAAAACTCTAACTCTGCCTCATTTATGCTTTCATTAGACGTTTCTTTGCATGTTGACGACTAAATTTGGTCTTGCATACTGCAGGTGGTTTGAACAATTTGTAATGCAGTGGTTGGATGAGAATGAGGAAGTTTCATTGGAATTCCTACATGGAGCTCTTGAAAGAGACAAAAAGGATGGGGTATGTGTCCAGGAGCTATATATTTTTAATATTGCATATTTGGAAAAGGGAGATTCATGTAATTTCATGAGGAATCTACAAATACACAAAAACCTCATACATTTTTCAGATATTCATTTCAGCTGTCTCGAATTTGTAGGTACAGGTCAACACTTTTTTAGTAAGATGGTAGAACTGTGGAACAGATTATCAGCAGAGATGGTGGAATAGGAAACAGTGGCAATGTTTGAAAAAGGACTGGATGAATTCCTGTTAGTAAAGGGGATACAGGGATATTAGTTCTAGAACCAGCAAAGGAGCTGACGGGAGGTTTGCAAGATTGTCTTCTGCTCAGAACATTACTATGGTACTATGTGTACAGTAGTTAAGTGTAAATTGTTGAGTTGAATCCATTCATGATCGGTGTAGAGCGTAAATGAATATGGTGGAATTCACATTCAAACATCTGTGTTCCTGCTGGTTCAGAAAACTCACCCACTCACCACATGTTTTGGAGCCAGCAAGCAGATAACTGCCACCTGTCCATAGCCAGCTCGCAGTTTACACAGCTGTCTTGGGCACTGTGGGAATCAGTTGAAGTCTTGAGTTTAAAAAGCATTTTAAAAAGAAAATAATCACAAGGTGATTGCAGATGAAGGCCATTTGGCCTATCTTAATTCATTCATAATCAACGACCAATATTGTGATTTTTCTCTACACTGCCTCCGATGTTTGAATATCTCGGTGACACAGTACTTGAGGTCTGATTCAACCATGGCACTGTACAGATGGATCACTACTTCCTCTGACTTGTTTTCTAAATCTGTTTGACTATATAGTTCAACATTCAATTGATTTTCTTGATTGTTGCTCTGCATTAGTTGAATGTAATGAGTGTCGAGTCTTGGAAGGATCCTAAGTTTCTTTCAAATTCATCCTTGAATATTTCAACACCATTCATGAAGCATGTGCGTTTCCCAATTTTACAAATTATGTCTGCTTTTGTTCTACCAATATACATATTTTGTCCAACTCATTGTGTAATTTCTGGGCTGTCTCTTCTGATTTTACTGTCCTTCCTAGTTTGGTATCATCTGCAAATCTGACCAATCAGCATTCAGTTTCTGAATCCAAATCATTTGATTAGAAACAGTTGTGATCCCAACATTGAGCCCTGGAACACCTCTTCCAGTACATCTCCCTATAGGAATATCTTTTTGGGGAATTTAATCCCAGCAACTAGTTTCATAGAATCATAGAAAATAAGAGCAAGAGTAGGCCATTCGGCCCTTCGGGCCTGCTCCACCATTCAAAATGATCATGGCTGATCGTCTAACTCAGCAACCTGTTCCCGCTTTTTCCCCATATCCCTTGATCCCTTTAGCATTAAGATATATATTTATCTCGTTCTT
Organism: Heptranchias perlo; assembly: GCF_035084215.1. Taxonomy (NCBI): domain Eukaryota; kingdom Metazoa; phylum Chordata; class Chondrichthyes; order Hexanchiformes; family Hexanchidae; genus Heptranchias; species Heptranchias perlo. Next base: position 58,014,201 of record NC_090325.1, read on the forward strand.
GAATACATTTAATGACTTGGCCTCCACTGCCTTCTGTGGTAGAGAATTCCACAGGTTCACCCCCTCTGAGTAAAGAAATTTCTCCTCATCTCCGTTCTAAATGGCATACCCCATATCCTGAGACTGTGACCCCTGGTTATGGATTCCCCATCCATCGGGAACATCCTCCCTGCATCCAGTCTGTCTAGTCCTGTTAGAATTTTATGTTTCAATGAGATCACCTCTCATTCTTCTAAACTCTAGTGAATATAGGCCTAGTCGACCCAATCTCTCCTCATATGTCAGTCCTGCCATCCCAGGAATCAGTCTGGCAAACCTTCTTTGCACTCCCTCCATGGCAAGGACATCCTTCCTCAGATAAGGAGACCAAAACTGCACACGGTACTCCAGATGTGGTCTCACCAAGGCCCTGTATAACTGCAGTAAGACATCCCTGTTCCGGTACTCAAATCCTCTTGCAATGAAGGCCAACATACCATCCGCCTTCCTAACTGCTTGCTGCACCTGAATGCTCGCTTTCAGCGACTGGTGTACAAGGACACCCAGGTCTCGTTGCACCTCCCCTTTTCCCAATCTATCACCATTCAGATAATCTGTCTTTCTGTTTTTACAACCAAAGTGGATAACCTCACATTTATCCACGTTATACTGCATCTGCCATGTTCAAGCCCACTCACCCAACTTGTCTAAATCACATTGGAGCCTCTTTGCATCCTCCTCACAGCTCACATTCCACCCCAGCTTTGTGTCGTCTGCAAACTTGGAAATGTTACATTCCGTTCCCTCATCCAAATCATTGATATATATTGTGAATAGCTGGGGCCCAAGCACTGATCCCTGCGGTACCCCACTAGTCACTGCCTGCCACCCGGAAAAAGACCCGTTTATTCCTACTCTCTTTCCTGTCTGTCAACCAATTCTCAATCCATGCCAGTATATTCCCCCCAATCCCATGTGCTTTAATTTTGCACACTAACCTCTTGTGTGGGGCCTTATCAAAAGCCTTCTGAAAATCGAAATACACCACATCCACTGGTTTTCCCCCCATCTATTCTGTTAGTTACATCCTCAAAAAACTCCAGTAGATTTGTTAAGCATGATTTCCCTTTCATAAACCCATGCTGACTTTGTCCAATCCCGTTAATGCCTTCCAAGTGTTCTGTTATCACATCCATGACTCCAGCATTTTCCCCACTACTGATGTTAGGCTAACTGGTCTGTAATTCCCTGTTTTTTCTCTCCCTCCTTTTTTAAATAGTGGGGTTACATTTGCCACCCTCCAATCTGTAGGAACTGTTCCAGAGTCTATAGAATTTTGGAAGATGACCACCAATGCATCCACAATTTCCAGGGCCACTTCCTTTAGTACTCTGGGATGTAGATTATCAGGCCCTAGGGATTTGTCAGCCTTCAGCCACGTTAATTTCCCTCGCACAATTTTTTTTTACTAATACTAATTTCCTTCAGTTCCTCCCTCTCACTGGACCCTTGGTTCCCTAACATTTCTGGGAGGTTATTTGTGTTCTCCTTTGTGAAGACAGAACCAAAGTATGTGTTTAATTGTTCTGCCATTTCTTTGTTCCCCATTATAATTTCCCCCATTTCTGACTGTAAGGGACCTACATTTGTCTTTACTAATCTTTTTCTCTTGACATATTTATTCAGTTTTTATGTATCCTGCTAGTTTACTCTCATACTCTATTTTTCCCCTCTTAATCAATCTCTTTGTTCTCCTTTGCTGAATTCTAAACTGCTCCCAATCCTCAGGCTTGCTGCTTTTTCTGGCAATTTTATATGTCTCCTCTTTGAATCTAATACTATCCCTAATTTCTTTTGTAAGTCATGGTTAAGCGACCTTTCTTGTTTTATTTTTGCGCTAGACCGGAATGAATAATTGTTGTGATTCCTGCACACGTTCTTTAAATATTAGCCATTGCCTATCCACCGTCATCCCTTTTAGTAAAGTTCCCCATTCTATCCTAGCCAACTCACACCTCATACTTTCGTAATTTCCTTTATTTAGATTCAGGACCCTAGTTTCGGATTCAACTACTTCACTCTCCATCTTAATGAGGAATTCTATCATGTTATGGTCACTCTTCCCTAAGGAACCCCGCACAACAAGATTGTTAATTAATCCTTTCTCATTGCACATACCCAGTCTAGGATCGCCTGTACTCTAGTTGGTTCCTCAACATATTGGTCTAGAAATCCATCACGTACACACTCCAGGAATTCCTCCCCCACAGTATTATTGCTAATTTGGTTTGACCAATCTATATGTAAATTAAAGTCACCCATGATTATAGTTGTACCCTTCTTGCATGCATCTCTAATTTCCTGTTTAATGCCCTCCCCTACATCTCCACTACTATTTGGGGGCCTATAGACAACCCCCACCAGCGTTTTCTGCCCCTTGGTGTTTCTTAGCTCCACCCACACAGATTCCACATCGTGATTTTTTGAGCCAATATCCTTCCTCACTGTTGCATTGATTTCCTCCTTTACTAACAACGCTACCCCACCTCCTTTCCCTTTTTGCCTGTCCTTCTTAAATATTGAATACCCCTGGATGTTCAGTTCCCATCCTTGGTCACCCTGCAGCCATGTCTCCGTAATCGCAACTATATCATACCCGTTAATATCTATCTGCGCTGTTAATTCATCTAGCTTATTGTGAATGATCTGCGCGTTAAGACACAAGCCTTTAGACTTGTCTTTTTAAGATTGCTAGTCATCTTAGTATTATTTTGCACTATGGCCCTATTTGTTTTTTGCCTTTGTTTTCTCTGTCTTCCACTTTTGCTTCTTCCCTTTGTCTTTTGTTTCTATCCTTGTTTCCCCCTCAGGTTTCCATCCCCCTGCCATTCCAGTTTAAACTTTCCCCAACAGCACTAGCAAACACCCCCGCGAGGACATCGGTCCCGGTCCTGCTTGGGTGTAACCCGTCCTGCTTGTACAGGTCCCACCTTCCCCAGAACCAGTCCCAATGTCCCAGGAATCTAAATCCCTCCTTCCTACACCATCCCTGCAGCCACGCATTCATCTGGCCTATTCTCCTGTTCCTATACTCACTAGCACATGGCACTGGTAGTAATCCTGAGATCACTACCTTTGAGGTCCTGCTTTTTAATTTATCTCCTAACTCCTTAAATTCACCTTGCAGGACCTCATCCCTTTTTTTTAAACCTATGTCGTTGGTACCGATATGGACCACGACTACTGGCTGTTCACCCTCCCCCTCCAGAATGCCCTGCAGCCGCTCCGTGACATCCTTGACCCTAGCACCAGGGAGGCAACATACCATCCTGGAGTCACATTTGCGGCCGCAGAAACGCCTATCTGTTCCCCTTACAAATGAATCCCCTATCACTATAGCCCTGCCACTCTTATTCCTCTCCTCCTGTGTAGCAGAGCCACCCGTGGTGCCCTGAACTTGGCTTTTGCTGCTTTCCCCTGATAAGCCATCTCCCCCAACAGTATCCATAGCGGTATATCTGTTTGAGAGGGAGATGGCCCCAGGGGATTCCTGCTCTACCTGCCTGGCGGTCACCCATTTCCTTTCTGCCTGTGTAATCTTTACCTGCGGTGTGACCACCTCACTGAACGTGCCACCTACGATAGTCTCAGCATTGCGGATGCTCCAGTGAAACCACCCACAGCTCCAGCTATGAAATGCAGTTAGCCAGTAGCTGCAGCTGGACACACTTCCTGCACACATGATCGCCGGGGACACTGGTAGTGTCCATGACTTCCCACATAGTGCAGGAGGAGCATATCACGGGTGCGAGCTGTGTTGCCATGACTTGCCTTAGATTTACACTGCTTTCACCTCTCAGACTCTCCTTTTACACTGTGCTCACCTCTTGGACTCTCCTCCCGTTCTCGGACTCTCCTGCCTCATCTGTGACGTCGCACAGTAGTTTTCTCTTGTTGCAGGTCCGCTGCTGCTTTTATTCCCCACTCTCAGTCTTCTGCTGCTCAGGTCCTCCGCCGCTCTGCGGAAAAAGTTAGGAAAAGCAAGGCAAAGCAGCATCTCCTTCCCCCACTTCACCGAACTCCCACACTCACCAAACTCTCAGCTGTTCACTCTGTGCTCCGTTGCACTCACAGGCCCCTTATTTCTGCTGTTTGTGACTCAGATGAGTTCGGCCTGCTCCTGTTTCAGGAACCAGTTTAATCCAGCTAACCAATTAACTAACTACAGCAGCTCTCCAGTCAGAGAGTTTAGTGCCTAATTTAGTGCCCAAGATGTTTCCACTTGGGGGAGTCCAAAACTAGGGGCCATAAATATAAGATAATCACTAATAAATCCAATAAGGAATTCAGGAGAAATTTCTTTACTCAGAGTGTGGCGGGAATATGGAACTCGCTACCACATGGAGTGGTTAAGGCGGATAGCATAGATGCATTTAAGGGGAAGCTAATAAGTACATGAGGGAGAAATGAATAGAAGGATATGTTGATGGGGTGAGATGAAGTAAGACGGGAGGAGGCTCATGTAGCGCATGAACACCAGCATCGACCTGCTGGGACGAATGGCCTGTTTCTGTGCTGTAAATTCTTTGCAATTTTCATATGTTATTTTGCATATTTCTGGGGTCCAACAAATACTGAATAACCTGAGGCTTTGTTTAAAAAATGTCTTGAAAATCAATCACCAAAATACACAAACTGCAATTATTTCTTTTCCCAAATGGTATTCTTGTGAAAACTATACTAATTATATAAAGTCTCAAATGCATTTAGAAATTTCAACTATTCTTGAAAACTAAGCATCAGGCAGTCGGGGGGGAGATTAGTGGTGTTCTGGTTCCTTTGTGTTTGTAAAAAGAAAAGTGTTACCATTACCTTAACTATGACGCAACGTTAAAAACTAAGCATGAATCATAGGGAAAGAAAGCATCCCTGAATCTCCTAAACAATATCAAAAATCCAATTTTGATCAAGGGAATGTCAAGTTAGAAAAAGAACAATGATTCAGTACACTGACTGAAGGAATGTATATTTCCTCAAACAACTTTTATTCTCGAAGTGTGCGTTGTCTTATTGTAGCTATGCTAAACATTTTGTTTTCTGGACTGAATTTATCTGTTGCACACCAGTTTCAGCAAACATCTGAGCACGCCTTATTCTCCTGCTCGGTGGTGGACGTGTTTACACAATTAAATCAGAGCTTTGAGATTATCAAGAAACTCGAGTGTCCCGATCCAGTGGTTGTTGCTCATTACATGCGGAGATTTGCTAAGGTAAGAATATTTTTTTTACAAGATTCCAGCTGAAAAGATTTGCCTAAAAGATTTGAACTTCGGCAATGACTCCTGATGTGTTTTGTAACCTATAATTATTGTCACTTTTCTTTCATTGAGTATTTTATTTTATTATTAGAGCACGAGTGGTTCTTTCAAGTTATGAATGCAGGGGTGCTAAAAAGCATGCAGAAGGACAAACGTTTTTATGGTGAAAAGGGAAGGTGACTGGGATAAGTTGTCTGAGAATTTTCAGTGCAGAGGATTCATCCCTTTTTGTGTCCTGGAGCCTGTCTGAAGCAAGTTTCTTTCTGATTAGCAGAATTTCAATTCAGACAGGTGGATAATGCTGTACTGAGGTCGCTTAAAGATATCATCATGGAGTGTTCACAAGTAAGCCATTGATTCCCGCCTCGTCTGAATGCTATGAGACTAAAGGGCCGATTCAAACTCTTCCCACCCAGCGGAAACCGGGTAGGCGGTCAGTTTAAATGGTCGCACGACTTACCCCCTCCAACCTCACTGCCTTCTGGCGGGTTGTAATTTTAACCTGCTTTTTTGAGCAGGTGAGAGGGAAACCCGCCAGAAGGCAGCATGGTTCTTCTTTAAATGCGTTCAAAAGACATCACTGGGGCCCGACCACCATGCCCTCCCGACCCCCTTCCAACCACATACCTGAGTATTTGAGGATAGTTCCTTTGGGTCCCCATGGGCATTCTCCTGCTGCCTGAAATCATGCTCTGGTCAGCCGGCGAACTAGCATTTCCCACCAGGTTCAGGAGGGAGACTGACTGAGCCTATACAGATGAGGCCTTGTAGTTAAAATTTCCCGGGCCTCATGCTGTGGAAGGCTGGATGGCTTGATGTCAGCCTCGGACCCCTGGTCACACAAATTCCGCCAGGGAGTTAAAATCAGGGCTCAAATGTTTGATGTATTTTCTTTTTAAACCGGTGATTGTTGAGTTTTGCTGTTGTCTCTCTGACTGTGCTGCAATCCATAGTTCATGCTAGACATACTCCAGAGTGATGCTATTTGATGATGTCACTTAAGGCTAAATGCTGCCTTGATGTCAAGGGCAGTCACTCTCACCTCACCTCTGGAATTCAGCTCTTTTGTCTATGTTTGGACCGAGGCTGTAATGAGGTCTGGAGCCGAGTGGTCCTGGCAGAACCCAAACTGAGCATCGGTGAGCAGGTTATTGGTGATTAAGTGCCGCTTGATAGCACTGTCGACGACACCTTCCATCACTTTGCTGATGATTGAGATTAGACTGATGGGGCGGTAATTGGCTGGATTGGATTTGTCCTGCTTTTTGTGAACCGGACATAGCTGGGCAATTTTCCACATTGTCGGGTAGATGCCAGTGTTGTAGCTGTACTGTAACAGCTTGGCTAGAGGCGCAGCTAGTTCTGGAGCACAAGTTTTCAGCACTACAGCTGGGATGTTGTCGGGTCCCATAGCCTTTGCTGTATCCAGTGCACTCAGCCGTTTCTTGATATCACGTGGAATGAATCAAATTGGCTGAAGACTGGCTTCTGTGATGGTGGGGATATGGGGAGCAGGCCGAGATGGATCATCCACTCAACACTTCTGGCTGAAGATAGTTGCAAACGCTTCAGCCTTGTCTTTTGCGCTCACGTGATGGACTCCGCCATCATTGAGGATGGGGATATTTACAGAGCCTCCTCCTCCCGTTAGTTGTTTAATTGTCCACACCATTCATGACTAGATGTGGCAGGACTGCAGAGCTTTGATCCATTGGTTGTGGAACCGCTTAGCTCTGTCTATAGCATGCTGCTTCCACTGTTTAGCATGCATGTAGTCCTGAGTTGCAGCTTCACCAGGTGTTGCTCCTGGCATGCTCTTCTACACTCCTCATTGAACCAGGGTTGATCCCCTGGCTTGTTAGTCATGGTAGAGTGAGGAATATGCCGAGCCATGAGGTTACAGATTGTGCTGAAATACAACTCTGCTGCTGCTGATGGCCCACAGCGCCTCATGGATGTCCAATTTTGAGCTGCTAGATCTGTTCTGAATCTATCCCATTCGACATCGTTCACCTGAGGAAGGAGGAAGCCTCCGAAAGCTTGTGAATTTAAAATAAAATTGCTGGACTATAACTTGGTGTTGTAAAATTGTTTACAATTGTCAACCCCAGTCCATCACCGGCATCTCCACATCATGTATCCCATTTAGCACAGTGATAGTGCCACACAACACGTTGGATGGTGTCCTCAGTGCGAAGACAGGACTTCGTCTCCACGAGGACTGTGCGGTGGTCACTCCTACCAATACTGTCATGGACAGATGTATCTGCGACAGTTAGATTGGTGAGGACGAGGTTAAGTAGGTTTTTCCCTCATGTTGGTTCACTCACCACCTGCCGCAGGCCCAGTCTGGCAGCTATGTCATTCAGGACTCGGCCAGCTCGGTCAGTAGTGGTGCTACCGAGCCACTCTTAGTGATGGACATTCTGTGCCCTTGCTACCCTCAGTGCTTCCTCCAAGTGGTGCTCAACATGAAGGAGGACTGATTCATCAGCTGAGGGAGGACGGTAGGTGGTAATCAGCAGGAGGTTTCCTTGCCCATGTTTGACCTGATGCCATGAGATTTCATGGGCTCCAGTGTCAATGTTGAGGACTCCCAGGGCCAATCCCTCCTTACTGTATATCACTGTAACACCACCTGGTTGGTCTGTCCTGCCGGTGGTTCAGGACATACCCAGAGATGGTGATGGAAGAGTCTGGGATGTTGGCTGAAAGGTATGATTCTGTGAGTATGACTATGTCAGGCTATTGCTTGACTCGTCTGTGGGACAGCTCTCCTAATTTTGAGACAAGTCCCCAGATGTTGGTAAGGAGGACTTTGCAGGGTCGACTGGGCTTGGTTTGCCTTTGTCGTGTCCGGTTCCTAGTGGTCCGATGCTGCGTGGTCCGTCCGGTTTTATTCTTATGACTTTTTTTTAGCGAAATTTTACAACTGAGTATCATCTGTGTTTATTGCCAGTAATCATTAACAGTAATCATTGCTTAGGAACAGTAGCAGAAGAAGTTGAGCTGGGCTCAAGTTAATGAGTGTGTTTTCTCTCTTTGCCAGACAATCAGCAAAGTGCTGCTACAGTATGCAGACATTATTTCGAAGAACTTCAAGTCCTACTGTTCCAAGGAGACATTGGTAAGTATTTTTTCTAAATTTCAGTTCTTATTAAGTATAGTTTGAGATTTAACACTCACAGTACTAGCTTCACAAATTGAAGTGAGGTTAAGTACTTTATTTGTTGAATGTATCCTAAAAGTATCTTTACTAACATACAAATATTTTCTGAGTTTGTTCTAACGAGTGTTACAAATAAGATTTGTGTTTGCAGGTGTAATTTTATATTGAGAAGAACAATAATCCAAATACTGACCCATGTGGTATTCTACAGTTTACAACCCTCCTGTCTGAAAAACATCCATTAACCATGATTTTTGGTTTTATATGTCCTCTAACAACTACCTATTCATGCTGTCCCATTCCCTGAACAGAACTGAGGAAAATATTAGTTAACTCTGAGTGAGATTTGGAAAGTTGAATAGTTTTCTCCTTGTAACTGACACTGACTACAGCTGTTGCATAAAACCGAATGCAGATTTGACCAAAAAAAAAAATTAACCTGAGTCATTTAAATGAACAATTTTACATTTCTATCCACCAGCCTTGCATTCTGATGAACAATGTACAACAACTGAGAGTTCAGCTGGAAAAGATGTTTGAAGCAATGGGTGGAAAAGAGGTAAGAGACTGAATCTGCGGACCACTTTGTACAGAGCAGAGCTTAAATGATGTTGTAAAACATGGCTTGAAGCCGTGATATTTTTGTCTCCAAATCACACAGCATCATTTCAGAGCCCCCACAAATAAAAGCGCACCCTGCCCTACTGTAACATTAGCTTCAAAATACACCAGCGGCAAGATTTCAAATCAACACTCGTCCAACAAATGGAGACAATTAAGCTTAGCAGCTGGGTTATGAGATTTGGAAAAGTGACCCATAAATACATTTCAGTATCATGTGTAGGTAATTTGTGGTGAAATATTTTACAAACTGCATTCAAGAAATCCTTATCCAGTTGATGCATTGTGCAATCTCCTTCCACTGTAATAATTGTCTCCACTATTCGTAGATCTTCCGAAATTACAGTACATCTAAAATGGAAAGTTCGTAATCTGATTCTGTTGCCAAGTATGGCAATAATACCCCCACTTGGACTGTGCAAAGCAACAGAGTGGGAGCATTTTAAAGGGCAGAACAAGAAACCTGTAGTTGCAATGCCCACTCACACTTGAACTGGAGAACAGAGCTCTGCACGCGCGTACTTCTACACCTCCGTACTTCAGCGCATGTATGGCCGGCTGTTTGCCGGCCTTTAACTGGCAGTTAAACTTCTGTAAGACCAGCCTGATGGACAGTCAGCTTTTTTCTACATCAGAAATTTCGAAGCAATATAGTGGGCTGCCCGAGTTCTTTTTGAACATGTTTCAGAAGTTGGCTGTAGTTCTATTGCAGCCAACATGTGGCCCTGAGCCCACCTCATCCAGATGACTACAGATGTCAAGCTGCTCATTCTGTGAAATTGGAAATGCTGTACTGCATATTTTGAGTTAATATGATGCACTACACTGATACAAACATGAAAACATTTGCTTATATTTTATGAAGTAAAGCTAGGATTTCAGTGGGTTTTTGGCTATTTTGTGTAGCTGAAACTATCGGTAAAAATATGTGATTTAATTCCATATTAACACTTTCACAGAAACCAGCATGGGGCTTGCAGTGGCTCATGGCTGAGGCTTCCTTCATCTAATGTTCAGTATCTTATTAATGTCTGGTGCACTTTTGTGTCAGCATGATTAACCCATGGTTTCAGAGGAGGTGGCCTGAAATGTCACAGTGCAAATGCTTACATAATTTCCCACCCCCGCTCTACGATAAGTAAGGAAAGTGGTGGGTTTCTTTTTGTATTTTTGGACACCTTGAGATCCAGTATTTTGCCAGTACTCTGCTCCTCTGTGAATTATGAGGCGGTGTTATGTTTGTACCAGCAGTACACCTCATGAATAGAATCGAGTGAGTGGTATCTTAAGTGCCGCATTAATTCTGTTTCTGCTCCTTTTTCTTTCATATCAAGTGTATCCTAAAAATGGGATGGGAAGAGGAAAGCATAATTAATAGATTTTATTTTTGCTGGAGGGAATGTTTCGGTTTTAAATAATAAAAATATAAAATCAGCACATCAAATAAAATGATAGGAATTTTTTTTAGCAAAATTCAAATGAAATTTGTATACTTGGAGCTGTGTTGACTAGCTCTGTACAGGGAACCGTGCCTGTCATATTTAGGCTGAGACTAGCAGCAGGTTAATAAGCTTCAGTCATTGTTAATCCCCAGCCTACGATCAATGACCTAGATTTGTAATGTTGCATTTGGTGATTAAAGAATGTGGCTATTAGCCTGCAGCGTTGAGCACCTTTGGTGATGTTGGAGATTTAATTAGGTCAATATAACATACATCGAGTCCTCATAGTACAAGTATAGCCTACAGTTTTAATTAGACAGTTAAAATGTAGCTTTAAAAAGTTTACGCCTCTTATGCTAATAATGGTATAAATTAAAGGGGTAGTGTCACCATGATATGTTTTGCAAGACATTTTATCTTTGTTATATAGAGAAAGGTACAATAAGTTTGCTACAGATTTATTATTTTTATCTTAGTTTAAGATGAAAATGGAGTGCCTCATTGCAAAAGTTTGTGTGAAGAGAAGATGTAGGGGATGATTTTAACACAGCAAGAATTGTAGGTGCGAGGGCCAAAGTGGGCTGTAATCGATTCGGTCCCCCGCAGCGTGAGGCATGGAGATTGACATGTGCAATGCCTGACTCCCACATGAAACTGACAGGAATGATGTGGAGGCCATTGGACAGGAATGGGAAATCTCTGGGGAGGCAGGCCGCCATCGGAGACCCACAGAAATGGGTCAGACTCGGTGTCCGATTTGACCTCAAGTTGAGTGTCTGACCCTATATCCTCTGCATCACAAAGATCACCTACTTCCACCTCTAACATCACCCTGTCTCAACCCATCCTACTGCTGAAATTTTCATCCATGCCTTTTGTCACCTCCAGTCTCGATTATTCCAATGCTTTTTTGGCTGGCTTCCCATCTTGCATGCTCTGTAATTCAGCTCATCCAAAACTTTGCTCCTACAACCTATCCCACACCAAGTCTTACTCAACCATCACTCCTGTCTTTACTGGCCTAGATTGTAACAAAGGTTAGATTGTAAGGGTTAGATTACACAAACTAGGCTTGGATTCCCTGGAATATGGAATGGTTAAGGGGTTATTTGATTAAGGTTTTTAGGATTTTGAAAGGAATTGTTAGGGTAAATAGAGAGAAACTTTTTCCACTGGTGAGGAGTCCAGGACAAGGGGACATAACCTTAAAGTCAGAGCCAGGCCATTCAGGAGAGAAGTTAGGAAACACTTTTTCACGCAAAGGGTGATAGAAGTGTGGAACACTCTCCCACAAAAAACAGTAGAGGCTAGCTCAATTAATAATTTAAAATCTGAGATCGATAGATTTTTGCAAGCACAGGGTATTAGGGGATTTGGAGCCAAGGCGGGTGGATGATGATTGGATACAGATCAGCCATGATCTCATTGAATGGCAGAACAGACTTGAGGGGCTGAATGGCTGACTCCTGCTTCCAATCCTCTAATTTAAAATTCGGCCCTTCATGATCATACCCCTGCTTATTTCTGCAACCTCCTCCAGCACCCCCCCCCCCCCCCCGCCACCACCCAGAATTCTCCATTCCTCTGACTCTGGCTTTGTGCATTCCACTCTTCCTTTGCCCCACCATTGGTGGCCTTGCCTTTAGATGTCTTGGCCCTATACTCCAGAATTCTCTCCCTAAACCCCCTCCACCTCTCCTCCTCCTTTAAGACTCCCCTTAAAGCCCACCTCTTTGACCAAGCTTTTGGTCACCCCTCCTTTTGGCTTCTTCTTTGGCTGGAGATCAATTTTTGTCTGATTATGCCTCTGTGGAGCACCTTGGGATGTTTTTCTGAGTACTATATAAATGGAAGTTGTTAATGGTTGTATTGGTGCTAGACTCATTGTAATTTATAATATACGCCAATCTATTTGATCACTTAATTGTATTCATATTCTAGAGATTCTGTTCTTGAAAGCTGCCTCATTTGACCCACAGTCACCATTAATGTGACATTTTGTTACAAACAGAAGTTGCACAGACAGGGTGAAAATAGAAATGTATGTATTTAGTCTGGGCTTACATTAGCCAAGTCATATATGCAAAACGGCTAAGTTATTACAAAGTCATATGCTTCTTTTATCTGAACAAATTAATGTTGAATTGACACAGTTGTCAATTTCCCGGTTAATTAAATGCTGGTATACAAAAGCCAGCTACACATCATCTAGAGGTTTTGCTTTTCCCTGCTTAGGCCGTCTGCTTCCACAGTAAATACCACTACTTTCTTCTCCTCTTGCTCTCAGTGAGAGAAATTAAAAAGCAAGGCTGTCCCGGCTTTCCTTGTTGCTTTCAAACTGGCCGATTGCTACTTTATGGAATGTAAAAGCAGCACCTGAATTATGTTTGCTGAATTATCAGTATTAATATAATCAGACTTTTCCTGTAGTGATTTTTCCACTGTATTTTTCTGTGGAGAGAGAGAAACAGAGTTAACGTTTCAGGTCAGTGACCTGAGATGAAAGGTCACCGACTGAAACATTAACTCTGTTTCTCTGTCCAGAGATGCTGCCTGACCTGCTGAGTGTTTCCAGCACCTTCTGTTTTTATTTCTGATGTAAGGTTATATTTGACATTTATCATCAACTGTATTCCATTTTTTTTGTCTTTGCGAGTGGTAATCAAGGCACGTATACATTTATTGCCCATCCCTAGTTGCCCTGAGAAAGCTTGTAGCTTTTGGTTTTACAGCTGTGTGGGTTGCTAGGCCACTTCATAGTGATGTTAAAAATCAACCATATAGAGTGGGGCTGCAGTGAAGGGATTACATAAGAACATAAGAAATAGGAGCATGAGGAGGCCAATCGGCCCCTCGAGCCTGCTCCGCCATTCAAGAAGATCATGGCTGATCTGGTCCTAACCTCAAATCTAAAATCATGTCCAATTTCCTGCCCGCTCCCCGTAACCCCTAATTCCCTTTACTTCTAGGAAACTGTCTATTTCTGTTTTAAATTTATTTAATGATGTAGCTTCCACAGCTTCCTGGGGCAGCAAATTCCACAGACCTACCACCCTCTGAGTGAAGAAGTTTCTCCTCATCTCAGTTTTGAAAGAGCAGCCCCTTATTCTAAGATTATGCCCCCTCGTTCTAGTTTCACCCATCCTTGGGAACATCCTTACCGCATCCACCCGATCAAGCCCCTTCACAATCTTATATGTTTCAATAAGATCGCCTCTCATTCTTCTGAACTCCAATGAGTAGAGTCCCAATCTACTCAACCTCTCCTCATATGTCCGCCCCCTCATCCACGGGATTAACCGAGTGAACCTTCTTTGTACTGCCTCGAGAGCAAGTATGTCTTTCTGAAGTATGGACACCAAAACTGTATGCAGTATTCCAGGTGCGGTCTCACTAATACCTTATATAACTGCAGCAGTACCTCCCTGTTTTTATATTCAATCCCCCCAGCAATAAAAGCCAACATTCCGTTGGCCTTCTTGATCACCTGCTGCACCTGCATACTAACCTTTTGATTTTCTTGCACTAGGACCCCCAGATCCCTTTGCACTGCAGTACTTTCCAGTTTCTCGCCATTGAGATAATAACTTGCTCTCCGATTTTTCCTGCCAAAGTGCATAACCTCACATTTTCCAACATTGTATTGCATCTGCCAGATCTCCGCCCACTCACCCAGCCTGTCTATATCCCCTTGTAGGTTTTTTATGTCCTCCTCACTCTCTACTTTCCCTCCCATCTTTGTATCATCTGCAAACTTTGATATGTTACACTCGGTCCCCTCCTCCAAATCGTTAATATAGATTGTAAAGAGTTGGGGACCCAGCACCGACTCCTGCGGAACACCACTGGCTACTGGTTGCCAGTTCGAGAATGTACCATTTATCCCAACTCTCTGCTTCCTGTTAGAGAACCAATCCTCCACCCATGCCAGAATATTACCCCCAATCCAGTGATTCTTTATCTTCAGCAATAATCTTTTATGTGGCACCTTGTCGAATGCCTTCTGGAAGTCTAAATACACTACATCCACTGGTTCCCCTTTATCCACTCTGTACGTTATATCCTCAAAGAACTCAAGCAAATTTGTCAGACATGACTTCCCCTTCGTAAAGCCATGCTGACTTTGTTCTATTAAATTATGTTTATCCAAATGTTCCGCTACTGTCTCCTTAATAATAGACTCCAAAATTTTACCCACCACAGATGTTAGGCTAACTGGTCTATAATTTCCAGCCTTCTGCCTACTACCCTTTTTAAACAACGGTGTTACATTAGCAGTTTTCCAATCTGCCGGGACCTTTGCCGAGTCCAGAGAATTTTGGAAAATTATTACCAAAGCATCCACAATCCCTACTGCCACTTCCCTCAAGACCCTAGGATGTAAGCCATCAGGTCCAGGGGATTTATCCGCCTTGAGTCCCATTAATTAGTACCAATTCCTTAGTGATTTTAATCGTATTTAGCTCCTCCCCCCCCCCCCCGAGAGCCCCCCGTTTGTCCACTGTTGGGATATTCTTAGTGTCCTCTACCGTAAAGACTGAAACAAAATATTTGTTCAGCATTTTTGCCATCTCCATGTTTCCCACCATTAATTTCCCGGTCTCATCCTCTAAGGGACCTACGTTTGCCTTAGCCACCCTTTTTCTTTTTATATAACTTTAGAAACTCTTGCTATCTGTTTTTATATTTTTTGCTAATTTATTTTCATAATCTATCTTCCCTTTCTTAATCAATCCTTTCGTTACTTTTTGCTGTCTTTTGAAGACTTCCCAATCTTCTATCCTCCCACTAAGTTTGGCTACCTTATATGTCCTTGTTTTTAGTCGGATATGATCCTTAATTTCTTTACTTAGCCACGGATGGCTGTCATTTCTTTTACACCCTTTTTTCCTCAGTGGAATATTTTTTTTTTGAAAGTTGTAGAATAACTCCCTAAATGAACACCACTGTTCATGTACCGTCTTACCCTTTAAACTATTTTCCCAGTCCACTTTAATGAATTCCGCTCTCATACCATCATAGTCTCCTTTATTCAAGCTCAGTACGCTTGTTTGAGAACCAACCTTCTCACCCTCTAATTGGATATGGAATGTAACCATGTTATGGTCACTCATTCCAAGGGGATCCTTAACTAGGACATTATTAATTAATCCTGGCTCATTACACAGGACCAGGTCCAAGGTTGCTTGCCCCCTTGTAGGATCAGTTACATACTGCTCAAGAAATCCATCCCTAATACACTCAATAAACTCTTCCTCAAGGCTGCCCTGCCCAATTTGATTTGTCCAGTTAATATGATAGTTAAAATCCCCCATAATTATAGCTGTTCCCTTATTACATGCCCCGACTATTTCCTGATTAATACTTCTTCCAGCAGAGTTGCAACTATTAGGAGGCCTATATACTACGCCCACGAGTGTTTTTTTCCCCTTATTATTCCTTATCTCTACCCAAACTGTTTCATTATCCTGATCCTTTGTCCCAATATCTTTTCTCTGTATTACAGTGATTCCTTCCTTTATTAACATAGCCACCCCACCTCCCCTTCCTTCCTGCCTGTCCTTCCTGATTGTTAAATACCCTGGCATATTTAATTCCCAGTCGTTGTCACCCTGCAGCCATGTTTCTGTAATGGCCACAAGATCATACCCATACGTCGTTATTTGTGCCGTTAACTCGTCCATTTTGTTACGAATGCTACGTGCATTCAGATAAAGAACTTTCAAATCTGTTTTGTGACACTTAGTTCCTGCTTTTTCCTTTTTTAACACTTTACCTTTTTCTCCATACCTTCTGTCCCTTCCTGACACGCTTTCCTCTGTCTCCCTGCTCAGGTTCCCAACCCCCTGCCACAGCTTTGATGCTGGGTTAATCGCCTTGCACCTTCTAGTTTTTATTTTATCTCTCGTGCCTAAAGTACACTTTCTTTCCGCTGCTCTACGCTTTTCCCTTTCACTTGTTCTTGAACAACTGTTTGTACTATTTGTATTGTAGATTTCCCCTGGATCTTCCCCACTCTTGCTGCTCTCAACTTTATTCCCTTCTGACTCCCCGCTCAGGTTCCCATCCCCCTGCCACTCTAGTTTAAACCTTCCCCAACAGCACTAGCAAACACCCCCGCGAGGACATTGGTCCCGGTCCTGCTCGGGTGTAACCCGTCACGTTTGTACAGGTCCCACCTTCCCCAGAACCGGTCCCAATGCCCCAGGAATTTAAATCCCTCCCTCCTACACCATCCCTGCAGCCACGCATTCATCCTGTCTATTTTCCTGTTCCTATACTCACTAGCACGTGGCACCGGTAGTAATCCTGAGATCACTACCTTTGAAGTCCTGCTTTTTAATTTATCTCCTAACTCCTTAAATTCACCTTGCAGGACCTCATCCCTTTTTTTACCTATGTCGTTGGTACCAATTTAAACTGCAATGAAGCGATTCGAACCGGGAAATTAATGGTGGGAAACGTGGAGATGGCAAAAATGCTGAACAAATATTTTGTTTCAGTCTTTACGGTAGAGGACACTAAGAATATCCCAACACTGGACAAACAGGGGGCTCTCGGGGGGGAGGAGCTAAATACGATTAAAATCACTAAGCAATTGGTACTCAGTAAATTAATGGGACTCCAGGCGGATAAATCCCCTGGACCTGATGGCTTACATCCTAGGGTCTTGAGGGAAGTGGCAGTGAGGATTTTTGGTAATAATTTTCCAAAATTCTCTGGACTCGGCAAAGGTCCCGGCAGATTGGAAAACTGCTAATGTCACACCCTTATTTAAAAAGGGTAGTCGGCAGAAGGCTGGAATTTATAGACCAGTTAGCCTAACATCTGTGGTGGGTAAAATTTTGGAGTCTATTATTAAGGAGACAGTCGCGGAACATTTGGACAAACATAATTTAATAGGACAAAGTCAGCATGGCTTTCCGAAGGGGAAGTCATGTCTGACAAATTTGCTTGAGTTCTTTGAGGATATAACGTACAGAGTGGATAAAGGGGAACCAGTGGACGTAGTGTATTTAGGCTTCCAGAAGGCATTCGACAAGGTGCCACATAAAAGATTATTGCTGAAGATAAAGAATCACTGGATTTGGGGTAATATTCTGGCATGGGTGGAGGATTGGTTAGCTAACAGGAAGCAGAGAGTTGGGATAAATGGTTCATTCTTGGACTGGCAACCAGTGGCCAGTGGTGTTCTGCAGGGGTCGGTGCTGGGTCCCCAACTCTTTACAATCTATATTAACGATTTGGAGGAGGGGACCGAGTGCAACATATCGAAGTTTGCAGATGATACAAAGATGGGAGGGAAAGTAGAGAGTGAGGTGCACATTAAAAACCTGCAGGGGGATAGAGACAGGCTGGTTGAGTGGGCGGAGATTTGGCAGATGCAATACAATATTGGAAAATGTGAGGTTATGCACTTTGGCAGGAAAAACCAGAGAGCAAGTTATTTTCTTGATGGCAAGAGACTGGAAAGTATTGCAGTACAAAGGGATCTGGGGGTCCTAGTGCAAGAAAATCAAAAAGTTAGTATGCAGGTGCAGCAGGTGATCAAGAAGGCGTTTATCGCTAGTGGGATAGAATATAAAAACAGGGAGGTATTGCTGCAGTTTTTAAGGTATTGGTGAGACCGCACCTGGAATACTGCATACAGTTTTGGTGTCCATACTTAAGAAAGACATACTTGCTCTCGAGGCAGTACAAAGAAGGTTCACTCGGTTAATCCCGGGGATGAGGGGGCGGACATATGAGGAGAGGTTGAGTAGATTGGGACTCTACTCATTGGAGTTCAGAAGAATGAGAGGCGATCTTATTGAAACATATAAGATTGTGAAGGGGCTTGATCGGGTGGATGCGGTGAGGACGTTCCCGAGGTTGGGTGAAACTAGAACGAGGGGGCATAATCTTAGAATAAGGGGCTGCTCCTTCAAAACTGAGATGAGGGGAAACTTCTTCACTCAGAGGGTAGTGGGTCTGTGGAATTTGCTGCCCCAGGAAGCTGTGGAAGCAACATCATTAAATAAATTTAAAACAGAAATAGACAGTTTCCGAGAAGTAAAGGGAATTAGGGGTTACGGGGAGCGGGCAGGAAAGTGGACATGAATTTAGATTTGAGGTTGGGATCAGATCAGCCATGATCTTATTAAATGGCGGAGCAGGCTGGAAGGGCCGATTGGCTTACTCCTGCTCCTATTTCTTATGTTCTTATGTTCTTATGAACTGTGGGAGTTGTGAGCATGCTCAGAAGCGACATGTTCAGGGATCTCAGACAAGGAGGAGAGGTCGAGATAGGGCGGTTGTAGGACAGGATGGATGGGTCGAGGGTGGGCTTTTTGAGTAGGAGATGATGATGGTAATTTTGAAAGGGTAAGAGATGAAGCCTGAACAGAGGCAGGCATTAACAATGTCGGCAAGCATTGGGGCCAGAAAAGGTAGTTTGAGTAGTCAGTGGTTCGGTGGGGAGAGAGTGAAATGGGCAGGCGGTCGGTTTCAGAAGAGATGAGCTTGCAGAAGGCAATGGTGGGCGAGGGGGTGCTCGATAGTTGAAAGAGAAGCTAGAGAGTGATGAGGGGGTCGGAGTTAGAATGTGGACTTATGTGGTGATCAGTGTGGGAGTGGTAGGTGGTGGTAGAGGCAGCTGCACAGATGGCCTCCATCTTTGAGATGAAGAACATGAGCTCCTTGCAGGGAGTTTAGGGGCCGGTTTGTCGTAGGAGGCAGTTGGAGTTACTCTGGGAGAGCCGGACGGACACGGTGGAGAATACAATGGCCTTGAAATTGGATGGTGCCACGCCCCTTTTTGGCGCCTAAGCCTCCAATGTGGCGGGCAGGAAGCACCTGCTCAATATGAGCCGACAGAGCACTTGGGTTGCCATGAATATAGCCGGCGCGGGCCAGCTTTATTCAGCAAAACCAGGTCTACATGCAGCCTAACAGATGGTCCTTAAAGGGACAGCTGCAGGTTGCAATCAAAAAGGATAGTGCTTCTCTTGGCTCCACATTCAAACTACACGGGCCGCTGCCGGCCTTTAAAGGAGCTACAGCTGAAACTACACGATGTTATAGATGAGCTTGGTGATGTGTTTGGTGTTACGTAAGTTAAGAGTGGCAGAGGAAAAGGTCCATTATGGAGTAAAATTGGATGGGATGGGAGGCCGAGAAAGTCATTGAAAGAAAAGAAAGGGCAACGTGAAAGAGGCAGTGGAAGGTAGAGGCGAGGGGATGTGGGAGAGGAAGAAAGAGCCGCACAGGGCTGGGAAGAAGCTGATGGGTCGGAGGGGGCAGTTTTGAGTCTGGGCGAGAGCCATGAAGTGCATGCTCATGGAAAAACATTTGATTGCACATACAAGAGGCAGAGATTTTGGCATTGTAAGAGCTGGTGAGCTGAAGTAACCAATGCAGTGGTCGGTGCAGGGTCAGTGAAGTCCTCAGGCTGCAAGGAGAACGAAGAAGACTAAGGCCTATGCAGAAGGTCAGAGGTTTGGAGAATGAGATTTCAGAGAAGTTCACAGTTTGCAAAGGAGGTCATTGGAGCCTGGATTCTGCCAGGAAACTGCAGTATTGCAGGGTCTGTGAAGAAGCTCAAAGAAGCCTGGTCTTTGTATTTTCCATTGTTACGGTCTTCCCTCTTTTTTTTCTCTTTTTTTATTCGTTCATGGGATGTGGGCATCGCTGGCGAGGCCAGCATTTATTGCCCATCCCTAATTGCCCTTGAGAAGGTGGTGGTGAGCCGCCTTCTTGACCGCTACAGTCCGTGTGGTGAAGGTTCTCCCACAGTGCTGTTAGGAAGGGAGTTCCAGGATTTTGACTCAGCGACGATGAAGGAACGGCGATATATTTCCAAGTCTGGATGGTGTGTGACTTGGATGGGAATGTGAAGGTGGTGTTCTTTCCTTGTGCCTGCTGCCCTTGTCCTTCTAGATGGCAGAGGTCGCGGGTTTAGGAAGTGCTGTCGAAGAAGTCTTGACGCGTTGTTTTCTCCCTCCTTTAGAAAGAAAACTAGCAAGAAATATAAAAACGGATTGCAAGAGCTTCTGCAAGTATGAAAAAAGGAAGAGAGTAGCAAAAGTTAACATTGGTCCCTTAGAGGCTGAGACAGGAGAAATTATAATGGGGAATCAGGAAATGGCAGATGCGTTAAATGAATATTTTGTGTCTGTCTTCACAGGAGAAGACACAAAAAAACACATCATAAATAGTGGGGAACCAAGGGTCTAAAGAGAGCGAGGAACTTGAAGTAATTAATATCAGTGTAAAGAAAGTACTTGAGAAACTAATGGGACAAAGTCGACAAATCCCCTGGACCTGAGGGCCTACATCCAAGGGTTCTAAAAGAGGTGGCTGCAGAGATAGTGAATGCATTGGTTATGATCTTCCAAAATTCTCTAGAACGGTCCCAGCGGATTGGAAGGTAGCAAATGTGACCCCGCTCTTCAAGAAAGGAGGGAGAGAGAAAACAGGGACAACAGGCCAGTTAGCCTGACATCAGTCGTCGGGAAAATGCTGGAATCCATTATTAAGGAAGTGGTAACAGGGCACTTAGAAAATCATAATATGATTAGGCAGAGTCAAGATGGCTTTATGAAAGGGAGATCGTGTTTGACAAACCTATTAGAATTTTTTGAGGATGTAACTGGCAGGGTCGATAAAGGGGGAACCAGTGGATGTAGTATATTTGGATTTTTAAAAGGCATTCGATAAGATGCCACATCAAAGGTTGTTACACAAGATAAGGGCTCATGTGGTTGGGGGTAATATATTAGCATGGATAGAGGATTGGTTAATGGACAGAAAACAGATAGTAGGGATAAACTGGTCATTTTCAGGCTGGCAAGCTGTAACTAGTGGGGTCATGCAAGGATCCGTGCTTGGGCCTCAGCTATTTACAATCTATATTAATGACTTAGATGAAGGGACTGAGTGTAATGTATCCAAGTTTGCTGACGATACAAAGCTAGGTGGGAAAGTAAGCTGTGAGGAGGACACAAAGTCTGCAAAGGGATATAGACAGATTAAGTGAGTGAGCAAGAAGGTGGCAGATGGAGTATAACGTGGGGAAATGCGAGGTTATGCACTTTGGTAGGAAGAATAGAAAACCGGAATTTTTTTAAATGGTGAGAAACTATTAAATGTTGGTGTTCAGAGAGACTTGGGGGGTGCTCGTACAAGAAACACAAATAGTTAGCATGCAGGTACAGCAAGCAATTAGGAAAGCAAATGGAATGTTGGCCTTTATTGAAAGGGGGTTGGAGTAGAAAAGTAAGGAAGTCTTACTGCAATTGTACAGGGCTTTGGTGAGACCTCACCTGGAGTACTGTGTACAGTTTTGGTCTCCTTACCTAAGGAAGGATATACTTGCCATAGAGGTGGTGTAGCAAAGGTTAGTTCCTGGGTTGAGAGAGTTGGCCTATGAGGTTAGTTTGAGTAGAAAAGGCCTATACTCTCTGGAGTTTAGAAGAATAAGAGGTGATCTAATTGAAACATGTGAGATTCTGAGGGGGCTTGACAGGGTCGATGCTGAGGTTGTTTCCCCTGGCTGGAGAGTCTAGAACTAGGGGGCATAGTCGCAGGATAAGGGGTTGACCATTTAAGACTGAGGTGAGGAGGAATTTCTTCACACAGAAGGTTGTCAATCTTTGGAATTCTCTACCCCAGAGGGCTGTGGTTGCTGAGTCATTGAGTATATTCAAGGCTGAGATAGATAGATTTCTGGACTCTAGCGGAATCAAGGGATATGGGGATCGGGCAGGAAAGTGGAGTTGAGATCGAAGATCAACCATGATCTGATTGAATGGCAGAGCAGGCTCGAGGGGCCAATTGGCCTACTCCTGCTCCTATTTCTTATGTCCTTTACCATCATTCCACTGCACCTGCATTCTTGTACCATATGGAACAAATACTTTACCACTGGCTTCTGCCATTTTATATGGGAATGTTTCTTTCTTCTCTCCTCCAGATTTGGGATCTATTGCTGGTATCTAGATTCCATACAGATGGAATATACTGAGGTATAATTAATAATATATTGCTATAACTGTTGAAGCTGACATGAAATGTATCTTTTATCACAGGTGGATTCTGAGGCAAGTGACACTTTAAAGGAGCTGCAGGTGAAACTGAACAATGTTCTAGATGATCTCAGTGATGTGTTTGGTGTTAGGTAAGTAATTAAAACCTTTGACCTGTATTTTTTTTTAATAAGTCCTTCATGGTATAGCAATTAAAGAAGTTACTGAATGGATTTAGCTCCAAAATCAAAAAACAGAACTCCCTCATGACTTAAAACAATTGAGTAGCTCCTACACAACTTTCAGATCTCAGGTCCAATCTCCACAATTCTGTGCAATTAGCTGCTCCCAGCTGGGTATTACGATTGGCCTCAGCAACCCACGCAAGGGGAAAATCTGGCTGGCATTTTGCTCCTGATCAGTATAATCCTTACTAGAAATGTGGACCTCAGGTGAGGGCAAGATCAGACTCAGCTGTGATGGTCCCTGTGGTAGAATAGCCCAGCAACACTCACAGTTTTTACACAAACAATGGCTACTTTGGCGAGCTAATAATTAACACCCTTAGAGCTGCAACCCCAGCAAGAAGTTGGTGGCTTCAATAGGGGAGAAGGAGGCAAAAAAAATGCAAAGAGAAGGCAGATAAAATTGTAAATTTTTAAATTTCAAAATATTTATTTTTTTGTGAATTTTCATTGTCAATTGCCTTTGCTGCCAACAGAAAAGTTAACATTTTCAACCATTTTTTTACATTTTTAAATGTGTGCAATTTGGTTGAAATGGGAGGAACAAGTTATAAATTTCTAGTCTTTTATGCCTTTTTGATAAGATTGTATTATTCATCAACAGATTCAATTAACCACATTAATAATAGAATAGAAATGAATAAATGTCATGTTTCAAATGCACATCAAATGCTGCAGGAGGTAAATCTGTTACAACCACACAGCAACATGCATTTCTATAGTGCTCATCACGAGCTGGAAGACATTTCAAAGCACTTAAGATTAGGAGGACAAAACATTAGACACCAAGAAGGAGGCGAAAAGGGAAAATTGAAGAAGGGCTTCAAGGAGATTGTTGTAAATGCAGGGGCGGAGTTGGTAAGGAAGGGGTAACAGTTCCAGAGGTCAGAAGTGTATTGGCTGAATGAGTGTCTACCAGTGCAAGAGCAGAGGACAAGGAGAATCCCAGTGTTAAAAGGTTGTGTAGGGATGTAAGGCAGAAGGAAATCACAAAGTAGGGCCAGGTGAGCCATAGAGTGATTTGAAAGTGAGGGCAATAATTCTGAATTCAACTCACTGGGGCATGGTGTGCCAAAAGAGTTTGGAGAGGATGGGAATAAAGCGGGATTTTGTCGAGTGAAGACATGAGTTGCAGTGTTTTGAATGAGCTAAAGCTTGTGGAGAGTTTGAAGCAGAAAGCCCAGCTAGGAGAGCATTAGAGAAAGCCTTGAGCAGAACTACGGTTTCATAGGTTGGGGGGTGGGGAGGAGGAGAAGAAGAAAGAGATGAGGGAAGAAGCAGGAAATGTTGCAGAGGTGGGCATTAGCAGTCTTGGTAACAGAATGGATATGTGGAAGAAAGCTGAGCGCAGGATCGAGATTCCATACTACTTGACTCAATCTGAATTGGCAGCCAAGCAGATTGATTGAATGAAGGGAAGAGCCATGTGGATTCTGGGGAAAGCCAAAAGGAATTCCAGGTGCTGTCCCCCTCCCCTTCAAATCTGCCATCATCACACCCGTCCTCAAAAAAAAAACCCACCCTTGCCCCTTCTCTCCTTGCAAACTACCACCCCATCTCCAACCACACTTTCCTCTCCAAAGTCCTTGAACCTGTTGTTGCCTCCCAAATCCGTGCCCATCTTTTCTCGCAACTCCATGTTTGAATCCCTCAAATCAGGTTTCTGCCCCAGCCACAATACTGAAACGGCCCTTAACAAAGACACAAATGACATCCTATGTGACTGTGACGATGGTAAACTATCCGTCCTCATCCTTCTCAACCAGTCTGCAGCTTTTGACATGGTTGACCCTATCATCCTCCTTCAACGCCTCTCCTCCGTCCAGCTGGGTGAGATTGCGCTCGCCTGGTTCCATTCTTATTTATCCAGTTGTAGCCAGAGAATCACCTACAATGGCTTCTTTCCTGCTCCCACACCGTTACCTCTGGAGTCCTCCAAGGATCTATCCTTGGCCCCCTCCTATTTCTCATCTATTTGCTGCCCCTTGGCAACATCATCAGAAAACACATTAGATTCCACATGTACGCTGACGACACCCAGCTCTAACTCACAACCACCTTCCTCGATCCCTCCACTATCTCTCATTTGTCACATTGCTTGTCCAATAT
The DNA here is from genome assembly GCF_035084215.1 of Heptranchias perlo. NCBI lineage: Eukaryota > Metazoa > Chordata > Chondrichthyes > Hexanchiformes > Hexanchidae > Heptranchias > Heptranchias perlo. Next base: position 58,039,089 of record NC_090325.1, read on the forward strand.
CCAGTACTGGATGAGCAAAAATTTCCTCCAACTAAATATTGGGAAGACCGAAGCGATTGTCTTTGGTCCCCGCTGCAAACTCCATTCCCTAGCCACCGACTCCATCCCTCTCCCTGGCCACTGCCTGAGGCTGAATCAGACTGTTTGCAACCTTGGTGTCCTATTGGACCCTGAGATGAGCTTCTGACCACATATCCATTCCATCACCAAGACCACCTACTTCCTCCTCCGTAACATCACCCGTCACCACCCCTGCCTCAGCTCATCTGCTGCTGAAACCTTCATCCATGTCTTTGTTACCTCCAGATTGGATCATTCCAATGGTCTCCTGGCTGGCCTCCCACCTTCCACCCTCCATAAACTTGAGCTCATCCAAAACTTTGCTGCCCCTATCCTAATTTGCACCAAGTCTCGTTCTCCCATTGGCTTCTGGTCCGGGAACGCCTCGATTTTAAAATTCTCATACTTATTTTCAAATCCCTCCATGACCTTGTCTCTCCCTATTTCTGTAATCATCTCCAGCCCTACAACCTTCCCAGATCTCTGCGCTTCTCCAATTCTTGCCTCTTGCGCATCCCCGATTTTAATCACTCCACCATTGGCGGACGAGCCTTCAGCTGCCTTGGCCCTAAGCTCTCCACCTCTCTACCTCTCTCCTGCTTTAAGACGCTCCTTAAAACCTCCCTCTTTGACCGAGCTTTTGGTCATCTGTCCTAATACCTCCTTATGTGGCTTGGTGTGAAATTTTGTTTGATAATGCTCCTGTGAAGCGCCTTAAGACGTTTTACAATGTTAAAAGCGCTATATAAATGCAAGTTGTTTTTGTTTGGTTGACATTGCGATGGAGGAAATTTTCGATTATCCAGGTCTTGATGTCGGCCAAGCAGTTGGAGGCTATAGCAATAGTCTTTGGATAAGTTAGAGTGCTAGAGCTGGGTCTTGCCAGCATACATATAGAAGTTAATCCATGCTTTTTAAGGATGTAACATGTAGATGGTGAAGAGGGGGAGGACCAAAGATGGATTCCTAGAATACACTGCAAGTAACCATATCTGCAGAGGAAAATAAGCCATTGGAAACAATATAGTGCTTGTGTCACGATAGTTGAGTGAAATCTGGATAGAATGGTCAACTGGTGATGAGGAGAGACTGAAAACCACAGTTTCAATCACATAGGATGCCATTTGTAATTTTGATTAATGCGGCCTCAGTACCATGGGTGAGATATTAGCACAGATTGGAAGATCTCCACTTAATAGTGGTGGGAGTGCATTTGCAAGGTAACAGCATCTTCAAGGACTTTGAGGAGAAAGGGAAGGTTGGAGATAGGGTGGTTGTTAGAGAGAGTGTAGGAGATATGGATGGGTTCTTGAGGAAGGGCATTGTAATGAAAGTCTTGAAGGAGATGGGAGAATTGCTGGAGGATAGGGGCAGCTTGATATCAGCAAGCATGGGTTGAGGAAGTGTAATCAGATGGTCAGGAGTTAGGGCAGAAAAAGATCAAGGGAACAGGTCAATGGTTTCATGAATTAGATGGCTGAAGGGGAGAAGGGGGATAAACAGCAGAGAACAGGATAGATGAAAGCTCAGTTAGATGAAGAATAGATTGGTGAACTTGGATTTGAAGGAGGAATTGAAATTGCAGAGCAGTCAGAGAAGGCAGTAGTAACTGTGCACATCAATAATCCATTTATTTTGTGATTTTATGTCTGTAAGATATGCCTTGGTTCCAGCATCTACCACACTTTAGAGCAACTTTATTTCATATCCCCATTGCATACATTACTCCACTTTACATGTTTCAGATGAATTTCAATGTCCATCTTTTCTGCAACATTTATATATAGAGAACAATATATAAAGTTTGTTCATAATTGTTGAGATATCCTTGAAGCTAATGCATAGTGAATAAAGTCTTTAAGATCGCCATTAAAGCATTGTTTAGTTTGAAATGCCATCATTCAAAAACTTTTATTTGGTTTACATGTAGAATTTTTTGTTGTGGGATTGTGCTTATTTTAACCTATGCTATGATGTAGTTTCCAGCCTCGTCTTGATGAATGTGTAAAACAGATGGGAGATATTCTGAGCCAGGTCAAAGGGACCGGGAACGTACCTGCTACTGCTCGCAATAGTGTGGCACAGGATGCAGATAATGTGCTCGGACCATTAATGGACTTCTTAGATGGCAAGTGAGTAGTAAGAAAGAAAAGCAGGTGAGATGTAATAGAATGTATGAGGCAATTTGGAGCAGGGACTATATACTTTTTTAAAAAGTCTGCATTGCAGCTTCCTGCTTGTGATTTTAGTAAACAATTTTACAACACCAAGTTATAGTCCAGCAATTTTATTTTAAATTCACGATGTTCACCTGAGGAAGGAGGTAGCCTCCGAAAGCTTGTGAATTTAAAATAAAATTGCTGGACTATAACTTGGTGTTGTAAAATTGTTTACAATTGTCAACCCCAGTCCATCACCGGCATCTCCACATTGTGATTTTAGGTAATGGTTGTTGTAGCCATTTATTTATTTTCTTCAAATGCTGTTATTCGCTGGACTATTAGTGGAAAATTAACCTAATGTAATAGTAAATCCCCTCCACCGGCCCTCACTGTCCTGACCCCCTATTATTTAAACTCAGCTGTTCTTTCTTATTGAGTTTCTGTTTGCTGCTTGTTGCACCACCTAAATAAGAAATAGGTGCAGGAGTAGGCCATACAGCCCCTCGAGCCTGTTCCGCCATTCAAAAAGATCATGGTTGATCTTCAACCTCAACTCCACTTTCCTGCCCGATCCCCATAACCCTTGAGTCCAAAAATCTACCTATCTCAGCCTTGAACATATTCAACGACTCAGCATCTACAGTCCTCTGAGGTAGAGAAGTCCAAAGATTCACAATCCTCCTCATCTCAGTCTTAAATGGCCGACCCCTTATCCTGCGACTATGCCCTCTAGTTCTAGACTCTTCAGCCAGGGGAAACAACCTCTCAGCATCTACCCTGTCAAGCGCACTCAGAATCTTTTATGTTTCAATGAAATTTTTTTTTATTTTTTATTCGTTATGGGATGTGGGCGTCGCCGGCGTGGCCGGCATTTATTGCCCATCCCTAATTGCCCTTGAGAAGGTGGTGGTGAGCCGCCTTCTTGAACCGCTGCAGTCCATGTGGTGAAGGTTCTCCCACAGTGCTGTTAGGAAGGGAGTTCCAGGATTTTGACCCAGCGACGATGAAGGAACAGCGATATATTTCCACGTCGGGATGGTGTGTGACTTGGAGGGGAACGTGCAGGTGGTGTTGTTCCCATGTACCTGCTGCTCTTGTCCTTCTAGGTGGTAGAGGTCGCGGGTTTGGGAGGTGCTGTCGAAGAAGCCTTGGCGAGTTGATGCAGTGCATCCTGTGGATGGTACACACTGCAGCCACAGTGTGCCGGTGGTGAAGGGAGTAAATGTTTATGGTGGTGGATGGGGTGCCAATCAAACGGGTTGCTTTGTCCTGGATGGTGTCGAGCTTCTTGAGTGTTGTTGGAGCTGCACTCATCCAGGCAAGTGGAGAGTATTCCATCACACTCCTGACTTGTGCCTTGTAGATGGTGGAAAGGCTTTGGGGAGTCAAGAGGTGAGTCACTCGCCGCAGAATACCCAGCCTCTGACCTACTCTTTTAGCCACAGTATTTATATGGCTGTGCCAGTTAAGTTTCCGGTCAATGGTGACCCCCCAGGAGGTGGTGGTTAGACACTCTCTTGTTGGAGATGGTTATTGCCTGGCACTTGTCTGGCGCGAATGTTACTTGCCACTTATGAGCCCAAGCCTGGATGTTGTCCAGGTCTTGCTGAATGTGGGCTCGGACTGCTTCATTATTTGAGAGGTTGTGAATGGAACTGAACGCTGTGCAATCATCAGCGAACATCCCCATTTCTGACCTTATGATGGAGGGAAGATCATTGATGAAGCAGCTGAAGATGATTGGGCCCAGGACACTGCCCTGAGGAACTCCTGCAGCAAGCCCTGGGGCTGAGATGATTGGCCTCCAACAACCACTACCATCTTCCTTCGTGCTAGGTATGACTCCAGCCGCTGGAGAGTTTTCCCCCTGATTCCCATTGACTTCAATTTTACTAGGGCTCCTTGGTGCCACACTCGGTCAAATGCTGCTTTGATGTCAAGGGCAGTCACTCTCACCTCACCCCTGGAATTCAGCTCTTTTGTCGATGTTTGGTCCAAGGCTGTAATGAGGTCTGGAGCCGAGTGGTCCTGGCGGAACCCAAACTGAGCATGGGTGAGCAGGTTATTGGTGATTAAGTGCCGCTTGGTAGCACTGCCGATGACACCTTCCATCACCTCTCATTCTTCCAAACGCCAGAGAGTATAGGCCCATTCTACTCAATCTTTTCTCATAGTACAACCTTCTCATCCCAGGAGTCAATCTAGTGAACCTTTGCTTCACCGCCTCTAAGGCAAGTATATCCTTCCTTAATAAGGAGACCAATACTGTACACAGTGCTCCAGGTGAGGTCTCACCAAAGCCCTGTACAATTGTAGTAAGAATTCCTTACTCTTGTACTCCAACCCCTTGCAGTAAAGGTCAACATGCCATTTGCCTTCCTTATTGCTTACTGTACCTGAGTGCTAACTTTTTGTTTTTCTTGTATGAGGCCACCCAAATCTCTCTGAACACCAACATTTAATAGTGTCTCACCATTTAAAAATTCTGTTTTTCTATTCTTCCTACCAAAGTGAATAACCTCACATTTCCCCACATTATACTCCATCTGCCACCTTCTTGCCCACTCACCCAATCTGTCTATATCCCTTTGCAGACTCTGTGTCCTCCTCACAGCTTACTTTCCCACCTAGCTTTGTATCGTCAGCAAACTTGGATATATTACATTCGGTCCCTTCATCAGAGTCATTAATATAGATTGTAAATAGTTGGGGCCCAAGCACTGATCCTTGTGACATCCCACTAGTTACAGCCTGCCAACCTGAAAATGACCCGTTTATTCCTACTCTCTGTTTTCTGTCCATTAACCAATCCTCTATCCATGCTAATATATAATACCCAACCCCATGAGCCCTTATCTTGCGTAGGTGCAATGCATTTCTGTCTTAAAATACAAATGTGGAATAAGAAACAACCGTTCTGTCCATCGAGTTTGCATGTTCCAACAGACTGTTGTTTATCTTGTATTGTGTAGTCACTCCCCGACTTAGAATCATAGAATCGTTACAGCACAGAAGGAGGCCATTTGGCCCATTGAACCTGTGCTGGCTCTTTGTAAGAGCAATCCAGTTAGTCCTATTCCCCTGCTCTTTCCCTGTAGCCTTGCAAATTTTTCCTCTTCAAATATTTATCCAATTCCATTTTGAAAGCCACGATTGAATCTGCATCCACCACCCTTTCAGGCAGCACATTCCAGATCATAACTACTCGCTGCGTAAAAAAGTTTTTCCTGATGTTGCCTTTGGTTCTTTTGCCAATCACCTTAAATCTGTGTCCTCTGGTTCTCAACCCTTCCACCAATGGGAACAGTTTATCTTTATTTACTTTATCTAAACTCGTCATGATTTTGAACACTTCATCCAATCTCCTCTCAACCTTCTCTGCTCTAAGGAGAACAACCCCAGCTTCTCCAGTCCATCCACGTAACTGAAATCCCTCAACCCTGGAACCATTCTCGCAAATCTTTTCTGCATCCTCTCTAAGGCCATCATATCCTTCCTAAAATGCGGTGACCAGAATTGGACACAATACTCCAATTGTGGCCCAACCAGTGTTTTATAAAAATTCAAAATAACTTCCTTGCTTTTGTACTCTATGCCTCTATTTATAAAGCCCAGGATCCCGTATGCTTTTTTTAACTGCTTTCTCAACCTGTCCTGCCACCTTCAAAGATTTGTGCACATATACCCTGAGGTGTCTCTGTTGCTGCACCCTCTTTAGAATTGTACCGTCGTTCTTCCTGCCAAAATGTATCACTTCGCACTTCCCTGCATTAAATTTCATCTGCCATGTGTCTGCCCATTCCACCAGCCTGTCTGTGTCCTCTTGAAGTCTATTACTATCCTCCTCACTGATTACTACACTTCCAAGTTTTGTGTCATCTGCAAATTTTGAATTTGTGCCCCGTACACCTAAGTCCAAGTCATTAATATATATCAAAAAAAGCAGCGGTCCTCGTACCGATCCCTGGGGAACACCACTGTATATCTTCCTCCAGTCCGAAAAACAACAGTTCACCACTACTCTCTTTTCTGTCACTTAGCCAATTTCGTATCCATGCTGCCACTGTCCCTTTTATTCCATGGGCTTCAGATTTGCTGATAAGTCGATTATGTGGCACTTTATCAATTATTCAATCTTATACAATCTTATTCAATCTCTCTTGGGAGCTGATTAACCACAAGTAAAACTTTCAGAATCATTTTTTTAAAAAAGTAAATTGCCCCTGATTTCTGAAAGTAATTGATCAAAGACTTCATGATATCAATCTAAGATTATTCAACTTATGATCAAGGATAGTGTTCCCATGGTTCAAAAAAGACTGAAACAATAGTATCCTGTACATTTGTGCATTTTCATCAATGCATGGCCTTCTAAACTTCAGTCCCATTTTCAGATAGATACTCATCCACTTCCTTTTTTAAAAAATAGTCACATGAAAAATACTAGCCATTTGCTTCATCTCTGGGAGGGAAAGACACCAGGAAGAATTATCCTGCACCACAAAACACGCCTGCCATAGCCTGATGTAGAGCAGCATTGTTGTGGCTGTCAAACTGTGGCCACCCAGTCTTTGAGAGGGAGCCAACGAAAAGGAATAAAATGGAGCCAAAATAATTTTAAATATGTATTCCATATTCAGTTATTGTAAGTTATCTGTATTGAACAACATTTCAGCCTGCAAGAGGCGACCATCTGAAATTGTTATTTTGCTTTATTAAATAAAGTACCTTTTTTTTACAGTCTAACACTATTTGCTAAAGTCTGTGAAAAGACAGTGCTGAAAAGAGTTCTCAAGGAACTGTGGAAAATTGTAGTGAACACAATAGAAAGGACTATTGTGCTGCCTCCCCTAACTGATCAGTCGGTGAGTAGCTAAAGTATTGGTAATTTTTCACAAAGGGTTGTGGTATGTCCAATTTAAAAGCTCTCCGTCATGCGCATTTAAGATTTATTTGATTAGAATCATTTACAAACTTATGTTTATTGGTACTGTTTGTATACAGAATAATATGGAGTGTAGTTAATGGGGTTCATGCTGTTATTTCAATCTCTGTGGTGATTGAACACCAGCCATTGGGATTGCTTGTATCAGAAAATAGATACGGTAGGTCTTGAGCAGCTTAGATCAATGCTGTGCTACGCTTTGTACTGTTTATATCTACTAACTCGATCAGAGAGCTTTGACTGTTGCAATCAATCTATTTTTAATAAATATGTTTATTAATAGTGCATTGAAATTTCAAAAGACTGAGAACACAATATTCTGCACAGTGTGGCAATACTCTTGGCAGCCACTTCCATTTTCTAAATAGGAAACCATGCTGGATTAGAGCCTGATCATGTTTTAATACTTAAAGTTTATTAAGCAGTGTGTAAGACTGTACATACGGTTCTGTTTTTAATGACACATATATCTGGGTAGCCTGCTTAATCAAACCATGGTACCTTTCTTGTAGTCCACTAAATATTTATGCAAGTCAAAACTTTTCTATAATATGCACTCTTTTCATGCTTTGTATTTTATTGACTGTGGCTAATATAATATCCCTGTTTGCAAATTTGCCTGTCACTGTCTTCATAAAAGTATCTTAATCTCCTGGGGTGAATTTCTATTGATTTTTTTAAAAAGCTGTCTTGATTAATGTCAATGAGATTTTCATTTCATTTGCAGAGCAATACAATATTAATTTGATTCAGCTCATTTTCCTTTGGAGAGCAATATTGTCTGGGAAGGACGTACCATCCGTGGTTAATGAAGGAAGTTAAAGATAGTACCAAATTGAAAGAAAAAGCATACAATTCCACGAAGATTAGTGGCAGGTCAGAAGATTGGTCAGAATATAAAAAACAGCAAAGAATGACTAAAAGAATAATAAGGAGGGAGAAATTAGAGTACGAGAGAAAGCTTGTTAGAAATATAAAAACAGATAGTAAGAGTTCTTACAGGTATTGAAAAAGGAAAAGCGTAAATAAAGTGAGCGTTGGTCCTCTGGAGAGAGAGTCTGGGGAATTAATAATGGAGAATAAGAAAATGGCGGATGAATTGAACAGATATTTTGCGTCCGACTTCACTGCAGAGGATACAAATAACATGCCAGAAATAATTGTGAATCAAGAGGTGAAAGGGAGGGAGGAACTTAAAACATTTACAATCACCAAGGAAGGGGTTTTGAAAAAATTATTTGAACTAAAAGCTGACAAGTCCCCAGGTCCTGACGGAATTCATCCTATGGTCTTAAAAGAAGTGGCTGCAGAGATAGTAGATGCATTGGTATTAATTTTCCAAAATTCCCTAGATTCTGTAAGGGTCCCATCAGATTGGAAAAAAGCAAATGTAACTCCTCTGTTCAAGAAAGGAGGGAGACAGAAAGCAGGAAACTACAGGCCAGTTAGCTTAACATCTGTCATAGGGAAAATGCTAAAATCTATTATTAAGGAGGTTATAGTAGGGCACTTAGTGTCTCAATGCAATCAGGCAGAGTCAACACGGCTTTGTGAAAGGGAAATCGTGTTTGACTAATTTATTAGAGTTCTTTGAGGAAGTAACAAGCAACGTGATCCTGTGGATGTGGTGTACTTGGATTTCCTGAAGGCTTTTGACAAGGTGCCACATCAAAGGCTACTACACAAAATAAGAGCTCATGGTGTAGGGGGTAACATATTAACATGGATAAAGGATTGGTTAGCTAACAGGAAACAGAGAGTAGGCATAAATGGGTCATTTTCAGGTTGGCAAGATGTAACGAGTGGAGTGCCACAGGGATCAGTGCTTGGGCCTTAACTATTTACAATCTATATCAATGACGTGGATGAAGGGACCAAATGTATGGTTGCTAAATTTGCTGATGACAAAGGTAGTTAGGAAAGTAAGTTGTGAAGAGGACATAAGTGGTCTGTAATGGGATATAGATAGGTTAAGTGAGTGGTCAAAAATTTGGCAAATGGAGTATAATATGGAAAAATGTGAACTTGTCCACTTTGGCAGGAGGAATAAAAAAGCAGTGTATTATTTAAATGGAGAGAGATTGCAGAACTCTGAGGTACAGAGGGATCTGGGTGTCCTCGTACATGAATCACAAAAAGTTAGTGTTCAGGTACAGCAAGTGATTAGGAAGGCAAATGGAATGTTGTCATTTATCACAAGGGGAATGGAATATAAAAGTAGAGATGTTTTGCTGCAGTTGTACAGGGCATTGGTGAGACCACATTGAGAAAGCTGTGTGCAGTTTTGGTCTCCTTATTTAAGAAAGGACATAGTTGCTTTGGAGGCAGTTCAGAGAAGGTTCACTTGACTGATTCCTGGGGTGAGGGGGTTATCTTATGAGGAAAGGTTGGACAAGTTGGGCCTGTATACACTGGCGTTTAGGAGAATGAGAGGTGATCTTATTGAAACATACAAGATCCTGAGGGGACTCGAAGGGGGTAGATGCTGAGGAGATGTTTTCCCTTGTGGGAGAGACTAGAAGTAAGTGCCACTGTTTAAAAATAAGGGGTCTCCCATTTAAGACGGAGATGAGAAGAAATTTTTTCTCTGAGGGTCGTGAGTCTGTGGAATTCCCTTCCCCAGAGAGCGGTGGAGGCAGGGTCATTGAATACTTTTAAGACTGAGTTCGATAGAATCCTTATTAACGAGGGAGTCAAAAGTTATAGTAGGTAGATGGGAAAGTAGGGTTGTGGTTGCAATCAGATCAGCCATGATCTTATCAAATGGTAGAGCAGGCTCAAGGGGCTGAATGGCCTGCTCCTGCTCTTAATTCATATGTTCGTACTTATTCACACAAAGTGTAGTGGAAATCTGGAATCCTCTCTCCCAAAAGGCTTTGGCTGCATGGTCAATTGAAATTTTCAAGATTGAGATCAATAGATATTTATTAGGTAAGGGTATCAAGGGATATGAAGAAAAGGCAGGTGAATAGAGTTAAGGTACAGATCAACCATAATCTAATAGAATGATAGAACAGGCTCGAGGAGCTAAATGGCCTACTCCTGTTCCTTTGGGAGGGGAGGGAAGGGAAGCTCAGTCTGTATTTCATGTTCTCTGACTCTCTCTTGCCTTTGCGGTGGGATAGTGGTTATGCAATTTTGGTTCTCGCTCAGGCTGGGGAAGGCAGCTCACATCCTGGGGGAAATTTTGACTTTGGGTGGTAGTGTAAAACTGCCTGCTACACATCTCCCCTGACTTTGATTTCTACTGATTATCACCCAAAGTCAAAGTTACGCGCACCACCCCCCCCCCCCAAGGTCTTTTAGCCTTTCTGTCTCTCCCAGGAGGCTGCCTTCAGCAGTCTGCTCCAACTGCCAATTACAGCAATGGCAACCGCTGCTGCCCAGGATCAGGCAATATCAACAATCCCCCAGGTCAGACCCTCAGCTGCCCCCTTCCTAATCACTACTTAATCACTTATAGTATATGAGATTGAAGGTGGCCACCATCAGATGCTCAGCTTCAGTGAAGAATTCTGCGTACAGCTTGATCATAGCTGACCGGCATAGTCAAGGTAGGAGATGGGATCAGTATCTGTTCTAAATTGACAGAAATGTGAGATAACTGAGCCATTTTATATCTTAACACAATGGAAAATGGATCCAGTGAGAGGAATGTGGGAGCCTATCAGACTGAAGATTACTTAGAACACAGGAAACTTTGTCCTATTAAAATAACTCTGGTTCACCTCTGTCCTATTCCCCCGATATGGTCAGTATCTTTTGATAGGCAGGTGGGATATTGTGAAGACAAACTTGTGCTCTACCAGTCTGTGGAGAAGGTCATTATAATATCGACTTGCTTCATCACCATGTCTCCTATTTGTACAACGTACATTGTTTTATGTCTTATATTAGACTGTTTGAACGGCTGTGCTTTTTCTCTCACTGATCTAGTATACTCCAGCAAGTAGATACAGAGAAGGCATCATTCAGAAAGAATGGGGATTACTCTTGGGCATTTTTCCTTTCTCTGCTCTCCTATCAATCGAGAAATGGTCCCACTGTAGCTATAACATCTTTGTGTTGGCTGGAATTGCTAATAAGGTTTATTGAGATACTGCCCCCAGGATGACAATTCAGGTGAAATGGTAGACAGGAATTCGCTGTTTATAATCCACATTATCTAATAACATTTTAAAATCTCGACCCAAGGGTACGATGAAAAGTAATACATTTGTAACAAATTTGTAATATTTTTAAGGTGCGAGTGCTATAATTTCACAATTATTTAATGTTAATGATTTAGAGACAGGAAGGTAGAAATGGTATATGTTGCGCCTCTATTTCAGGTGTAAAACAGGCGCAAAGCATACCAATTTAACAGCCCAATCTGCGCAGGCATTGGACCCAATGCTAAATTTGTGGGGGCCATTTTCTAGGCGTCCCAGATGGCCACCTAAACTGACGTTTGGTATTGAAATCAGAGCAGCTACATGTGATTTTTTTGAAAACTTTTTTTAATAGGTTTTATTTTGGGGAATTTAGTAATAAAAGGTGATGTTGAGATGTCAGAAATTATCATACACTTTTATAGGGCAGCAAATCAATTATTCTGCAGCATTTAGTTGAAGAGAAATCTGAAGTTGTTCTACAAATTGCACTAGATGGGGTGAATTACCTCATGGAGCTAAACATGCTGTGCCACAGAGTGAGCAGGATGTGGATATGCATCCAAGGTTCCCCACCAGGTGGGTTCCTTATCTCAGTTGTACAACTGGGGGAGGTTCCTACAGTCAGGGAGGGATATTTTGAGAGATAAACCCCGTGTCGTCAACATGCATCTCCTCCTGGTAGTTTTAGTAAGCAGCACTGCAGAAGGCATGGACCAGCTATTGGGCAGGTCTGAGACCATCTTGGAGAGAAGAATCAGAGAGAAAGTTAATAAATATTTTTTTTAAAAGGAAGAAAAAAGTTTCAACCTTGGTTTGCTAAGCTTAACACAGTTTTGCCAAAGAAAATTTGGTTCTGATCTATATTATATGATGTTTTAAAATCTCGACACAAGGGTATGATAAAAAGTAATACATTTGTATGGAAATCATCGTACGTGGAGCAATTGCACAGCAAATGATACACAAGCAAATATCACAAATTTAATAGTATTGGATTAGCCACAGCAAATAGTGTATCTCATCTCTTTAAACTTGTGGCATTTTGAGTTATATGGTTCTATGACCATTTTTCTTTTGCTGATGCCAAATGTGATCTCAATCGGGCGTTTGGGTACCTCTGGAGTTAGCACCAACATCCTGTTTGCTAAAGCTCAGATGCTGCTGCAATATATTGTTGGTGCAGTGCTACGGATAGCCTCTTTTCTTACACCTGCAGCAACTGTGAGCCATTATTTGATTCCAGTTTTCGATAACTGCAAGAAATCGGATTTCACTTTCCTTTCTGAAATAAGTTCACCATTCACTGAATAAGTGAGCATTGTTTGGTGCCTTGATTGATTAATTAATTGCAGTTTTAAAGCTATGCCTAATTTCTTCATTGCAGCAATACAAACAGCATGTTTATGACTAAGTTTACAAAGAATGTATATTTTTCCAAAGATATTAAAAACATTATCAAATATTTTTTCTCTTTTCTTGGCAACTTTCTCTCCTCCTGTCCTGAAGGCATTTCCTCATCACAGGACTGTTTGCACTTTGCTGCCAGTTGCTCTCCAGTACCTCACTCAAGTGACCATTATTTATGTGTGAGCCTTCCCCGAGTGTCAGGTGGATATCTAACCACAGGCAAGCCTTATCTTGGTCTTGACTTGCCACCACATGTGCACTTGACATTTTCTTTTTAGAAACAGTAATTTTATTGTCACTATGGAAATCCTCCGACAGGATCTTCTCTGTCATAGGCTGCTCGGATGGCTGGATAATGATCAGGAGCAGTACCTCTGGCTATTTTATTTTCCTTTGCCTGTTGGGTGCTGAGACCAGTTATATCTTTCCTAATGCAGCACACAGCAGAGATTGAACTTGGGTCTTTCTGTGGGGGAACAAAACAAAATATTTCAGGATTTTTTTTAAATTAATTTTTAATGTAATTGCTGTCACCCTTGTCTGTTATGGTACATAATCAGAAAATGCTAGAATGTGGTCTTATATTGACTGATGACTGTTTCTTTAATTGCTACGCATGCCGGTTTTTACAGATGATTGTAAGTATGATATTGTTTGTGTCTGTGTCTCGGTGTGTCTGTTAGCACTCCCTACCTGTTAGTATAATAGTGCATATTGCCATGTTTGAAGTGCAGCTAGCTTCGTTACCTGGGTGTTCATCTAGAGATGTAGTGTTTGTGCTGTCAGCCAGTAATTTTAAATGTTCTGCATTGTGATTTGTGTTTTTTCACATATAGTTCCACAGCCTGCTGCTCCAGTAGTAATAGATGACTTGCTACTTGCAGGAAAATGAGTTGTCTGTCTTGTTTGTAAAAGCTATGGGACTTAATTGGTTTACAGACTGTATGTAAAGTTGTAGACTCTATTTTCACTTTGGTGTCTTCTATACTTAAATGTATCCTGAGAAGAAATTGCTGCTTAGATGCTCAGCATGATACTTATAGCTATTCTTCTCAATTATCATTATAGTATTGTGCCATGATATTTATATACGTGAAGTAAATATACCTGTAGGAAAAACAACAAAGACTTGTAGTTACACTATATTATCCCAGAAAGGTAAGCTGATTGTGTAGGTTGTTGCCATAATTGGTTTAAACCTGCACTTGAATGTGTTCTACAAGAAAATTGAAGTTAGTACAAATAGGATCAAGCATATAGTAAGAAAAATGCAATATTGAGTGGAGGTCAGACTTCTTTGTGCTTAAGATCAGCCTTCACTTGAGTGTTGATGCATGTCTGATTAGAAGACAGTAGTGAAATGGAAAAATGAAGATGTGAGAATGAAAAGCAAAGAAATAGGTTGTAGTCAGGAGAATAGAAACTTTTGTTTCGATCAGAATACCTAATATTTCCATCCCTGTACAGACTTTACTAAAAGAAAGAAAAAGTTATGGTCGTTGACACTTTTCCCAGTGTTTGAAGGCTTGTTTTTAATGGTACCTGCATTTAAACTGTTGCTATTATTCCTCCACCATGCCCACAAAAAAAAGATTGCTTGGCAGGTCATCTTGTGTACGAGCTCGAGTGCTGTTTCTTTTAAGGGAGAAATTATGATGGACATGTGAATATCTGAAAATAGTCCCAGGAATAACTTATTCCATAAACCTAACACTGAAAATAAACCACTAACCACTATTAGTTTATACCACACCTTCTATCACTGCTTCATGTTAACTTCGATAAAAAGAGCTCCCCAGATTCAGAGATGCATGACACAAACATTTGTGAACATTTCTAAATGTCTTGACCAGGAAAAGGAAGTGTGAGAAACCATTTTTTAAAATATATTACCCAACCTCAATGAATAAAGCTGTTGCCATAAGCTTCCTACAGTTAAATGTGTTGATATGTGTTTGAATGTGTGGTTTTTAGGTAGATTTTTTTTTTTACATAGAATGTACAGTGCAGAAACAGGCCATTCGGGCCAACAGATCTATGCCGGTGTTCATGCTGCACGCGAGCCGCCTCCCTCCCTACTTCATCTAACCCTATCAGCATATCCTTCTCTTCCTTTCTCCCTCGTGTTTATGTAGCTTCTCTTTAAATGCATCTATGCTAGTCGCCTCAATTACTCCTTGTGGTAGCAAATTCCACATTCCAACCACACTCTGGGTAAAGAAGTTTCTCCTGATTCCCTATTGGATTTATTAGTGACTATCTCATATTTATGGTCCCTATTATAGCCCCGGACCCTCCTGCAAGTGGAAACATCTTCTCTACGAGTACCCTATCAATCTCTTTCATAATCTTAAAGACCTCTACCAGGTCACCCCTCAGTCTTTTTTCTCGAAAAGAGCCCCAGCCTGCTCACTCTTCTTGATAGGTATAACCTCTCAGTTTTGGTATCATCCTAGTAAATCTTTTTTGTACCTTCTCCAGTGCCTCTATATCCTTTTTACAATATGGAGACCAGAATTATGCATAGAACTCCAAATGTGGTCTAACTAAGGTTCTATACAAGTTTAACATAACTTCTCTGCTTTTCAATTCTATCCCTCTAGAAATGAACTGCGTTTTTTGATTTTTGATTCAACTAATTATTTGATCACAGTATTATTTGTCCTTTGTTTCTTGACTCTGTGATCGATGTAAAAACAAATGATTTGCCAGCAAGATAGTTAAGTATCATGGATTATTGGGCTGGCCTCAAATTTCTACACCGAAGAAAATTAAGCACTTCCCAGTGACCAGTGCAATTAGCAGTGCAACATTGCTGTGGAAGAAATGACACATTCTTGAAATGTACCCTCCAGTTTTGAAAATACATCAAATTCAGTTTCTGCGACATTTCTATTTTAGAGAGAGAATTGAGAGGTTCTGAAAAGCTGTATAATTTAATGAGCTACCTCCTTGGAATGTTATTGAGGATGACCTTTATAGATTTGACAGAATAAATATATATAAAGTGTCCTCTCTCACTCTTCAACTGTTTTACAATATCCTTTGTGGTCAACTTTGACTTCTTCACAGTCGATTCTCCCTTTTATGAAAGTCTGACCCGAGATATTGTTTTCTGGTTTCCTCTACTTAAGCACAGAATTACAAAGCAGTTATTCAAAGCACAAAGCATCTTCCTTTATAAAATTTCTGAATGTCATATTATTGATTTTGATGCCATTTTTTTGGTTTACTTTTATTTTCCAATACTTGTGTTTAAATAATATATTGCAGATAGTTTTTTATTGAGAGTTCCCAGATTAATTTCAGACCTTACCTGTAATTATGCAGTTTTCTGCAGTTTGTCAGTGGTTTTGCCGAGCTCTTCCCTTTGTGTCCATGAAAGTAAAACCAAGGAAAGTATGGAAACAATGCAAACTAGGGATGAGCAATAAACGCTGGCCTGGCCATAGCGACACCCACATCCCAAGAATGAAAAAAAAAAATAATTAATTCTCTGGGCCAAAGAAAGTCAGTAGAGCCTGGTGATGTAGCAGTAAGAACATGGGCTGCTATGTTCTGCCTGATCTGTAGCATGTGGAAGCAGGAAGGCTGCCAAGCAGAATATTGGCCTTGACGTGATAAAGACATGGGTTACAGTTTAGGCAGCAGAGGACAGGTAGTGGCATAAATGGACAATGTTTCAGAGGTGAAAGAAAGCAGTCTCGGTAATTGGTCACGTATGAGCAGGAAGCTGAGCTCAGGATTGAGCATAACGTCAAGGTTGCACACCTGTTGGCTTAGCCTGAGATGGAGCTAAGGAGGTTGTTGATGTCAAGTACGGAGCCTTGCCTCAGGTGAGTGTTTGCGAGAGCTGAAGAGGATAGCTTCAGTTTTCAGTCACTTAACCCAAAAGTTATTATGTCTTGGTAAGTAAGGCATTTGTAAGTAAGGCATTTTTTAAGCACAATTCTTTTTTTAATTTTTCCTTTCTCATTAATGCAGTTGCTGTCAGCCCTCCACAACCTTGCCCAAGCAGCCATCCTTCCTGTGTGAACCTGGATATTCTTGGCAAGCTATTTGCTCATTCAGGGCATCATAGCCAATCCTAATCCTTTCCTCACACTATGTCCAAACAAGCACTTTCTATCTACAATACCTGTATTGTGATCAGGAGTGAGAACCCTAACTGATTTTGTTCCTCTCTCCTTTCCTAGCTCGGGGACCATGAAGCCAATTGTAGTCCCCTTGTTCCCACCCTCAACCCACTTCCTAGGGTTGCCAACTCCGGTTGGACGTATTTCTGGCAGTTTCATCACATGATATCCCGCCTCCAACCGCCCCACCTAATCGAACAGCCTTTTTTTCACATTGCTGATATTTTTATAATTAATAAACAAAAGTGTTCAAAGAAAATTTTTTTAAAATAACATTTTTAATGCCCCTATTATTTGACTCCTGGGTTGCTCACGACTGTGTCCTGGAGAATCCTGGAGGGTTGACTAACCTACCCATCCCACCACCGGTTGAGATCAACCTACTCAACACAGGGATCAGTCCTGGTACCTTCCTGGTCTGTGTGGCTAGGGATTGCATCATATGTACATTTACTAAGCAAGTTATCTGGGGAGTCAAAAGCATTTTCTCGTTATGTTTAGTTTTATTTTCCTCCATAAAGCAGAATAAATATTATTTTATGGAGCAAGATTTCATATAACTACTTTGTGTTATTAGATTAACTGTCTATAAGTAAAAGTTATAAACTATACGGATGTACTGTTAAGGCAGGATACTTATAAATGCATTGCCTATAAATCTAGCTGCTCTAATAATATAGCCAGTGCTTTTGTTAACTGTTATAGAAGTCACAATATAGTGCTTATTGAGACTCATTTCATTGTTCATTCACCTTCATATGTTTAAATCTGAAATATTTTCCAATATATACCATAAATGCGAATAACAGAACGATGACAACTATCACACAAGCTTTCATAATTTCACATTATCACAATGATCTCCTGAATCTTCAACAGTCTCTGAACAGATTATGAGACTTGTTCATGCTGAAAGATTAATTTCCGTGCATGACACTATGACCAGCTGCTTATTACTATAGCTGTCAAGCAGCCATACAATTTAGGCAGGAAGAATGAGACAGCCTTCAATAAAACAGATTGTTTCACTGTGATCATTAGCGCAAGATCAGTCTTGTGTTATTTCCTTTTAACCCTTTCACAACCGAAGCTGAAATCTTGTTCCAGTGAAGACTTCTTTTAAAATGAAAATGCCTTTGCGCTGTTAATACTGTCCTTTCTTTGACGCATTTATTATGTATGCTTGATGTGGTGCTGTCATGTAACATTTACAAACAGGTCAATACTATCCGTAGTATTGACGAGCAGTGGCATTAGTGCTGGGTTGGTGCTGCCACTGAATATATTGAAAGTATTGATTTATCGGGACAAAATGTTGCACACTTGATGCAGCTGGTGAAAAAATGTTAGCGTTTACAAAAGAAATTATATTGGAATAACTTGTAGTCTGCAATTTAATAGCTGCTTTTTAATTACACTGCTGATCTGCATATAAATGCTTGGGGTAGCATTTCCTTACCAATGGGCCATGTACTGTGTGATTTCACTACCTATAAAGGTTATTCAAGTTTATAAATTGTAAAAAAAAACCTCTCCGAGAGAGCAGTTAGCTTGTAAGGAGTCCACTGTGATATAGAATCATAGAAAGTTATGACACAGAAGGAGGCCATTCAGCCCATCGTGTCCATGCTGGCCAAAAAAGAGCTATCCAGCTTAATCCCACTTTCCAGCACTTGGTCCGTAACCCTGTAGGTTACAGCTCTTCAAGTGCACATCCAAGTACTTTTTAAATGAATTGAGGGTTTCTGCCTCTACCACCCTTTCAGGGAGTGAGTTCCAGATCATGCATCACAGTGTGGTATGATGCAAGTTCGGGGCTATCCTAGTGAGTTACTGATCCCATGAAGAGGGGAAATCCGAGATCATTTGATGTACCTCCTAGCAGCTAATTATAGATTAACAGTGGCAGAAGTTTAGGTTGCCTGCTCATCCTTGGCTGCAGATGGTGCAGGACGCTGAGATTGGAGATAGAAAGAAGGAGCTGGAAGGAAGATACAAATATTTTTTAAACTTTTTGCCAGAAGTTAAAACTTGCACCTTGATATAATTCCACATATTGATCTTATGAATGTTCATGTTCAATAGATAAATGAAGGAATGGTTGAATATATTTGTAAGAATAATTATAGCTGTGGTCTTTCTGAATAGTTGTGGTTGCTTGAATTCAGAAGAGATAATTAATGAAGAGATGTGCTTTCCTTCTTAATTAGACAGTGTTCAGTTCCCATGGTACCTTTCCTTTCATTCCAGACCAGTTTATAAAAATGTTACAGCAGCACTGGGTTTAGCCCTTGGCTCTCCACTCAACATCCTGTCAATACCAGAACTACTCAGCTAACATCTTGCAATTCTAAAGCATGTGAGGGAGTTTTAAAGAAACACTCCTAATGTGAAAATAAATGTTGATGTACTGTCATAAAATTGTAAAAGCTAGGCTCATTTTTAATATCTCATGAGTATATTTGTGGTGTTTGAATGTCAGTTATGTTGCTTCTAAATATAAAGGGAAGTAATTGCTATTGAAATAGGCATGCAGGCCAAAAATTAAATGTAATCATTCAAAATCAAATTACGGCTTCAGTTATTGAATCACAGAATTTTGTAACTAGCCCTATGTTGCTCTGTGATGGGTGTATTCCTTTATTAGAGCAGAATGTGTGCAAAATTTGGAGGCATTCTGTCTGTCATAGCATGAGCATTCATTTAGTTTTGTAGTGTCCAACAGTATTTAGAATACTCCTTAATGTTATTTTTTTTTAAAAATACTCAATGGAAACTATGGGCTATAAATTGGGCCACGTAGCCCCCGTTTTGTAGGCGCTACGGGGCCTCCTAAGGACCCAAAATTATGTCTGGAATCCGCGCACACGCTTTTAGCATGACGTGCGCCGGACGCCATCTCAGTAAAGGTGTTTGCGCACGCACTGATAACGAACGCCAGCAGCATGTAAAGTAAGGAGAATATGCATTAGATCAGTGTGCAGCGCTGATTTAAAGGGACAGATGCGATTTTGGAACTCAACACTCCAGCCAACACACTGTCTTAACCTCGCACGGCTGAACAGGTCGTAAACAGCTTGGAGGACCCCCCAACGAGTGCTATTTAAAGGGATCACGCAGGATTTACAGGTTAGTTGCTGGATTATTGCTTCTGGCTGCTGATGCATTTGTACCTGTTTTTGGAGATCTCCTATACTTGAATACTAGGACTAGGGGACAAAGCCTAAAAATCAGAGCCAGGACTTGCAGGAGTGAAGTCAGGAAACGCTTCTATGCGCAAAGGGTGGTAGACGTTTGGAACACTCTTCTGCAAATGGCAGTTGATGCTAGCTCAATTCTTAATTTTAAATCTGAGATTGATAGATTTTTCTTAGCCCCATATCCCTTATTACCTTTGGTTAAGGCAGGTATATGGAGTTCGGTCACAGATCAACCGTGATCTCATTGAATGGCGGAACGTGGTCTACATGGACTTCAGCAAAGCCTTTGACAAGGTACCGCATGGTAGGTTGTTACATAAGGTTAAATCTCACGGGATCCAAGGTGAGGTAGCCAATTGGATACAAAATTGGCTTGACGACAGAAGACAGAGGGTGGTTGTAGAGGGTTGTTTTTCAGACTGGAGGCCTGTGACCAGCGGTGTGCCTTAGGGATCGGTGCTGGATCCGCTGTTATTTGTTATTTATATTAATGATTTGGATGAGAATTTAGGAGGCATGGTTAGTAAGTTTGCAGATGACACCAAGATTGGTGGCATTGTGGACAGTGAAGAAGGTTATCTAGGATTGCAACGGGATCTTGATAAATTGGGCCAGTGGGCCGATGAATGGCAGATGGAGTTTAATTTAGATAAATGTGAGGTGATGCATTTTGGTAGATCGAATCGGGCCAGGACCTACTCCGTTAATGGTAGGGCGTTGGGGAGAGTTATAGAACAAAGAGATCTCGGAGTACAGGTTCATAGCTCCTTGAAAGTGGAGTCACAGGTGGATAGGGTGGTGAAGAAGGCATTCGGCATGCTTGGTTTCATTGGTCAGAACATTGAATACAGGAGTTGGGATGTCTTGTTGAAGTTGTACAGGGCATTGGTGAGGCCACACTTGGAATACTGTGTACAGTTCTGGTCACCCTATTATAGAAAGGATATTATTAAACTAGAAAGAGTGCAGAAAAGATTTACAAGGATGCTACCGGGACTTGATGGTTTGACTTATAGGGAGAGGTTAGATAGACTGGGACTTTTTTCCCTGGAGAGTAGGAGGTTTAGGGGTGATCTTATAGAAGTCTATAAAATAATGAGGGGCATAGATAAGGTAGATAGTCAAAATCTTTTCCCAAAGGTAGGGGAGTCTATAACGAGGGGACATAGATTTAAGGTGAGAGGGGAGAGATACAAAAGGGTCCAGAGGGGCAATTTTTTCACTCAAAGGGTTGTGAGTGTCTGGAACGAGCTGCCAGAGGCAGTAGTAGAGGCGGGTACAATTTTGTCTTTTAAAATGCATTTGGACAGTTACACGGGTAAGATGGGTATAGAGGGATATGGGCCAAGTGCAGGAAACTGGGACTAGCTTAGTGGTATAAACTGGGCGACATGGACATGTTGGGCCGAAGGGCCTGTTTCCATGTTGTAAACTTCTATGACTCTATGACTCTATAACAGGCTCGAGGGATTAAATGGCTTGCTCCTGTTCCCATCTTCCTATGTTCCTATAATAAAGTTCCAATACTCTACAGAGAATGGGCTGGCTAGTTGACAGGCAACAGCAAGGGCACTGGCAGAGAGGCAGGGGTGGGACAGGAATGTTGTCATCCTGAGAGAGGACAGCAGGTTCATGTTTCATGGAGCCACTGCCATTTGCTGCCTCCTGTTATGCACCACTTTCACCTGCAAGAAAGCAGGACATGTGTCAGTGAGTGTGCTGCAAGATTTTTAGGTGATGTGCCTGTCGTGGTTGAATAGCTGCCAGTGTGTGTGACCTGCGAATTGTGGGTGTGCGGCTTGCAACAGTGGTAATGTGTGAGGGTGAGAGGAAGCATCTGATTGGAAGAGTTGATTACTGATTGAAAGCGTTTGTTGGTAGGTGGGTGATGGGGGTGTAGTGCGTGTAGCAGCGGATGCAGCTAGTGGTGCAGTTGGTAGGTGACGCCACTGGACTGTTGACCTCACTCACCTTGACCACTCGTGTCAAAGCATTGAACTTCCTTCTGCACTGCATCCATGTTCATGGTGTTATGCGCCTTGCATTGACTTCGTCCCCTACTGCCTCGCACTGCCTCTTGAGCATGTGTCTGGAGGGCTCTTGCCCACTTCCCGCGGACATAGAATGCCCCTCCTTCTCCAGTGCATCAGCAGAGAACCTTGGTGCACACTCTCTCGCACACCTGGTTCAAATTCAGATCGGCAGATTAGTGTGGTCTGGCGTCCAGATTGGAGGATGTGGAATTTAGTAGTGCGCAACATTTATTCAATGTTGTAACATAACTTATCAATTTGTAAACATAGGGACGGGACCTGCATCTGTGTTTTGCATATACGATGTCTGATCTCCGTTCAGACTCCGTGCGGATCCATATTTTATATTTTGCAAATAAGAGGTACAGTCTGCCTTTAAGTGGTGCTGGCCACTCACACGATATCGGGGTCTCCCTGCTGATGAGCAGCCACTCAACAGTGCAGTTAGGCCTGGCTGCTCGCAGATATCAGGTAAATGACCAGGCAGCATGAATGTTACATGCTGCCTGCATCTCAACGACCAGGCATGGGTTAATTGCACACCCTGACCCCTGCGCCTGATTTCAGGGGTTATCTAATTTAACCCCCTACATTTGCACCTAAACAAAATCGTCACAGTTTAGGAGCAAGGTGCACTTCCTCAGAGTTAAACCTTGTGAGTTCATATTAAAACACCATGGCTCTGATATTTACGGGGAGGCGGGGAGGAACATGGACGACTTTTAGCAGCCGGGAAATCCAGAAATTTAATGGCAGGACCTCATTCGAATTTTTTTCTCCGGTTCTTGCCCGGCAGCTGGCCTGATTGAGAGGCTGGCTGGCTGTCGGGTGGGAAGGCCTGCAGTAGAAGGCCGTAGCCGGGATCCAGAGAGGAGAGAGGTGGGGGAGATCGCGGGACGGCCTGGAGATCAGGGGATGGAGGCCGATCGCGGCAGGTTAGCTTGGGGGATCGGAGGGAAGCACTACTGCTCCACCTGGCCTACAAGCAGTGCTGGAAAAGTACTTAGCTGCAGGATCCGGCAGTTCTCACCTCCTTTTAGCTGCCGGGCTTCCAGAGCCCTGAGAAACCCGACCTGCAGCCGTTTAATCTAAATGGCTGCTAAAATCTGAGGCATGCTGCCTCATTAACACATTTAAATTACTGACCTGCCTCTCAAACTGGTTACTCGCCCACCCTCCATCCCACCCTAGTTAAACCAGAAGTAGGTGTGTTCGCAGCGGGTTGGGGTCAGGTTTCAGATTTTTAAGAATTTAACCTGCCTCTCCCGCCCAACCTGAGGGGTTAAAATTCCTTTCTGCCCCCCGCCCCGTGTCACTGATCACCTCTTTCACTTGAACTGTAATGATTTTGTGTGATGGGTATGTACAAGACAGGTTTAAACCAAAGTAGAGGAGGAAATTGTAAGTATATAATTTTACTCTAGAATTCATAGAATGCACTGTTGAGTCCTAATTTCTGGTAGTACTTTCTTGTATTTCTAGGCTATATGATACTTAAAAGTGCAGTAGGCCAGCACTTTATCAACTTATCTTGAAGAATTTCTATACAATAACCTATTAACTTGGATTCAGAAAGGGAAAATCCTGCCTGATCAACCTTCTTGACTTTATTGAGGAAATGGCAACTCAAGTGAACTGTGGAAAATCCTACATCATGGTGTATCTAGACTTTCAAAAGACGTGTGACAAAGTTCCAGATGAAAGACTATTAGTTAAGTTCAAAGCTGTGGGAATTCAGGGTAAATCTTGGGAATAAATAAGAAATTGACTGAAGGGTAGAAAACAAAGGGTATTTGTTGAAGGAGTTATGTGGGGAGGCGGGGTAAGTAATTAGTGGAGTGCCCCAGGGCTCAGTATTGTTTTTAATTTATATCAGTGACTTGGATTTTGAAACGCAACGTCAGTTGGTCAAATGTGCAGATTACCAAGCTAGGAAAGGCAGTGGAATCAGATGAGGCATCTTGAAAAATACAGAATGAGTTGAGCAAACTATGTTTGTAGATGGGAAAAAGTTGGATGAGATTTAATGCAGGCAAGTGCAAAGTACTACAGATAGAAGGAAAAATGGGTGGCACATATACACCATGAATGGTGTTGAAATAGCTATGGATGAAGCGAAAAGAGACCTAGCAGTCTTCGTGTCCAACCAATGTAGAGCAACAATCAACAAAATTCAATAGAATGTTGAACTGCAGTTAAATACAAGTCAGAGGAAGTTTTGATCAAACTGTATAATGCTCTGGTCAGACCACACCTTGAGTACCGTGTCTAGTTTTGGTTTCTGAGAAACAATGGAGACATTCAGGCGCTGGAAGCAGTGCAGAGAATTGCTACGAGCTGCTCCCTAATTTTAAGGGTATAAGTTATGAGGAAAGACTGGAGATTCTTGGGCTTTTCTGCCTAGAAACGAGGAATCTGAAAGGTGATCTTTTGCAGTACGTATGATAGTCTAACGAATGGAAAAGGTACATGTTGAATCTCACTTTAAATTAGATTGTGGGGGTTGGACAAGGTGATACAGAATCAAATTAGTAGAAGCAAATTTAGGACTGATATCAA